>NC_139995.1:15720940-16253012 GCF_964263955.1 Coregonus lavaretus | reverse complement strand
CACCCAGCACATCGACTACTACACCCTCACTCTAGTACCACCATCTAATTCCTGGTATCTCCATGCACTGTTGAGACCAAACCAGGGGCACGGAAGCTATCTTCCCTACATCCATGACCTTCCTCTGCACCACTCATTAACATGAACCAAATCGAATGATCCGAGCCTTTCCTCCAATGTGAGACAAGATAATTCCTCATCTACGGTATAGCAGTTGAATAGATCAATTGATTCCTTTTTCATTGCCCAAATGGATGTTAGTGTTCGGGTGCTGTCAGCACATTTTACAGGTATGTGTGTGCTTGCCGTGTGCTATTCCATGTCCTTGGGTGAGATTAGTGTGTGGCGATGTTTGGAGTGCACACCATGTAGTGGGCATTCAAACTGCTGTTTGGGTTGGTGATATTTTAAGACCCATAATCTGCTTTCCTTATTCTGTTACTTCTGAGAGTGTGTAGATGATAAAGGACATTTGTTTACAACACAGTTGTAAGAAACAAGAAACAATGAATGGTCTGGTAAAACTGAGAGATTTAAACAAAGAATGGCCATGTAAGAGGTCTGTGAAAGCTGCAGGGAAACCAGGGAAAGATGCTGCACAGGATTTGTGTCAATGTTGACTCTCAAGGCTGCTTGACACTCAGGAATGTGGCGAAGAAGACATTTTACTTCTGTGATTCGTTGGAGTGAAAAACATGTGGCTCCCAACTGGTTTGGCTGGCCTGGCCTCTGTGGTGGAAAGTGACGGTCCGTTAGGGACCAGTGACCACAGGGTGGGAATAGACATTCTGGGCTGATGTTAACTGCAGTCTAACATAACCTATTGTTCCCTTCACCACAACAGAGTTACTGTTATACAAGCTACTTTTTTGCTTTGTCTTTGAACACATAAACCTCATAGAAATGTACTCAATTGTGAGCATGTCTGGACCAAATTATGTAAACTCTCTTTTTCTAAACTCAAACTGTAGTTTCTAGGCATTCCAAAAACAAAATTGAATCTCTATTTCCCTTGAGAATTCAAGCCCTTTCAGAATGGTTCAATAGCCCACCTATAAGGCAAAGAACAAAAACACAATCATGGATTACTGGATGACAATCAAATTCTTCAAGTTTTTGTAACACAGAAGAAACTATAGGGCCTGTCTGCATAGAACAACATGTGTGTTTTCTGTGTAATCCGTCTTAATAGAGAGAATTATTGTAGCTGTTAACTACACAAGCTCCATTGTCTATGCAGGGATTAGTCACTATAGTAACCCTTTAAGGGATTGTGCGGTTGTCCAGTGCATGATCCACACACATTACATTTATCAATGTTGCATTGTTATGGACAAATGACATCAAAACATAGAAACAAAGAGGTCAGTAGCTCCAAGGTCTAAAATGCACACTGCACAACCAATTTCAGAAAGACAGAGACTCATAAAACATTTAAACAGACAACGCCTAAAATACCCTTAGACTATAAAGATGTACAATGTGCTGTGGATAAAATGTTGTTTTCACTCATTACATTTTTCCTAACACTAGTAGCATGGCAGTAAAATAAGAGTTTTGTTGGTGACTATCACCCTGAAGAAGGCACAGTGATGCCGAAACGTTGGTGTTTTTTAACCCAATAAATTACTGGGAGGTTATACATATGGAGTGTGCAACTCTGTTTTTATAGCTTACAGTTTATTCACCATTAGTCAGCACCTCTACACTAAATAATTTTCTCTGGGTGTGCACCAGCTTATGCTTTTTATTTGACTATCTATCCTAACAATTTTTTTACTTTAAGTAACTTTAAGTTTTAAGAATCACTAAGGATGGACCGCCCCCCTGCACAAAGCTAGAGGCCATGGCTTTAGAGAGGTTGACCCGCAGGTTTAAAGGAAGGTCATGTGATGTGTAATAGCCATGACACAGAGGTCATCCCCCTGACGGCCTGTCATTAGGGCAGGGCGTTCCAGCCGTGGCCTCTTCACACGACCTCCAGCCACTGACCTACATGGGCTTAGCTCCAGCCCCGCAGCCTTAGCCCCCGCCTGTCATTGACTGCTTAACAGACATTTTTGAACATTTTCCAAATTTGACAGACATGTACATATAGTTAAAGAGGATGTCTCATTTGTGCACAAGCAAGATCCCATTCAGGTGTTCCAACAAAAGACAGCATTTCAAAAGTGCTTCACTTCAAACTGGGAGATCAAAAGACTGCCCATGCTGCTTCCTGATGACTTCCACATGTGACATGAGACCCCTGTTAAACCCGTCCTCAAAGGCACAAACAGCAAACAGTAAACTTTTATCCAATAGACACCATAAACTGGACACTAACCATTCCAAGACAATCTATCAAAAACAATATGTCATTCTAAAAGTGAAATTAAAATGTAGTTTCCCTTTGGACATACTCCGTTATAGCCACAACATGATGGTTATTCTACAGACCCCAGACAACTCTTGACAGATATGCCCATTTACATGAAGCAAGATATCAACAAGACAAGTCAAATTAGAATAGATCAGATATGATCTTGCTCCAGGCACCTGTACCTCCCAGTTAGCAGCTGGCACAGTAACTGTCAACAGAGCAGTCAATAAAAGCCACATTGATTTGAGCAGCATGTACAGTACAACCTTTCCCCTGGAGTAAAGGGATTGATTAGTAACACAGTTTCAGCGTACCTGATAGAACTCCCCGAGCTGCCACCATGTCTGTAGGAAGCGGCGGGTTGGCATGAGCCCCTGAGAGGACCACCTTCTGAGGGTCTGCTCCGCCAAGCTCCACACAATCTGGCTGCTTGAGGCCAGCAGCTCCACCACTCTAGACATGAAGCTCACAGCCATGGCTGTCACTTCACCGCTCACTCACTCACTCACTCCCAGAGATCAAGGTTTGCAGTGCCCAGCACAGCCTTTCTCTACTGATACTAGTTGTAGAACGTCTGTGATGCTTGAGAGATTCTTGGCCCAAGAGAATGTACGCTGCTGAGTATGACACCGACTTCACTCTGTGTCTAGATGCTGTTGTGAATGTCAATACCCTGGAGGAACTTCAGTAGTAGTCTACTACTACACACACACTTTACTATGTCTCTCTGCTGATGTAATCTGTGAGAGTCACAGCTCTGGAGTTGTAGAGCTGGAGTAGAGTCTCCCAGCCTCCCGCACTGGGCCCTGGTCCAAGACACAGCCTCACACTCACAGGACGAACGGAAGAGACGACACAACCACAGAGAACCAGCCTAAAGAAGCTTGGTCTGCTCACCACATAAACACACTTTACACACACATACTGTACACACACAGACTGTACACACACAGACTGACGGACAGCTCAATCACTCCATCTCCGCCTCATAAACATTATATTTTCTTTCTGACTAACACTATAGTTTTTTTTCTTGAGGTCGTTAACTCTGATGCCCAGTCTTTTTGCACACAGTGTACTGTAGTTGTTCACTCATTATCAGGGAAAGGATCAACTATAATGGTATTAAAAATATATATCATATCACATTAGATATTGTTATATAATAGTGTGAAATAGATTTGAGTGATTCAGGATGGTTTCTGAAGGTCATTCATTTTCTCTATAAGGTACTCCGGATACAGTTTCCTGAAGACAGCAGATGTCTCCACCCATCATATTCCACAGGAAAACTCAAAATAACCTGTTTGATTTGGACCAGCAGAGGCGTTAAAGCAGAAAACACTATTACTAAAACTGAAACTGTCTTTCTTTGGAAAATGTTCAATGTTGGAAACTGACAATAAACAGAATGTAATGCATATAGCTTAGGAAATGTGTTGAAGATTTCCATAGTGTTGCTTTTGATTTCAAACATTGACATTTGAAATACTGTTGAAATATTTGTTTATTTAGAATAAGCATTTTTACATTCCTTTTACCAAAGAAGGATGTTCATATTTTCCCAAAGAGCCACACACCATTCTGACAGAAACTGAAGAAAACAAATGAAAAGAGAGAAAATGTGCTCTCGACTGTAGAATCCCAATTATATAAGTCTATAGTTGAGTCAGACGATGTGTCTCATCTGGAAACAATATCCTGCTGTTTGTTTGAGTGATCCGAGTCTCCTAGAACACAAAATATTCTGCAGTCAACACGTACAACAGAACATGTTACAAAGCCCTCTGAACAACATCCGAGGGATTGTCTGAAACAAAGTTGAATGAATACTCATAACAGGCCTGATTACTGTGGGGGTCAAATCAATGCTAAACCATTGTCTACATCATAAAAATGGGTTAATCAATTGTTCCCAAGCAGCACTGTCCACTGTGGCCAGAACATTAGCAGCTGTGGGATTGTGACTAGGAGGATGACACCACAGTCTCAGAAGTGTAACCTGTCATCTATGGAAAATCAATCTCTCATCATCTGTTCCGTCTGCCCATTGTCCTGACTGGAAGGACATGGATGATTCTTAAATCTTTTGGACTACATGTGTATAGTCTTATAGTTACAGTGAGGGAAAAAAGTATTTGATCCCCTGCTGATTTTGTACGTTTGCCCACTGACAAAGACATGATCAGTCTATAATTTTAATGGTAGGTTTATTTGAACAGTGAGAGACAGAATAACAACAAAAACATCCAGAAAAACGCATGTCAAAAATGTTATAAATTGATTTGCATTTTAATGAGGGAAATAAGTATTTGACCCCTCTGCAAAACATGACTTAGTACTTGGTGGCAAAACCCTTGTTGGCAATCACAGAGGTCAGACGTTTCTTGTAGTTGGCCACCAGGTTTGCACACATCTCAGGAGGGATTTTGTCCCACTCCTCTTTGCAGATCTTCTCCAAGTCATAAGGTTTCGAAGCTGACGTTTGGCAACTCGAACCTTCAGCTCCCTCCACAGATATTCTATGGGATTAAGGTCTGGAGACTGGCTAGGCCACTCCAGGACCTTAACGTGCTTCTTCTTGAGCCACTCCTTTGTTGCTTTGGCCATGTGTTTTGGGTCATTGTCATGCTGGAATACCCATCCACGACCCATTTTCAATGCCCTGGCTGTGGGAAGGAGGTTCTCACCCAAGATTTGACGGTACATGGCCCCGTCCATCGTCCCTTTGATGCTGTGAAGTTGTCCTGTCCCCTTAGCAGAAAAACACCCCCAAAGCATAATGTTTCCACCTCCATGTTTGACGGTGGG
Organism: Coregonus lavaretus; assembly: GCF_964263955.1. Classification (NCBI taxonomy): domain Eukaryota; kingdom Metazoa; phylum Chordata; class Actinopteri; order Salmoniformes; family Salmonidae; genus Coregonus; species Coregonus lavaretus. Next base: position 16,247,839 of record NC_139995.1, on the reverse strand, counting down.
GATGGTGTTCTTGGGGTCATAGGCAGCATTCCTCCTCCTCCAAACATGGCGTGTTGAGTTGATGCCAATCAGCTCGGTTTTGGTCTCATCTGACCACAACACTTTCACCCAGTTCTCCTCTGAATAATTCAGAGTTCATTGGCAAACTTCAGAGGGGCCTGTATATGTGCTTTCTTGAGCAGGGGGACCTTGCAGGCGCTGCAGGATTTCAGTCCTTCACGGTGTAGTGTGTTACCAATTGTTTTCTTGGTGACTATGGTCCCAGCTGCCTTGAGATCATTGACAAGATCCTCCCGTGTAGTTCTGGGCTGATTCCTCACCGTTCTCATGATCATTGCAACTCCACGAGGTGAGATCTTGCATGGAGCCCCAGGCCGAGGGAGATTGACAGTTCTTTTGTGTTTCTTCCATTTGCGAATAATCGCACCAACTGTTGTCACCTTCTCACCAAGCTGCTTGGCGATGGTCTTGTAGCCCATTCCAGCCTTGTGTAGGTCTACAATCTTGTCCCTGACATCCTTGGAGAGCTCTTTGGTCTTGGTCATGGTGGAGAGTTTGGAATCTGATTGATTAATTGCATCTGTGGACAGGTGTCTTTTATACAGGTAACAAGCTGAGATTAGGAGCACTCCCTTTAAGAGTGTGCTCCTAATCACAGCTCGTTACCTGTATAAAAGACACCTGGGAGCCAGAAATCTTTCTGATTGAGAGGGGGTCAAATACTTATTTCCCTCATTAAAATGCAAATCAATTTATAACATTTTTGACATGTGTTTTTCTGGATTTTTTTGTTGTTATTCTGTCTCTCACTGTTCAAATAAACCTACCATTAAAATTATAGACTGATCGTGTCTTTGTCAGTGGGCAAACGTACAAAATCAGCAGGGGATCAAATACTTTTTTCCCCTCACTGTATAGTATAGTTTTCTAGTGCGGTAAAGACAAACACTTATTGAACTAAACAATCAACTGCAATAACATTAACAATTTTGCAATAATGTATCTACTACAGATAAAACACAGTGTATCTAGCTCCATTAAGAAAATACCTTCAGGAGGAATTTAATTATTCAATTTCGACGTCAAAATTACAAAATACTTTCTGGTTAATATTTAAAATTGTATATTCAAAATGTTGTTTGATAAAAAAACAGCTGCCTGTGTCCGCTAGATAAAGCAAGAACGTACAATATAAAACCAGTGCAGAACCTATAGATGACATAACTTACATTCTGTACTTTAAATTAAAGTGTAATCCCCTCTAGCCGTATCTACCATCCCATACTATGTTGAGACTTGGACCAGGCAGTAGTCAGATGATTCCCTCCACAGTGAGAGGGGAAATGTATGTTTGCTCCTATAACATATACAGGCATGCACGGGCTGTCTTCCATTGAGAGACAAAGGAACAGCCAAGCCAGAGGCCAAAACACACACACACACACACACACACGTGCACACAGCAACCCCAGAAGACAGAAACACACACATGCACAATGCCCGCAGGTGCCTGCTATTCACAGCTGATGTGTGATTGTGCTCCAGTCGGCAGCTTTGGGGTAGAGGTAGGGGTGAGACCAAAACAAGAAACAGTCTGTGAATTTACAGACTGAGGGGATCCCAGGGGAAAGTAAGAACTGTATGCCTCTCTCGCCTCTCATCGGGAGTAACCACTCTTTATCTATTCCTAAAATCATCCATGTCCATGTCTCGAGTAGATTCTATTCAGCTCTATACACGGATGCCTCTGTCCACTTTGTCATTTCCCCTCACACTAGTCTCGCTTTGCTAACCTTATAGTGCAATGTAAGGGAATGAGACTACCCTCACACAAAATCAAAATTTTCAGTTCATCTGGGCCTTTTGAAGAATGGTGGTGGTGATACAATGCAGAGGAGCAGTGTACACTATTATCTGTCACACTCATCTGTGAAACCTTAAATATTTCCCTATAGTCCCTGATGAAAGAAAGTATGGATCTATCTTTTCCTCTCACTCTTCTGGTGCCTTATGCATTGTGAGTGGACAGCTCCAGCTGTCCCTCTCACTCTCATTCACCCATATGTCTCCATAATGAGAGACCCGCTGGAGAGGCTGGTACCACTGACTGCAGCATGACCTCACACTCTGGCCCACTCTTCGCTCTGAGGTCACACTCGTAAACACGTCACTGACAAGCCCCCTCCAAGTCATATATGCTCCACAGAGGAATTTATTTATTTCAGCGCTAATTATTGTCCTCATGACTTCAAGAGTGTGCTTTACCACCAATTGTGTTTTTTCTCTCCTTACGACCAGAATACAATCAATTGTTGTGGAGAATCAGGGAACTGCTGCCTTGTTGAACATACTGCAGTTTCCAGACATCACCAGTAGGCGGAGTAATATCACACTACTAGACTAGACTCCACTACTGAATAAGTGTAAGGCAGTGGTCTACAACATTCGTCCTTTTGTTCTAGCCCACAGTGTTAGTGCTGGGCTGAAACAAAAGCATGCACCTCCTGTCATGCTCCAGAACAGGCATTGGAGACCCCTGATCTGGTGTAGCCTTTTACACTCTTATCTGTGTACGGGTTGAAAATAGCACTGATAAAAGCCTACATTGGAATGCAGTGGCTATACAGTAACATCCTATACATGACGGCAGACCTCAGGCTCTGCGCTTCACGGCGATGTATGGGTTTTGACTGACAGTCATTCTGAACTTGAGCACCGTGCTCGTCAATACGTTTTGCCCATCCCTCCCGCTAATTGGGCAACTTTTGCATATTTTTTGTTTACTGAGTGAGGGAGATGCTGCAAATTTAGAGGATTCTATGTATTTATTAAGATGAGACGTTGAGGATTATAATAAATACTGCTTTGATGTCATACAAGCAAGCCAAACAACCTTGAGTCCAAATGTGCACTTCACATTTCCATATCATAAAACTCATGTCATATACAGTGTCAACGTTTAAAATCACTATGTTTGATGTAAAGTTACAAGATGACGTAGTGTATTACTCTGGGTTATTCTGAACATAATTAGTCTGTTTATCTACTGTGAAGAAAATTAGCCGCGGCACACGCACCTGAATGCATTCAAGTCTCTTTTCTATGCACACCAAAATTACGATCTGTTTCTCTGACTTGCATTGGCTAGTCATTGTTGGCAATAGGACAAGCTTTCAAATGATGACCACCTGACCCAGATTGCGATTTATAAGGGAGCGTTTTTGGATTGCGTAACAACAGTAATTGTGTGATGGCAGGGTTGAGTTGGTCAGCCATGGTTTGCCAGTGCTGTGATAAGATCAGTGGCAGTTCCTCAGAGGAGGAAGGGGAGGATCATCCTCCTCAGTGAATTTCAGAAAAATCTAAATAGTGAAACATTAAAAAAGTTATCCTTTTTAGATAAAACTATACTAAATATATTCACATCACCAAATAATTGATTTAAACACACTGTTTTGAAATGAAGCTCTACAGTAGCCTCAACAGCACTCTGTAGGGTAGCACCATGGTGTAGCCGGAGGACAGCTAGTTTCCATCCTCCTCTAGGTACATTGACTTCAACACAAAACCTAGGAGGCTCATGGTTCTCACCCCCTTTCATAACCTTACACCGTAATTATGACAACTTCCAGAGGATGTCCCACAACCTATAAGAGCTCTTGCAGCATAAACTGACATGTTGTCCACCCAATCAAAGGATCAGAGAATGAATATAGTACTCAAAGCATAAGCTACAGTTAGCTAACACTGCAGTGCATAAAATGTGATGTGTAGTTGACTCAAACAGAGAGAAAGACAATAGTAAATTCATTTCTTTAAAAATAAAGGACATCACAGTGCTTGAGGCGTCACTACAGACCCGGGTTCGATTCCCGACTGTAACTACCAATTGGATATCACCAAATTGGGGAGAAAAAAGGGGTAAAAAAAATACAATAATGAAGGAGAAGCAAGAAAGGGAGAGAGCGCGAGAGAGATATTTCTATGGATTTTTAAAACTTTCCCTTAGGTAGCGAATGTAGCTAGCTAGTTTAGTCCACTCAAACACCCGGCTCAAACAGAGGGGGATGCTATGTTAGCTGCCTATGGCTATCCAATACTGGAACTTTTCCAAGTCAAGGTTAGCTTTTGATTTTATTAATTTATTGCCACCGGAGCCCACCGGTGTAACTGCTAAACTGCTTGCTGACTGTACACTGTACTGCACGATTGTAGCGGGTTTACTAATGTGTTAGTTTTGTCAGAGGTGTGCTCTATACAGAAAATTGACATATAATTTAGTACCAGTCAAACGTTTGGACACACCTACTCATTCAAGGGTTTTTCTATTTTTTTCTACTATTTTCTACATTGTAGAATAATATTGAAGACATCAAAACTATTAAATAACACATTGGAATCATGTAGTAACCAAAAAAGTGTTAAACAAATCAAAATATATTTTATATTTGAGGTTCTTCAATAGCCACCCTTTGCCTTGATGACAGCTTTGCACACTCTTGGCATTCTCTCAACCAGCTTCATGAGGTAGTCACCTGGAATCCATTTAAATTAACAGGTGTGTCTTCTTAAAAGTTAATTTGTGGAATTTCTTTCCTTCTTAATGCGTTTGATCCAAACAGTTGTGTTGTGACAAGGTAGGGGGGGCATACAGAAGATAGCCCTATTTGGTAAAATAACAAGTCCATATTATGGCAAGAACAGCTCAAATAAGCAAAGAGAAATGACAGTCCATCATTACTGTAAGACATGAAGGTCAGTCAATACGGAACATTTCAAGAACTTTGAAAGTTTCTTCAAGTGCAGTCGCAAAAAACCATCAAGCGCTATGATGAAACTGGCTCTCATGAGGACCGCCACAGGAATGGAAGATCCAAAGTTACCTCTGCTGCAGAGGATAAGTTCATTAGAGTTACCAGCCTCAGAAATTGCAGCCCAAATAAATGCTTCACAGAGTTCAAGTAACAGACACATCTCAACCTCAACTGTTCAGAGGGGACTGTGTGAATCAGGCCTTCATGGTAGAATTGCTGCAAAGAAACCACTGCTAAAGGACACCAATAAGAAGAAGAGACCTGCTTGGGCCAAGAAACATGAGCAATGGACATTAGACCGGTGGAAATTTGTCCTTTGGTCTGGAGTCCAAATTGGAGATTTTTGGTTCCAACCGCCGTGTCTTTTTGAGACGCGGTGTGGGTGAACGGATGATCTCCGCATGTGTATTTCCCACCGTAAAGCATGGAGGAGGAGGTGTTATGGTGTAGGGGTGATTTGCTGGTGACACTGTCTGTGATTTATTTAGAATTCAAGGCACACTTAACCAGCATGGCTGCCACAGCATTCTACAGTGTATTGCCATCCCATCTGGTTTGGGCTTAGTGGGACTATAATTTGTTTTTCAACAGGACAATGACCCAACACACCTCCAGGCTGTGTAAGGGCTATTTTACCAAGAAGGAGAGGGATGGAGTGGAGTGCTGCATCAGATGACCTGGCCTCCACAATCCCCCGACCTCAACCCAATTGAGATGGTTTGGGATGAGTCGGACGGCAGAGTGAAGGAAAAGCAGCCAACAAGTGCTCAGCATATGTGGACACTCCTTCAAGACTGTTGGAAAAGCATTCCAGGTGAAGCTGGTTGAGAGAATGCCAAGAGTGTGCAAAGCTGTCATCAAGGCAAAGGGTGGCTATTTGAATAATCTCAAATAAGAAATATATTTTCATTTGTTTAACACTTTTTTGGTTACTACATGAGTCCATGTGTGTTATTTCATAGTTTTGATGTCTTCACTATTATTCTGCAATGTAAAAATAAAGAAAAACCCTTGAATGAGTAGGTGTGTCCAAACTTTTGACTGGTACTGTATATACACACACACAATCCTTCCTCCAAAAGGACCATTCTATGGATAAAATGTCATGAAAATCCCCAAAATATTGATATTTCTTTGTCCTGGTTTCGTGAGGAATCACTCTGTTATGTGTGTCCAAACTTTTGACTGGTAGTGTACATGTACATATTACCTCAATTACCTCGACTACTAACCTGTGCCCCCGCACATTGACTCTTGTACTAGTACCTCCTGTATATAGCCTCACTACTGTTATTTTACTGCTGCTCTTTTTGTTATCTATTTTTTACATAACACTTATTTTTCTTAAAACTGCATTGTTGGTTAAGGGCTTGTAAGTAAGCATTTCACTGTAAGGTATACACCTGTCGTAGTCTGCGCATGTGACAAATAACATTTGATTTGATTTGAAGTAGTAGAGTCATTTTGGTTGTGAAGTGCATTATCAAAAAGCTTTGTTCTTTCTTGAAAACAAAATGTAATTCACCACTTGGCTGTCTATTGTATCACCCTGTCACAGGCCCTACCAGTCAACACCACCTCATAAGATGAGGAAGTACATTGTTTATGAGGATTGCCTGCTGCAGTTGTTCGAGAGATCCAGTTTGCAGCTGAACATGCAACATAGAGAAGACCAGCAACGGAACCCTCAGCATCACGCAGACATGCCCTCACTGTGAGCATTCCTATAAATGGAACAGGGAGGACACTTGAATCAGGTTGGTGACTTTTGACCTGGTCAAAGGTCAAACTGTTTTGAGTTTGTCCCAATTCACCTTCATAACCTAGCCTGGTGGAACCAGCCTGATCGCTGTGTTTACCATTCTATTTCACTTCATATATCATAATATCTGAAGTGAAATAGAAAGGTGAATGCAGAACTCAGGTTGGTGCAACCATGCTAATCATAACCACCATTGATAATGTAATCAGTGCTCTGTGTGTGTGTGTTTCTGTGTGAACAACCAGTATCTTTGATGAGGGGCCAGGAGCTGATCTACACTGCCATGCCCATCAATGGGGCTCTTGCAAAGACCTCACAAAGACCTTGTCAGATATCACCTATCCTAACTGCCATTGGTAATTGATGTTCACAGATGCATCTATGGAGCCAGCACTTGGAGACTTGCAAGATGATGTGATGGAGTCTGACCGACAGACAGGCTTGATATTGACGTCTCTGAATGGAGAGACCTGGCGCTCGGCATTAAAATCTTAATACACACAACATTTACTTGTATTGTCTTGTTTTTATTATTGAATTGAATGTTATCAGTCAGTATGGGGAGGGATAAACCCTGTGTATCCTGCACTGGGATCAGGGAACTCCTGTTGTATACGGGACACCACACAGGAAGGTATGACCATTCTGACATGTTTGCCAAGGTAGCCCCATTACCACCAGACAAAATGCCGATAGGCACAGTATCTGTATCGGATAGGAATGACAACGAAAGGTGAAAAGTGCACATTCTTATATTAACAGAACCTTGCTTCGATGGTATTATGTAAAGGGTTGCTTATTCTACATGGACCTGTTACTACATTTTAAAGTTATCAAAACACTTAGTTTAAAATATCTACATAAATTCAGCAATTGCATTCTTCTCATATTACTCTGTAGGCTACTGACCTATTCAAAGAGTCCTCCGGCATCTCACCATACATCTGCCTGTAGTTATTGAACTCAACCTGCAGGAGATTTGTTTGTTCTAATTGAGTGTGGGGAAACAGCTGCGGGCAAGTTTCTGACACATCCAAGAAACACCCCCATCAAACCACACCCCCAAGCCAACTCACGTTTGGCTTCTGTCATGGCCGCCAGCATTTCATGAGGAACAAGCCAGAAAACGAGGCCAAATCAGTGGGTGCAGTTCCCCTTTAAGGAGTACATATTAGTCCTGAGTGTTACCTGACAATTGTTCACATAGCGTTTCATCTGACTAGCGAGTCCTTCGAGGAGATGATTACACACCTCAGGCATGCTCTGGCTCTGGTACTGAGGCAGCGGATGTCTGTTTCAATTTAGATAACTCTCAGTCCAATTCCATAACTTATCAGTATTAATAGGCTTGGGTCTATGGGGAATACAATGAGGGCATGACAGTGCTGCCATGATCATAAAGCATCTGTGTCCCCTAGCTAATTTCATTAGGATGGCAATTACCACGTACCATAAGCGCTCCATTAATTGTCTAAAAGAGGATGGTCTCCCACAGTAGCAGACATACAGCTCCAGCACAGGGCAACAGCTGCTAACACAGAGCTACAGCTGACGGGCCACAGCCCCATTCCACATACAGAGCTACAGCTGACAGGCAGGCAGGCTAGGACACGAACACATACAGTACAGTACGGCTGAGGCAAGGGCAGCATGGTGGGCAGTGTTAGCATTCCCTTTCCTCTCAGAGATGACACCCATGCCATGCCTTCAGAGTGACAGGGACAGTGCCATGGCTTTACATGGAAAGCATGCTGACTGCTGCCTGTTTAGAAGCAGAACATGTGTCCAATCTGTTCCAGGTCATGACATCCCGATGGGGGCATTTTGTAGTCATAAATCAAATATGGGTGGATTAAAATAAATCTAATAAAACATTTAAAATAATCAAGTCTAGCAGTTATGCATAAGTGATTGGTTGATTACTATGCTACACGTCTCATATGTTGTAGTGTTTACCAAATTAAATCAAGTCTGATAACTTACTCTTACTCTTCCCCTGTGCTCCAATAAGCTCTCCCAATTCAGAATGGTTGCTATTAAGCACACATTCTGCATTCAATCAACCAGGGATGAAACTATAGATTCTGAGAAGGATTTGTATTTTCTTTCCCTAACAGTCAAACATCTCCAGTATGTCTGTGAATGAGAGGTCTCCATTATATGCCTTGAGGGAAGTTCTCAGTGCATATGTTTAATACACAGGACTCAATAATACCCAATTAAAGTCATGTGATAAAGCTCCAGTTGGTGAATGAGAGAGAGAGAGAAAAGCTTTTTGTGTGTGGGGGTGCGGTCCAGTCAAGCCCTGCTTTGTGCAGCCAGGCAAGGGGTGGAGGAGAGAGAGGGGTCTGGGGGTCAGTACTGCCACCACCGTCCCATTGAGATGTCTGTTATGACCGGGGATTTGGGATCTGGTTCTCTGCTTTCCAGGACACTGCTCTGAGGCCTGCTGGAGGCCCTGGCCTGTGACAAACACAGTGTGCATAACCCAGATGCCACCAAGCTGAGGGGGCTGAGGGGGTGGGACGGAGGCCATGGTGTCAGTCGCACACTGTCTGCCCCCATCAAATAAGCCCCCGGCCCCAAGGGATTGTGGGTGCTGCTGAGATTTGCAAAGGCAGAGGCTGTTAGAGAGAGAAAAAATTAACTAGAGCTGCAGGGTTTTAATATGATATGCAAGAGATGGAGGACATGAATGGTTACTCTCTGTGGGGGTCCTAAGAGACAGACAAAGACAGGGAGAGAGTAAGCGAGCAAACGAGAGAGAGAGAGACAGAAAGACAGAGAATGGTTAATATAACATGTATGCTGATTTCTCATGCTTGATTGTCTAGCTTCTCTAACGTACTTTATTTGTTTAGGTTGTTTAGGTATTCATAAATGAGGAAGTTACTTTATTCTATAAATGACATGAGTGCCAAGCTATGCCTGGTCAACAAAACGTCCCTGTTCAGTCATGTTGTAAAATAAATTTTTCTTGTCTTGTTTTATTCAACACAATAGCAAAATGCCTGTTTTTATTTATAGCTATGTTCAGCAATGACATTGTCCTTGTTCGGTAAATATAGATGAATTACCACCATCATGCCTCCAATTTCCACAGTAATTTGAATGGTGCCCAGAGGAAGGTCTTTAGCGACCCAGTGAAAAGGTTATACTGAATGCTTAACTAGGGCCATGGCGGTCATGAAATGTTGTCAGCCGGTGATTGTCAAGCAAATGACTGCCGGTCTCACGTTAATTGACCGTTAATTAACATAAACACATTTAGCATCTCCTGGCTTCCACGCATAGCCTACAAGCCACTGATGCAGACCTTTGGAACATCTACATTTATAATGGATTTATTGTGATGGTATAGGCTATAATAAATCAATTTAATATAGCCTATACCATCACAATAAATCCATTATTTATTTTAAACAGGATATGAAGAAAATGTAGAACAGAATAGCATACTCCGAGTTTTTCTTATGTTAGGCCCTGATCTGGCTATGCAATATGTGTCATGAATTCAGCCGAGGCAGCCCCTCCTCCTTGCTCGGGCAGGTTTCGGCGTTCGTCGTCACCGGCTTACTAGCCACTACCGCTCCATTTATCATCACTCCATTTGTTTTGTCTTGTCTTGTCTTGTCAATCACACACACCTGGTACTCATTCCCTCATTAGTCTGTGTATAAGTGTTCCCTCTGCTCCCTTGTCCTTTGTGAGTGATTGTTCATTGTGAGAGTGAGTAGCTCGGTTGAGCTACTCTTTCCTTGTATGTAGCCAAGGTGGATTTTTCCCTTGTGCTAGTTTCGTTTTGACGCTTGCTGCGCTTTATTCATGTAACACTGAATAAACTCTGGATTTCGGTGTTTTACCTCCTGCGCCTGACTCCGTCATTCACACCTCAACACAATATGGCTGTGGGCTACACTAGTTCATTTAGCACACAAGATTTGCTTAGAAGTCCATGGCATTATTTTACATTAGTTTATAGTATGAAGAATACAATTTAACATAGCTGAATAAAATAGAAAGGATGTTTTCTCCCAAACATTTCTGAGGGAGTGCACACATGCGGCTATTCTGTGTTGAGCGGTTAACAAAGAAACAGGTCCTCCTATATGCTTAATTTAGAGTTATTTATGCAACTTTAGTTGTGATACAAACGTTGGGATATATGTTTTGATTTTTAAGGCTGCATGATGCAACTCTAATGATTTGAAAAAAGTTGCATGAAAGGCATGAGCTCTGCTTGCGCAGGCTGCACACACTTCATCAGTCTTTGATTCCCAATTTGACAAGCACTTGATAATGCCTTGAATTTCCCGACGGCATCCCCCTAGTGTGGCCGTAAGGCCCCCTAAAGAAATCCATACCTTTTGCGGCCAGCGGCCGTTGTGGCCTTGGGATTAATATATAATAATTATAATTCCCTTCTCCCGACTGCTTGTTCCTAAGCACCTCTCACTCACATGGCTCTCACAGATATCTCAATTCCTATTAGCCAATGCCGTCATGTGATCGGGTTCAAGTGAAGACAGACACATAAGGGATGCAACTGCGCGCGTCCTTCTTATCGAATTCCAAGGCGCATATTTAAGATGTTAGAACTGTCCAGATTTACTTTTCGTCAGCCAACAAGATGAGTAGGCCTAACGAACAGCAAAAGCACTAGCCTATGTCGATCTACTATCCCCCATAGTACAAAAGTTGACCTACTCTATTGGTCAACATGTCCTTCTGTGCGAGAAATAAATATTCCAAACATATTCTGGGATAGTTGTGGGATGTGATAGATCCCAAATTAACACAACCACACGCATCAAAAAACCTTTTAAAATCAATGAGGCTGATGCAACAGATCAGAACGTTTATCTTAAAATGTTGATAAACCATTAGGCTATTTCTTCACATTATAAGCGCAGCAATGCGCACACGGTAATAGGCTACAAGCGCGAATGTTCCAAAATGCAATCAATTAGCAGGAAAACACCATTCTCAAAAGTGACCACAAATGCGATTATGTATGAAATGCTTTATTATAAAGGTGCATTTTAATGGTGAAAATTATCTTTACCAAACTTGAAACTCACGTTCCGACTATGTACAGTTGAAGTCGGAAGTTTACATACACCTTAGCCAAATACATTTAAACTCCGTTCCTGACATTTAATCCTAGTAAAAATTCCCTGTCTTAGGTCAGTTAGGATCACCACTTTATTTTAAGAATGTGAAATGTCAGAATAATAGTAGAGAGAATGATTTATTTCAGCTTTTATTTATTTCATCACATTCCCAGTGGGTCAGAAGTTTACAAACACTCAATTAGTATTTGGTAGCATTACCTTTAAATTGTTCAACTTGGGTCAAACGTTTCGGGTAGACTTCTACAAGCTTCCCACAATAAGTTGGGTGAATTTTGGCCCATTCCTCCTGACAGAGCTGGTGTAACTGAGTCAGGTTTGTAGGCCTCCTTGCTCGCACATGCTTTTTCAGTTCTGCCCACAAATTTTTTATAGGATTGAGGTCAGGGCTTTGTGATGGCTACTCCAATACCTTGACTTTGTTGTCCTTAAGCCATTTTGCCACAACTTTGGAAGTATGCTTGGGGTCATTGTCCATTTATAATAATAATAATAATAATAATATGCCATTTAGCAGACGCTTTTATCCAAAGCGACTTACAGTCATGTGTGCATACATTTTTACGTTTGGAAGACCCATTTGCGACCAAGCTTTAAATTCCTGACTGATGTCTTGAGATGTTGCTTCAATATGTCCACATAATTTTCCTTCCTCATGATGCCATCTATTTTGTGAAGTGCACCAGTCCCTCCTGCAGCAAAGCACCCCCACAGCATGATGCTGCCACCCACGTGCTTCACGGTTGGGATGGTGTTCTTCGGCTTGCAAGCCTTCCCCTTTTTCCTCCAAACATAACGATGGTCATTATAGCACTCTTTTTACTGTGGATATAGATACTTTTGTACCTATTTTCTCCAGCATCTTCACAAGGTCCTTTGCTGTTGTTCTGGGATTGATTTGCACTTTTCGCACCAAAGTACGTTCATCTGTAGGAGACAGAACGCGTCTCCTTCCTGAGTGGTATGATGGCTGCGTGGTCCCATGGTGTTTATACTTGCGTACTATTGTTTGTACAGATGAACGTGGTACCTTCAGGCGTTTGGAAATTGCTCCCAAGGATGAACCAGACTTGTGGAGGTCTACAATTAATTTTCTGAGGTCTTGGCTGATTTCTTTTGATTTTCCCATGATGTCAAGCAAAGAGGCACTGAGTTTGAAGGTAGGCCTTGAAATACATCCACAGGTACACCTCCAGTTGACTCAAATGAAGTCAATCAGCCTATCAGAAGCTTCTAAAGCCATGACATCATTTTCTGGAATTTTCCAAGCTGTTTAAAAGGCACAGTCAACTTAGTGTATGTAAACTTCTGACCCACTGGAATTGTGATTAAGTGAATTATAAGTTAAATAATCTGTCTGTAAACAATTGTTGGAAAAATTACTTGTGTCATGCACAAAGTAGATGTCCTAACGGACTAACAAGAAATTTGTGGAGTGGTTGAAAAACTAGTTTTAATGACTCCAACCTAAGTGTATGTAAACTTCCGACTTCAACTGTATGTCAGTTAGACTCTACACCGGTTGTAAAGAGGATTAATGTGCTTAATTTTAAGAAGTTATTTGGCCACTTTAGTTGTGATACAAACCTTATCAATACTTAAATAGCGAATGGAGGATGCTTTTCCCGTGGTTCATTTTCATGCCTGCAAGGTAGGCTATACTCCTGTTTTAAAGCGAAGCAATGTGTTTAATATTAGGAAAGTTGAGAAATGAATACAGTAGGCCTAGCCTATAGAAAGCTGATGGGATCCTCCTATTTTTAATAGAGGCCATCAAAACTCTGTTTTCTCACGCAATTGCATAGCCTATAGAAATGTTGTGCAACATAAGCTCGTGGGTTCTCATTAAGTGTTTGATTTGATTTTCGATTACATTTGCATTGATGTCAGAGTGATTAGAGGGACAATAGAGTGCTGAATAACAGGCAGTTAGCAAGTTTGGTAGGCTACTAATGACCATCAGCAGCATCAGAGCTTGGAGAAGCCTAGTTACCGTGACTTAACGGTCACATGGAATTTGACTGCGGTCATGACGGTGTGGCGGTAATACGGTAACAGCCCTATGCTAAACCAACTGTCAAGTACGCAGACACACACAGTGGAGATATATGGCATTGTCAATGCTAAAAATCAATGCTTCAAAGATCTATATAACCACCATCCGTAATACGTATATCTCTCAAATTAAACCCAACCCCATCATATCACTTACTGACTTCTTTGATACACTGCTCCTACTTGTACTTGTACAAATATAACATCATCCATTAGAGAGTGATAACTACTATAACTACTGGATATTGTAATGAGACTATCAAACAATTCTCTAACTACATTAATCAGATCAATTACACAGCTTTATCAGGCCAGCAAAACATGCATAGGGAAGACCTCCCTAACTGACAGAGGGTAATGAAAACCTCAGACCGTGACTACTCAGAGTGTGGATTTTATAGACAGAACAGTCCCTGAGGCATTAAGGGGAAAAACGCTAGCAGATACCCAGCAGTCAATGTGGATTAGTCACCATTGGTCCATTGCAGCAAACCACCAATGTGACAGAGGACCTATCAATCTGTCACAGTGTGAACACTTATCCCAGGGTCTGTCTAGTCCACTTCGGCGGAGAACTGAGCATTTGGAGATTCACGATTTGGCATGGAGGGGTGCTGGGGTGGGGGGTACATAAGTGCTGAGTGTGGTAGTACCAGTAAGTATTCTGACTGCTTCTGATACTCTACAATCCCTGGAAAGGATTGATAACACGCCGTCTCATATGTACACACAAGCACAACATATACAGTAAGACATTTGATTCCATACTGCTTACAGTAAAGCATAAGTGGTTTGTAGTATCAAAAGTGCCAACGGGTAAACCTGTATGTTTTTACATCGCTACTGCAGACTACAAGAATGATCTTGACAAACGTATCCCCGAAGGGTAGCATATCTTTCAAATATGAACAAGGTCACCACCCTGCACCCTTTAACACAACCTCCCCCCGGTCTCTGCATTCTCCCTCAGGGGTGAATATTACTTTACCATAGTGTGGATGACACCTGTTGCCACCCTCTTATGGGGAGGTGGTGGGGTCGTCTCTATTGCACGATCCCGAGGCATCCAGCTTTAGAGCCAAGCACACTGACACTGTATCAGGCTATTCTCAATGTTCAGTGTGGTATACTACGAAGCATGCTAGATCTGCTTAGGATTTTATAAAGCTAGCCAGCTTCAGTTAGCATCATATTCCAGGTCAGGCTTTATCCTTACTACGATGGTGGATATTGCTATTCCGCCTGCCGTTAAGTCTAGCAGGCCAATTGTCCGGCAGAAGGAAAAATCCCCATTGCAAAATAAGGCTTTTTAGCATAATTTAGTGGAATTAAATTTGCAAGTGTCTACAGTATTGTAGCGACCCGCACAGACAGCTGTGTGTTATGTGTTATGCTGTTCATTGGTTGTGTTGTACTTACCAGTACCCAGTGTTCGTGGGGTCAACCTGCTATCTGCCAACCACGGGAATGCCTGGAATGTTCTGGTGCCGGGCATCCTGGTGGTTGGTGGAGCGGGGGGGGGGGGGGGGGGGGGGGGGGGGGGGTTTGGCAGTGGGGTGGAGTTCGCAAGTTCACAAGTTTAAGACCATGCTTAGCCATTCTTCTCTCTCTTTCATCTGGTCTTAACAAGAGGTGGTCACGGTTGTTTTATACGGGTATCCTGGATTTATTTGGCGCGGGCTACGGCCAAACAGTAGCCTGTGTTGAGTTTGGTTAATAAACCGAGGAATTCGTCAACTCAAACCTCTGTCTGGACAATTGCTCATTTATGATCTAGCCAGGTAATTACAGTATATTAGTTATGCATCGTATGTATCACACGCGTACAGCATACAGATCCAGAGCCTTTGAGCAGAAAATCTGTCAGACAGCACGAGAGCTGCTCCTACAGCATCTCAAACAGCAAATGCATAGGCAACGGAAGGCAGGCTTCGTCAGCGAGTCACACACCACTTTGCAATGAACTGGAGGCAGTAGGCTATGCATTTTGAAAACATATACTTAATTGTTTGAAACCTGAACGTTTACCTTGCTTTAAAGTAGCCTAGCCAAAATCAGACCATATCCATGGAGGCAATTATTTTATATCAACTTTCTTTCATTGTCCAGTAGCCAAAGGCACAATCCTAGTCCTATTAGCAAACCATGCTAGTTGTTGCGTATTAGATCTCCCCTCTCAAAATTTCTAACGGATATTTTCATCTCTGTCATATGAAACGGCTCACATGTGCGGTGCGCTTTTGGCAACAGTGTTTTCCCGCTAATTGCATTATGGAACGAACATTTGCACGTAGCCTATACTGCCTTGTGCGCATTGCTGCACTTACAATGTGAAGAAATAGCCTAATAGTTCATCAACATTTTAAGCTAAACGTTCTGATCTGTTCACATTTTTTTTAATGTAGCCTAGGCCTACTGGTTGCATGAATTTGGGATCTATCGTCCCACAACTGTCCCCGAGTCTGTTTGGAATAGGCTACTTATTTCTCGACAAGCTGACCAATAGAATAGGTCAACTTTTCTACTATGGGGGATAGTAGATTGACATAGGCTAGTGGTTTTGCTGTTCATTTCTCATCTTGTTGGCTGAGGAAAAGTAGCCTAAATGTGGACAGTTATTCTAACATCTTCAAAGTGCCCATCATAATTCGGTAAGAAGGACCGCATATTGTTGCATCTTCGATTTGCATGTTCTGTTAATATAAATTACTATAATCTAAAGCACAGGAGGTTGGTGGCACCTTAATTGGGGAGGACAGGCTAGTGGTAATGGCTGGAGCAGAATAAGTGGAATTTGTTCCATTCCAGACATTATTATGAGCCGTCCTCCCCTCAGCAGCCTCCACTGTGACTGTGGGTGGACGCCCTAATCAGGTTACACATCGAATGCATATGAATCCGGTAAATTTCTAAAATATTCGGTAAGTGTCTGAATCCGTTCAAATGTCTGACACATTTTCCTAACGGAAACTCTGCTGCGTGTGTATGTCGCACATGGCTAATCGAACGCCAAACTTTTTATTGAGACAATGCTGAAACATCAATCTACGGGCGAGTCAGTGCTACATTTTCATTTGTGCCAAAATCAAATGAAAGAAAAGTATATTGCAAATTCAGCAGGCTATGGTGTGAAAGGCTTTTAGAAGTGGCGTCTATATTTTATTACTTATCGTTAATGCCTTCTTTGGTGTGCTTATCATTGCTCAAGCCCCTTTTTTCCCACTCCCATTGCTCCTTCTTTCTGTAGAACAGTTTGTTGTGTTGTGGCCATAGACATGTAATCCATAGAAGGCTTTTGGAACCTCTAACCCTGGCAATTTGACTGTTCAACTCATGGGTACGCTAGCAATGGCTTCCAGTCTTGATTTGAATGGGAATAATCTATGGATTATACTTCTGTGGTTAGTTGCAGCTGTGAATTCGCCTTTCAAAATACAATCGCGCGAAAAACATAGTTTGGAAAGCAAATGCTGTCATTAAAACATTTGTAATATGTATTTTAACATTACTATTTTCTACACACAAAAAAACATTTGATTAATAAAATATTTAAATCAGTTGTCTTCCTCAAATGTAGGGAATGAAGAGATGAAGAGGTGGGGTTGAGTAAAGCTTAAACCATGTATTTAGATCGTAGGTAGGTAGTTGTAGTTAGGTATTGTAGGTAGTTTATTTAGGTAGTTATTTAGGTAGTTATTGTAGGTTTCCGTAGGTAATTATTGTAGGTAAGTATTGTTTACAGGGGAGCCCGGCGAAGCACGAGGCTAGCTAGCTAGCAGGTAGCTACTGGTAACGTTTAGCAACGGTGGAGAGTTGTTTCCAATGTTAATGTGCTAGCTAGCCAACGTTTAATTTTTGCTGCGTTATGAAAGGAACTAGACACGGACACAAATTATCTGTTTAGTGTGTTAACACACTATTGGTAGTTTGTTGTAACCAAGTATTGGTGCTAAACTGTGTGTTATTGGATGCTAGCATGCTAGTTAGCTATGGCGTCATAGTTAGGCATCGTGGGCTGTTGTGGGTAGTTACTGTAGGTTAGCATTGTTTTTTGGCGGTGCCGGGTGTAGCACGAAGCTAGCTAGCTAGCCGTTCTTCAAACAAAGTCAACACAGTAGCCAATGCTAGCTAGCCAACACGACCAGCAAACTGTACTGTAGTAGCTAAATACAATATACTTGTGCTAGCTAGCCAACGTTTAATTATTGCTGCGTTATGAAAGGAACTAGACACGGACACGAATGATCTGTTTAGTGTGTTAACACACTATTGGTAGTTTGTTGTAACCAAGTATTGGTGCTAAACTGTGTGTTATTGGATGCTAGCATGCTAGTTAGCTATGGTGTCATAGTTAGGCATCGTGGGCTGTTGTGGGTAGTTACTGTAGGTTGGCATTGTTTTCGGCGGTGCCGGGCGTAGCACGAAGCTAGCTAGCTAGCCGTTTTTCGAACAGAGTCAACACAGTAGCCATTGTGTGCTGTACTGTGGCAGCTAAATACAATATATTTGTGCTAGCTAGCCAACGTTTAATTATTGCTGCGTTATGAAAGGAACTAGACACGCACACAAATTATCTGCTTAGTGTGTTAACACACTATTGGTGGTTTGTTGTGACCAAGTGTTGGTGCTAAACTGTGTGTTATTGGATGCTAGCATGCTAGTTAGCTATGGTGTCATAGTTAGCTAGCTGAATAAAGTGGGTTGAGTCTATTCCTTTAAACATTGAACCGCTGTGGTTCACAACAATTCTGATTTCTAAAGGTGGAAGTTGGGAGAGTTTTTGTTCGGGTGGTTCAGTGAAACAATTATAGTTTCTGAGGTGGAAGTTTTGGTGAGGGAGGCCCTGCTCTCTCCTCTCCCAGATGTTTAGTTCATTTCATTCCGATCTCCTCTGCATTATTGTAGCCATTTGCTACAGCCTGTCAACTATGCCTCTGCCTATCCCTGTTCTCTCCTCTCTGCACAGGCTACACAAACGCCTCACACCGCGTGGCTGCTGCCTCTCTAACCTGGTGGTCCCTGCACGCACCCCACACCTGGAGTTCCAGGTCTCAGGCAGCCTCTGGAACTGCCGTTCTGCTGCCAACAAAGCTGACTTCATCCCAGCCTATGCTAACCTCAAGTCCCTCGACTTCCTGGCGCTGACGGAAACATGGATTACCACTGAAAACACTGCTACTCCTACTGCTCTCTCCTCGTCTGACCATGTGTTCTCGCATACCCCGAGAGCATCTGGTCAGAGGGGTGGTGGCACAGGAATCCTCATCTCTCCCAAGTGGACATTCTCAATTTTTCCCCTAACCCACCTGTCTATCTCCTCATTTGAATTCCATGCTGTCACAGTCACTAGCCCATTTAAGCTTAATATCCTTGTCATCTATCGCCCTCCAGGTTCCCTTGGAGAGTTCATCAATGAGCTTGACGCCTTGATAAGTTCCTTTCCTGAGGATGGCTCACCCCTCACAGTTTTGGGGGATTTCAACCTCCCTATGTCCACATTTGACTCATTTCTCTCTGCCTCCTTCTTTCCACTCCTCTCCTCTTTTGACCTCACCCTCTCACCGTCCCCCCCTACTCACAAGGCAGGCAATACGCTTGACCTCATCTTTACTAGATGCTGCTCTTCTACTAATCTCACTGCAACTCCCCTCCATGTCTCCGACCACTACTTTGTTTCCTTTTCTCTCTCGCTCTCCTCCAACACTACTCACTCTGCCCCTACACAGATGGTAATGCGCCGCCGCAACCTTCGCTCTCTCTCTCCCACTACTCTCTCCTCTTCCATCCTATCATCTCTTCCCTCTGCTCAATCCTTCTCCCTCCAATCTCCTGATTCTGCCTCCTCAACCCTCCTCTCCTCCCTTTCTGCATCCTTTGACTCTCTGTGTCCCCTATCCTCCCGGCCGGCTCGGTCCTCCCCTCCAGCTCCGTGGCTTGATGACTCATTGCGAGCTCACAGAACAGAGCTCCGGGCAGCGGAGCGGAAATGGAAGAAAACTAAACTCCCTGCCGACCTGGCATCTTTTCACTCCCTCCTCTCTACATTTTCTTCATCTGTTTCTGCTGCTAAGGCCACTTTCTACCACTCTAAATTCCAAGCATCTGCCTCTAACCCTAGGAAGCTCTTTGCCACATTTTCCTCCCTGCTGAATCCTCTCCCCCCCTCCTCTCTCTCTGTGGATGACTTCGTCAACCACTTTGAAAAGAAGGTTGACGACATCCGATCCTCGTTTGTTAAGTCTAATGACACTGCTGGTCCTACTCACACTGCCCTACCCTATGCCTTGACTTCTTTCTCCCCTCTCTCTCCAGATAAAATCCTGCGACTTGTGACTGCAGGCCGCCCAACAACCTGCCCGCTTGACCCCATCCCCTCCTCTCTTCTCCAGACCATCTCCGGTGACCTTCTCCCCTACCTCACCTCGCTGATCAACTCATCCTTGACCGCTGGCCATGTCCCTTCCGTCTTCAAGAGAGCGAGAGTTGCTCCCCTTCTCAAAAAACCAACACTCGATTCCCACTGATGTCAACAACTACAGACCAGTATCCCTTCTTTCTTTTCTTTCCAAAACTATTGAGCGTGCCGTCTTTAGCCAACTCTCTTGCTATCTCTCTCAGAATGACCTTCTTGATCCAAACCAGTCAGGTTTCAGGACTGGTCATTCAACTGAGACTGCTCTTCTCTGTGTCACGGAGGCTCTCCGCACTGCTAAAGCTAACTCTCTCTCCTCTGCTCTTGTCCTTCTAGACCTGTCTGCTGCCTTTGATACTGTGAACCATCAGATCCTCCTCTCCACCCTCTCCGAGCTGGGCATCTCCGGCGCGGCTCACTCCTGGATTGCGTCCTACCTGACCGGTCGCTCCTACCAAGTGGCGTGGCGAGAAGCTGTCTCCGCACCACGTGCTCTCACCACTGGTGTCCCCCAGGGCTCAGTTCTAGGCCCTCTCCTTTTCTCCCTATACACCAAGTCACTTGGCTCTGTCATATCCTCACATGGCCTCTCCTATCATTGCTACGCTGACGATACACAACTAATCTTCTCCTTTCCCCCTTCTGATAACCAGGTGGCGAATCGCATCTCTGCATGTCTGGCAGACATATCAGTATGGATGACGGATCACCACCTCAAGCTGAACCCTGGCAAGACGGAGCTGCTCTTCCTCCCGGGGAAGGACTGCCCGTTCCATGATCTCGCCATCACGGTTGACAACTCCGTTGTGTCCTCCTCCCAGAGTGCGAAGAGCCTTGGCGTGACCCTGGACAACACCCTGTCGTTCTCCGCTAACATCAAGGCGGTGACCCGCTCCTGCAGGTTCATGCAGTACAACATTCGGAGAGTACGACCCTGCCTTACACAGGAAGCGGCACAGGTCCTAATCCAGGCACTTGTCATCTCCCGTCTGGATTACTGAAACTCGCTGTTGGCTGGCCTCCCTGCCTGTGCCATTAAACCCCTACAACTCATCCAGAATGCCGCAGCCCGTCTGGTGTTCAACCTTCCCAAGTTCTCTCACGTCACCCCCCTCCTCCGCACACTCCACTGGCTTCCAGTTGAAGCTCGCATCCGTTACAAGACCATGGTGCTTGCCTATGGAGCAGTGAGGGGAACGGCACCTCTGTACCTTCGGGCTCTGATCAGTCCCTACACCCAAACGAGGGCATTGCGTTCATCCACCTCTGGCCTGCTGGCTCCCCTTCCTCTGCGGAAGCATAGTTCCCGCTCAGCCCAGTCAAAACTGTTCGCTGCTCTGGCACCCCAATGGTGGAACAAGCTCCCTCACGACGCCAGGACAGCGGAGTCACTCACCACCTTCCGGAGACATTTGAAACCCCACCTCTTTAAGGAATACCTGGGATAGGATAAAGTAATCCTTCATCCCACTGGCTATAGGGTGAATGCACCAATTTGTGAGTCGCTCTGGATAAGAGCGTCTGCTAAATGACGTAAATGTGCCCTTGAGCAAGGCACTTAACCCTACTTGCTCCTGTAAGTCGCTCTGGATAAGAGCGTCTGCTAAATGACTAAAATGTAATGTAAAATGAATGATGACAATCTTTGCGAGAGGGAGGGAATCTGATTTAATTGGTCCTCAACTCGTGGCTCAGACACTTCATTCAGGATAAATGGAGTTAGCCCGGAGTTAGCCTGCCCCGAAGCAGTTTAGTTCTGAAGCATTCGTTGCCATAGAAATGTACCTGGGTAAATGGTGAGCCACTTTCGTGGTACCGGTAATCCCGAGATGAACCAGAGTTGACCAAAGTTACCTCGCTAACTCCTGAAACCTGCTTTGTAGTATAGGGTTCAGGTCATTATCAGGGGCTACACTCAACACGCAGGCTGACAACATTAATTAGCACTGCAGGCCATGCCAATGATTGATTGTGACTAAAGGGTAGTGCCATACAGAGACCTCTGCACACTAATGGGAGTGGTGATAACATACCATGGTGCTATGAGGGACTCCTGTTCCTGATGGATGGACAGTCTGTATGTGTTGTACACGTAACTGCTCCTGCTATTTGAGACACACTGTCCTTGCAACAATAGATTGCAGTGAGTGAAACATCACGTGATCATAAGATATCTGTAGCATTGAAGTGTGTAGGAAGTTACGAAGCCCATTTGAACCCTACACTACAGTGTGCAGCCACCCTTTACAGTATCAAAAGACAGTATTCCATTGAAGAACTCTCTATATTGTCTGTCTGTATCACAATGATGCAACAGGGCTCCTTGTGTCTTTATATCAATCTCAGTGTTCCCTTTGTAACAGGACCGTATTCCCATATACAGTGAGGGAAAAAAGTATTTGATCCCCTGCTGATTTTCTACGTTTGCCCACTGACAAATGGTAGGTTTATTTGAACAGTGAGAGACAGAATAACAACAAAACAATCCAGAAAAACGCATGTCAAAAATGTTATAAATTGATTTGCATTTTAAATGAGGGAAATAAGTATTTGACCCCCTCTCAATCAGAAAGATTTCTGGCTCCCAGGTGTCTTTTATACAGGTAACGAGCTGAGATTAGGAGCACACTCTTAAAGGGAGAAAATCTCAGCTTGTTACCTGTATAAAAGACACCTGTCCACAGAAGCAATCAATCAGATTTCCAAACTCTCCACCATGGCCAAGACCAAAGAGCACTCCAAGGATGTCAGGGACAAGATTGTAGACCTACACAAGGCTGGAATGGGCTACAAGACCATCGCCAAGCAGCTTGGTGAGAAGGTGACAACAGTTGGTGTGATTATTCGCAAATGGAAGAAACACAAAAGAACTGTCAATCTCCCTCAGCCTGGGGCTCCATGCAAGATCTCACCTCGTGGAGTTGCAATGATCATGAGAACGGTGAGGAATCAGCCCAGAACTAAACGGGAGGATCTTGTCAGTGATCTCAAGGCAGCTGGGACCATAGTCACCAAGAAAACAATTGGTAACACACTACGCCGTGAAGGACTGAAATCATGCAGCGCCCGCAAGGTCCCCAAGCTCAAGAAAGCACATATTCAGGCCCGTCTGAAGTTTGCCAATGAACATCTGAATGATTCAGAGGAGAACTGGGTGAAAGTGTTGTGGTCAGATGAGACCAAAATGGAGCTCTTTGGCATCAACTCAACTCGCCGTGTTTGGAGAAGGAGGAATGCTGCCTATGACCCCAAGAACACCATCCCCACCGTCAAACATGGAGGTGGAAACATTATGCTTTGGGGGTGTTTTTTGGGGGACAGGACAACTTCACCGCATCAAAGGGACGATGGACGGGGCCATGTACCGTCAAATCTTGGGTGAGAACCTCCTTCCCTCAGCCAGGGCATTGAAAATGGGTTGTGGATGGGTATTCCAGCATGACAATGACCCAAAACACACAGCCAAGGCAACAAAGGAGTGGCTCAAGAAGAAGCACATTAAGGTCCTGGAGTGGCCTAGCCAGTCTCCAGACCTTAATCCCATAGAATATCTGTGGAGGGAGCTGAAGGTTCGAGTTGCCAAACGTCAGCCTCGAAACCTTAATGACATGGAGAAGATCTGCAAAGAGGAGTGGGACAAGATCCCTCCTGAGATGTGTGCAAACCTGGTTGCCAACTACAAGAAACGTCTGACCTCTGTGATTGCCAACAAGGGTTTTGCCACCAAGTACTAAGTCATGTTTTGCAGAGGGGTCAAATACTTATTTCCATCATTAAAATGCAAATCAATTTATATCATTTTTGACATGCGTTTTTCTGGATTATTTTGTTGTTATTCTGTCTCTCACTGTTCAAATAAACCTACCATTAAAATTATAGACTGATCATGTATTTGTCAGGGGATCAAATACTTTTTTCCCTCACTGTAGCTGTCTTCCTGTAGCAGTGATCAGGGCTCTCATTGTATTGAATGGATCAGCAGGGTGCTGGGTTCTGTTCCATGGGGCAGGTATTCCTCTGTCCTCTCGGCAGCAGCTGCAGCAGTGAGGGTGACTGACTGCTACTGGCTACCTGCTTAGTAGCTTGCTGCTGTGAATCTGAAGAGGTGGGGAGGGACAGCAGTGTGGAGGGGGACAGGACAGGTGGCCTCTACTGAGGGAGGGGGGCTCATATAACAACATTAATGATGCAGGGCTCATCCACGCGTGGGATATACACATTGTCTTCCATCTGCCAAACAGCACAGAAATGACTCCTAAATCCACAACATATACACCTTTCATGATCAGCACAGTCTACCAATATGATCAAACAGAGTATATGCTTGTACAAGGAGAGGCAATCTCGCAAACATAAGACATTAAGAATAAAGAGTACACTTCAGGATTTAGACAAGCTATTGAGGAGAAAAGTCAATATATATCACAGGTTCAGAAGGCTCTGTAGCTAGCTAGCCGTGTCTTTACCAAGCAAACCCCTCCAGCAGTAGCCATGGGAAACACTCACATGGGGATTTAACCACTGAGCAGTATTGATCACTCTGGTTTCAAGGCTTTGGGGTATGTCTGCTCCCTGAACACGGCTGCTTCCATGAACATCTCTATTGCTGCTACAGTGAGAGAATAATAGCTGCTCAGCTCTCTCCATCCATATTCATCCACCCAATCAGCACAGAGTTCTCTCAGTGGTCATTATCATTCAGGCCCTCAAAAACCTCTTAAATGAGCACTCCAGCTCCTCTGTGTGTGTGTGTGTGTGTGTGTGTGTGTGTGTGTGTGTGTGTGTGTGTGTGTGTGTGTGTGTGTGTGTGTGTGTGTGTGTGTGCATGTATGTCTGTGAGAGAGAAAGATGGAAAGATATAGTGAGAAAGAGAGAGCAAGAGTAATAAAAAGAAGGGGAGAGACAGAGAGAGACACAGTAATTATAGGAAGGGTCATCGACAGCTCCCCCCAGCTTGCAGGCAAAGCAGTAGGATACTAAAGCATCCACAGCCAGCAGACAGACACAGAGTAAAGGCTAGGGATTGGGGTCTGCTTTGTTGGTGTTCTCATTTTCCAAGCCTCAGCTAATTGAGTGCTGGTCTGCAACACAGAGGAAGAGACTAACAAAAACAAAAGGATGGTGCTTTCTACGCTGTGGTGCAGCTAATGTTGGCTCTTCTTAAGGAAATTATTACCCTACAGCCTGTGGCCTTCCTCACTGCACAACCATTGCCTGTGGTACCACTGGGACACATGTTGGTCTATAGCTCAGGCTCCATCTTAGACCTGTTAGATATAGAAAAAGCCTACCTATACACCACAATATCCTCTGAGAGGTGGAAGGTGACCAAATGTACACACAGAATGGTTTCTCAAAATGGCTACATAGTTCATTCTTAGAGCTCCCCATAAATAGGCATATAAAAGATAGGTCGATAGCAAGCTATTTTCCTTTTCCATTTTGTGTATGAATGGGGCCATGCCCAAAGACCGAGTGTCTGGAATCTGGATGCTTGGAATTGTGACATTACCCGCATTATTCCCATGAGACTGAGGCACTTAAAGTGCCTCAGTCAATGTCCACTGACAAAAATGGGTAATCTATAAATCCATCCTTATATCCATCCTCTAAATTATGTATAAGGAAATGCATGTGCTCTGGGAATCCTTAAATAGATTGCTTGTTGTCTTAATGCATTCTCTTTCATCTAAATGATATGGGCCCTGCCTCCCAAAGGAATTCCCTGCCAGCTGAGGAGCCCCTTTCAGGCCTAATCCCCATGCTTTCTGCTCTCTGCATCGCACTGAACACCAAACACATGATGAGTCAAAGCATGAAATGTATGTCACTGTCAGGCAGTAGGGGATTCAAACCTTCCACTCACGTAAGAGGACGAGTACAGTCACTCAGAAACCATAACAGAAAATAATCTAACAGTACAAAGAAACACATGTGCTTCCTAAATGTCTGCTAAATCAAACAAAAAAATTCAGTTTATTTATGTATTTCAAAAGACTGTGCCTAAATTGACAAAGGGACATTTCAGAATGTCCATTGTTTATTACATGAAAATAAATTACAGACTATTTGTTATATTTCAAGCCATCTATTTTGTGAAGTGCACCAGTCCCTCCTGCAGCAAAGCACCCCCACAGCATGATGCTGCCACCCCCGCTCTTCACGGTTGGGATGATGTTACTCGGCTTGCAAGCTCCCTCTTTCTCCTCCAAACATAACGATGGTCATTATGCCAAACAGTTCTATTTTTGTTTCATCAGACCAGAGGACATTTCTCCAAAAAGTATGATCTTTGTCCCCATGTGCAGTTGCAAACCGTAGTCTGGGTTTTTTATGGCGGTTTTGGAGCAGTGGCTTCTTCCTTGCTGAGCGGCCTTTCAGGTTATGTCGATATAGGTCTCGTTTTACTGTGGATATAGATACTTTTGTACCTGTTTCCTCCAGCATCTTCACAAGGTCCTTTGCTGTTGTTCTGGGATTGATTTGCACTTTCCACACCAAAGTACGTTCATCTCTAGGAGACAGAACGCGTCTCCTTCCTGAGCGGTATGACGGCTGCGTGGTCCCATGGTGTTTATACTTGCGTACTATTGTTTGTACAGATTAACGTGGTACCTTCAGGCGTTTGGAAATTGCTCCCAAGGATGAACCATACTTGTGGAGGTCTACAATTTACTTTCTGAGGTCTTGGCTGATTTCTTTGGATATTTCCATGATGTCAAGCAAAGAGGCACTGAGTTTGAAGGTAGGCCTTGAAATACATCCACAAGTACACCTCCAATTGACTCAAATGATGTCAATTAGCCTATCAGAAGCTTCTAAAGCCATGACATCATTGTCTGGAATTTTCCAAGCTGTTTAAAAGGCACAGTCAATTTAGTGTATGTAAACTTCTGACCCACTGCAATTGTGATACAGTGAATTATAAGTGAAATAATCTGTCTCTATACAATTGTTGGAGAAATTACTTGTGTCATGCACAAAGTAGATGTCCTAACCGACTTGCCAAAACTATAGTTTGTTAACAAGAAATGTGTGGAGTGGTTGAAAACAAGTTTGAATGACTCCAACCTAAGTGTATTTAAACTTCCGACTTCAACTGTACACCCTGCCATCTAAAGTGCGAGGGGCTTTGAATTGATTTCCACTGCTAAGCCTAAAGATTACTGTTGACCCACAAACAGGCATTGACCAGCACTGCTTTGGGGCATGAACTTACATTAGGCACCACCATAATCAAGTTGAGTAGCCACACTAGTAGGCCTACTCATAAAAGCAAGCATACTGAACTAGAGAAACTATTTGAAATTCTACAAAAGTTCATAACATTGAGAAGAGAGAGGTCATTAACTTATTGCGTTAGTCTTTTTTTCCTATTATGTATTTTTGTGGTAATCTTTATTCAGTAAAGGGTTTAGAGTATTGCCTGTAGACTACAATGCCCTGTTTGGAAAACCTATTCAACAGGACCTGCTCACTCTGTCAAATAACATGATTTGTACGAACCTGTATGACCACAGTATCGAATAACTACCAATCTTCCTGTTCAATGTGCATGAAAAAAAAACATTCAAATGATAGGTGTGTGGGAAAAACAGAAATGCTGATGACCAAATCTTAGGACAAAAGAAAGGATTGGTCTAAAGGTGGGAAATAACACTATTCCCAGGCCCAGGTTTCTGCATGTGTTGCCTCTGTAGGCTAAACAGTTACGTCTAGACAGAAAAGGTACAGTTGAAGTCGGAAGTTTACATACACCTTAGCCAAATTCATTTAAACTCAGTTTTTCACAATTCCTGACATTTAATCCTAGTACAAATTCCCTGTCTTACGTCAGTTAGGTTCACCACTTTATTTTAAGAATGTGAAATGTCAGAATACTAGTAGAGAGAATGATTTATTTCAGCTTTTATTTATTTCATCACATTCCCAGTGGGTCAGAAGTTTACATACACTCAATTGGTATTTGGTAGCATTGCCTTTAAATTGTTTAACTTGGGTCAAACGTTTCGGGTAGCCTTCTACAAGCTTCCCACAATAAGTTGGGTGAATTTTGGCCCATTCCTCCTGACAGAGCTGGTGTAACTGAGTCAGGATTGTAGGCCTCCTTGCTCGCACACACTTTTTCAGTTCGCACACGCTTTTTCAGTTCTGCCCACAAATTTTCTATAGGATTGAGGTCAGGGCTTTCTGATGGCCACTCCAATACCTTGACTTTGTTGTCCTTAAGCCATTTTGCCACAACTTTGGAAGTATGCTTGGGGTCATTGTCCATTTGGAAGACCCATTTGTGACCAAGCTTTAACTTCCTGACTGATGTCTTGAGATATTGCTTCAATATATCCACATAATTTTCCTTCCTCATGATGCCATCTATTTTGTGAAGTGCACCAGTCCCTCCTGCAGCAAAGCACCCCCACAGCATGATCCTGCCACCCACGTGCTTCACGGTTGGGATGGTGTTCTTCGGCTTGCAAAGTCCCCCTTTTTCCTCCAAACAGAAAGATTGTCATTATGGTCAAACAGTTCTATTTTTGTTTCATCGGACCAGAGGACATTTCTCCAAAAAGTACGATCTTTGTCCCCATGTGCAGTTGCAAACCGTAGTCTGGTTTTTTTATGGCGGTTTTGGAGCAGTGGCTTCTGCCTTGCTGAGTGGCCTTTCAGGTTGTGTCAATAGAGGACTCGTTTTACTGTGGATATAGATACTTTGTACTTGTTTCCTCCAGCATCTCCACAAGGTCCTTTGCTGTTGTTCTGGGATTGATTTGCACTTTTCGCACCAAAGTACGTTCATCTCTAGGAGACAGAACGCGTCTCCTTCCTGAGCAGTATGACGGCAGCGTGGTCCCACGGTGTTTATAGTTGCGTACTATTGTTTGTACAGATGAACGTGGTACCTTCAGGCATTTGGAAATTTCTCACAACGATGAACCAGACTTGTGGAGGTCTACAATTTACTATCTGAGGTCTTGGCTGATTTCTTTGGATTTTCCCATGATGTCAAGCAAAGAGGCACTGAGTTTGAAGGTAGGCCTTGAAATACATCCACAGGTACTCCTCCAATTGACTCAAATTATGTCAATTAACCTATCAGAAGCTTCTAAATCCATGACATAATTTTCTGGAATTTTCCAAGCTGTTTAAAGGCACAGTCAACGTAGTGTATGTAAACTTCTGACCCACTGGAATTGTGATGAAGTGAATTATAAGTGAAATAATCTGTCTGTAAACAATTGTTGGAAAAATTACTTGTGTCATACACAAAGTAGATGTCCTCACTGACTTGCCAAAAGTATAGTTTGTTAACAACAAATTTGTGGAGTGGTTGAAAAACGAGTTTTAATGACTCCAACCTAAGTGTATGTAAACTTCAACTGTATGTTTCTATTGTTTACACTCTGAAAGGCTAGATTGTATTGATGGGTCCATTATTGTACTCTGATTGTCAAATAACTTATCTGTGCTGGCTGGGCACCAGCGATGGAATCTTCTGTGACAGTTAATAGCTTTATTGAATTGGAAGCGCTGACCCCATTAAAAGCAACTGAACATCCTAGACTAAAGTCAACACAATGCTGTCCTGCTTTTGTACTCTACTGTAATGTGTGTGTGTGTGTGTGTGTGTGTGTGTGTGTGTGTGTGTGTGTGTGTGTGTGTGTGTGTGTGTGTGTGTGTGTGTGTGTGTGTGTGTGTGTGTGTGTGTGTGTGTGTGTGTGTGTGTGTGTACACGTTTTACTATACTTGTGAGTACCAGAAGTCCTTACAAGAATAGTCAACCAACTAAAACAGAAAAGTGAGGACATTTTGCCAGTCCTCACTTGTAAAAAGGCTATTTTAGGTTTAGGGGTTAGGTTAAGGGTTAAGGTTAGAATTAGGGTTAAGGGAAATAGGATTTTGAATGGGAATCAATTGTTGGGCCCCAAAAAGTATTCACAAGTATAGTAAGACATAGCTGTCTGTGTCTGTCTGTCTATGTGTGTGTGTGTGCGTGCGTGCCACTTATTTTATGAACCGCAAATTCAATATTGACCCCTTTACAAATCAGCCCCATGCTTTTGTTCAATATCACTGTAGCGACAGGGACAGCCATATTAGCACTGCCTGTTCTCAGCATGTATAGCTATTTCAACAACCATTGAATGACACAGGATATCACATGCTTTCTCTCTCCCATTGTTGGTCTTTCCCAGGAAACAGGAAACTCAGGCCGAAGTTGTAAGTCTGTGGCTGGCTGTTTGTTTGTGTCTGCCCGTGTCTGTGTGTGTTGTCTGTTATGTCTTTATTGTCCCCCTGGACTCGTGCCGTCCTCATAATTAACACCTTGTTGGTGCATTTCCATACAGGATTTACCCCAGTGTTTTTTACCCAAAAGGCCGGCACCCGTGTCTCACTGGGCCATGGCTTCGGCGGACCTGCTCTCACTTGGGGCCAAAGCCAGGCCACTGGGTACTTTTCAACTTGTATTTACATAACAATGGCTAACTGATCTTTAACACCTTCTCACAAAGCAACTGTTTTGATTATGCAGAGGTTGTTGATTCTGCTCTTCACAAGTCCTCACTGTCAGCCCTAGCTATGGAAACATGATTTCCCTAGTATAACATAAGGGTGTATACACTAGTGTAACACTGGTGTTACAGTCGAAAAGCAGCATGTGCATGTTTACAGCATATTTACAAGAAAACAAGCATGTTTTGGTGTGATACCTCAGTCGGTCATGTAATGTGGTCTCGGAGCATTTCGTATTATTCTGTACGTAAATTCACATTTAGTATGATATGTTACATTTCGTAAGGTTTGTATTAATTTGTGGATGTCCGTCACCCATTTTGTATGATATGTTACGAATTACAATTCGTATTATATGTTATGAATTTGCAAAACATATAATGTGTTATGGATTTGCAAAAAGTATGATATGTTACGAATTCTAGCTAGGTGGTTAACGTTAGCTTGCTGGCTAACGTTAGCTAGGCAAGGGGTTAGGGTTAAGGTTAAGTTTAGGAGTTAGGTTAAAGGGGAAGGGTTAGCTAAAAGGGTCAAGGTTAGGGGAAGGGTTAGCTAAAAGGGTCAAGGTTAGGGGAAGGGTTAGCTAAAAGTGTCAAGGTTAGGGGAAGGGTTAGCTAAAAGGGTTAAGGTTAAGGGAAGGGTTAGCTAACATGCTAAGTAGTTGCAAAGTAGCTAAAAGTAGTAAGTAGTTGAAAGGTTGCTAATTAGCTATAATGCTAAAGTTGTCCATGATGTGATTTGAACTCGGAACCTTTGGATTGTTAGACGTTCGGGTTATACGCCCACTCATCCATCCACCCTACTTTCATTTTTGCCTTAAGTAACCATCTCTGTCTTAGGTAACCATACCAAACGTAACATATCATACTAATTTGAGCGTCCCGGATTTTCATGTACTATGTTACGTCTAGTCTGAGACCAGGCTGGGTCATCATCTGATAGCAGCAGTGAGAGTAAGTAAATGAAGGTGATGGAAAGAAATGCATGTGCATGTTCTCTTCTCATATTGGTAGATGATCTTATCTGAGATAAACAAATAAATTAACATTACTGGCAATGATGAAATGGCACAAACGAAGTAAAATCTATAAACTGCGTCAATACATATTATTGTACAGTGTCTAAGTCATAATAATAGGTATTCATACTGTAGGCCACTAGCTTGTTTAAAATAGTTAAGTGTATAACATGTGCCAAATAATGCACAATGCAACAGAATAAAGGAAGAGAACAGGGGGAGAGAACACAGAGCAGTTACCAGTTTAGGTTGGCTTAGAACTTAAGAAAAAAATAATCAGAGTGTAGCCTACAAAAGCAGGTGAAAATATAACTTACACCATAAACAAGTTGGGCATGGCACAAATAACAGATGTTTGCCAGCCTCATCAGTATTGATATCGATAAACATTGCTTCAATTATTAATAAAACATGATTGGTTTGTTTGAGAAGCAACTGGACAGTTCCTTACCTTGTCTTTATTGTTGCCGTTATGATCGATTTGAGCTCCAGGACTTTTTGTATGAACAGAAGGTTTTTACCGGCACCGATAAAAACAAATTATTCCACCGGCGTTCTCTCCTGCTGTAGCCAACTAAAACTCATAAAGAAGGTACAATTAACCGCTGCTCTTTCTCTATAGACTACTGATCTGTTGGAGCCCGGAAGCGAACCTGCCGCTCCGCATATCCTTATCCCGTACAGTCCTATCCATTCACAATCCGCCTCCTCCCCTCCTACCTTCAGCCAATTCACAGAACAGACGAACGTCCCACTAGCTGTGCCAGTAACGCGCTCTCCAGTGCGTAAACGCACGTTCCACGCACAAGCGATGTGGAGCTGCTGAACTGCCCATATCAACAAAGCCCTGTCTCTGCTCAGCAATCTCAGCTCTGCAAGCTGCTCTGCATTGAATGTAACACACTGTAGCTAGCTACAGTTGTTTAACTATTTACTGAACTATATCATTTATTCACGCTGGTCATTCACTTTAGTAAATGTTGAACAAACGTTGCATCCTTCAGTTATTAGAGAATAACCAAGCCCACCTGATGAAAACATGCGGGATCCCAACTTTTTAAAGTGTTGATGGTAGAGAGCTGAATGTGTCCTTTCTTGTGAAGGCCACAACCTATCAGAAACCTCAATTTACATGTCAAGATATTTGCAGATCACAGAAATGTGTATTTTGGTTTCAGGGGAATATAATTACAAGATATCAGTCTTGTCTAGACCACTGATTTCACACATGGCTGGTTCTGTGGAGAGGATACTGCTGCTCTCTCTCACACATTCATCTTGATCTCAGTGATAGTCTAACCAATGGGGTAATGAGTGTTCTGGACTTTGTCTGCAGAAAGTTCCACTTTTATGGGCACAGAGAGACCAAGAGGGATTTTTTTTTCTCTCACACAATGAACAATGATTGATCTATTAGGTGAAAAAGTAAGCTGGTAGAATTTAATATGATGAATTAGTAGCTTTTAACAAGCCCGTTACTAAAATGGAAATGTATTGAGTACTTGGTCAGTAGAATGTATGTGAATGTGCAAAAATGCATATCTTTCAACTGACAGAATTGTGGAACAAGTTGTAAGGGGAAGGAAGGGAGTGCCAGATCATTGTGGAGTCTGAACAATGAAAAAGCTCTGAAATCCACAGAAACTGCAGGACTACGAAATGGGAGGGATCAAAAAATGACTAAGATTACTGTAAGGTACACTACATTACCAAATGTATGTGGACACCACCTCGCCGAACATCTCATTCCAAAATCATGGGCATTAATATAGGGAGTTGGTCCCCCCTTTGCTGCTAAAACAGCCTCCACTCTTCTGGGAAGGCTTTCCACTAGATTTTGTAACATTGCCGCGGAGACTTGCTTCCATTCAGCCACAAGAGCATTAGTGAGGTCGGGCACTGATGTTGGGCGATTAGACCTGGCTCGCAGTCTGCGTTCCAAATCATCCCAAATATGTTAGATGGGGTTAAGGTCAGGGCTCTTTGCAGGCCAGTCAAGTTCTTCCAGACCGATCTCGGCCATGAAAACCCATTTCATGACGAACAGTTCTTGTGCTGACGTTGCTTCCAGAGGCAGTTTGGAACTCGGTCGTGAGTGTTGCAACCGAGGACAGATGATTTTTCAGCACTCTGCGGTCCCACTCTGTGAGATTGTGTGGCCTACCATTTCACGTCTAAGCTGTTGTTGCTCCTAGATGTTTCCACTTCACAATAACAGCACTTACTGTACAGTTGACTGGGGCAGCTCTAGCAGGACAGAAATTTGACCAACTGACTTGTTGGAAAGGTGGCATCCTATGACGGTGTCCCGTTGAAAGTCACTGAGCTCTTCATTAAGGCCATTCTACTGCCAATGTTTGTCTATGGAGATTGCATGGCGGTGTGCTCGATTTTATACACCTTTCAGCAATGGGTGTGGCTGAAATAGCCTAATCCACTAATTTGAAGGGGTGTCCACATACTTTTGTGTATATATAGTGTAGCTCAAAGCATTAACAGACAAACCAAAGGTGGGTGGTGCCCCCTTAGCAATCTCACCCTTGCATTCCCATTTGAAACAAATGATTATCCTTTGTGTCTAGGCAACCGACTGGTGTGTACGGAGGCAAAATGCTTCCTTCAAATAGAAATGAGTCACCCAGGGGACTGCCCCACCCCCATCCCCCATTTGTGGGGATTTCTGGTAGCGAGTGATTAGGCTCACCCCAGTGCCATGTGTGCACTAAGAATCTCTACCCCCAAATCTCTGCCTGGCTTCACGTCCCATGGAGATTACCACAGAAGGCCTTGTCACTTTGGCTGCGTTTAGACAGGCAGACCATTTCTGATCTATTTTCAACTAATTGGTATTTTGAGCAATCACATCAGATCTTTTCACATCAGATCTTTTTTTAGAGCTGATCTGATTGGTCAAATGCCTCACATAAGTATTTATTTATAGGCCACTGTTCTATTGCAGTTCAGAATAGGTCCAAATTATGAGGAAATGTACAGATCCTTTAAGAAAATGTTAAGTAATTACTGATTTTGAGAATATTTTGTAAAATTGTTTAATAATACAAAAATGAATACATTTAGATGAATGGCATGTACAGTAAGTAATGTTTTGATAGTTAATTTCAAAATACCATGCTGAGATATCGACTGATAAAGTGGAGGAATCATTGTTTTAGGCAGAGGAGGTTAACACCATGAATATTAAATAGAAGGGATTATGTCCCATCAGTGTCCCTCATGGAGCAGATGTTAACATGGAAAGGAGGGGTAACCTTCAGGACGGGAGAGACCTTGAGCTGATTGACACACTGTGCCCATCTCCCCGCTGGGGCCATTGTCAGTGTGCATCCTGTCACCATGCATCTCCAAGAATCTGTCTCCTTTTACATGCCTCAGGCCAGTTTAACTCTGACCACCACTACCATTAGACTTGACATTGGTTAACTGGTAATATGGTATTTGATGCTCAGACATCACCTCTCATTAACTTTGCAAACCACAACGTTTTCTTTGTTGTGAACTTGTGTACAATCCCTAATATCAAACAAAGGACATAAGAAGAATTGTGGGTGTTGAGTCCATATGGGCTAGTTTCTATATGGGCTATAGACATCCCATCTCACTCAGCAGAGCAGTCAAAACAGGTCGACTGTACAATAGTATTGTACTGATACAGCCACCAGCCTTCATTCTGCTTGTTAATTTCTTTGGAATGAAAGGATAAATGTAGTATTTTCCAGGTCATAGTGTATTAAGCCACCATTAGTCTAGTATCTCCTTCAGCTTTGTCCGCCCATCCCCCACTCCTCATTTAAAAAGAGGAGGGTAGAGTGGTTTTTCATTTGGCAATTTCCTTTATTTCTCCCATATGTGTCTCTCTGTACCTCCTGTTTCAGGTTATATGTGCTGCATTCATGCATTATGGTCTGCAAATACTCAAATGTTGATTTATGATCATATTTTGAGCTAAAGCCATACTATCAGCACTGAATATTACCTGAATTTATACCTGAAACTTTTTTGTAATGTTTATCTGAATGAAAGTGAAATGAATGATGAGCAACGTATTAGACCAGACAATGTGACATAATATATCATAATATATGAATAGTGCAATTTTGTGACCCTTTAAAAAAACGGAGCATATTTACAGGTCAAGTGTGTATCATTAAAACACACTTTTAAATACAATAAAACTAAAACATTAAGATCTCTTCAAATATCCTCAACAACAAACAAAAAATCCCAGGGCTTTGATGATATCTGTTTCAATATACATAGATTACAAACAGGTGGGCTAATGAGTATTCCTGGACTTCCTCTTGCCTTACACTACCATCTAGTGGAGTGCACGTGGAACTGGACAGTCTGCATACACACTGATTCGCGTAGTAAATGGCTTAATTCATGCTAGATTTTTTTTTTAGGTAGACCTAGAATATTCTGGGAAGGCTATTAAAAATCACAGCCGTGTGCTGCTCTCTGCCAGCTAAGTATAAATAACACCGTTGTAGTTAGTGTAGGCTAGTTCATTATCTCTGGCTGTTGCTTTCTCTGTATCACCATGGAAAACAAACAGTTGTTGGCTAAACGCCATCTAGAGTGTTTAGAGGACATGACTGGAGAAATAACTTTCGTTTTCAAATGACAGTTTATCATCATTTTGTTTAGGCTATTTGTAGCTATTGTCGATACATGCTAGAATTTCACTTGGAAAGTATGCACTCAGACTCGGGAATTGTTCCAGATATTGTTGAAGAGCAAGCCCATGAAAAAACTGGTCAGTGCAGATCTCAACAACCTACTGCCTGAAGCTGGATGAATAAAACGATGATGATGATTAGTGATGTTGAATTTATGAATGTCCTTTATGATTGCTGATAGAAATATTTCACATTGATTTTTTCAAAAATATCCATTAGTCTAATAAACTAGAGTTATTAAGGATAATAAGAGTAGCTTCATTACAGTATGTGATGTAAACCTTGGGCCATTCGTTGTTTGGACTGGACTGGAGGTAATCCTAATGTGGAGACAACATGTGACTCAGTTACTGAACAGCATTACCCCTGGAATGAAGACTATTGCCTTTTCTCATTTGGGAAAAAGTCAGTCCTCCACGCTCTCTCCTCCGTCCTCCGTCCTCCGTCCACTCTCCTCCGTGACCCCTAAACACATAAGTGGTTAAGATGTTAATTCGTTAGTAGGCGAACGGAAGTGTCGTCCACCCCCGATAGCTACCTTACAACAAGGATAGTAATGTGTATCCTAACTGAGTCCTTCGTGGAAATGTTTAGAAATCTGGCACACAGCTTTTGTTTTGTCGGAGGAGAAAAGCATGCAAACGTTTAAAAAACATATGCTACTGTACTTGTTATCTATAAAAATGTCTTGCACAACTAACTTATATATATATATTTTATCACTTTGCACATTTATTTTGGGATCCACCCCCGTAAACGTCATTTGCCTGATGACGTGCGGTGGAGAAGGTTAGTCCCGCTGCCTCTCCTTAATTACTTTGGAACTTTTTCAAAAGGAGGCAAGAGAGGATGTAGGAGAGAAGACGCAAGAGTTGAGCAAATCCAATTGAGAAAAGGCTTTCCTGTGTTCATCCAATTTAACGCTTCAAGCACTGGAGCTGAGCACGTTAAAAAAAACAAATCTCTCCTTTCTCAGTGGTAAATCTTTATCACCGGAATGTAGCAAGTATAGAATGCTAGCAGGATGGCTTAAATCGTATTAATATAAATTAATCTTTATCATGGTAAGATAATATTGTCGTGGTGTGCTCATCAGGTTTGTACCTTTGTTTCAGGATTGTGCAAAAATATTTGCACCCAAAACCAAATCTCACGTGTGCACTCGTGAAAAGGACTCTATTTACACAAATACAGTAGGGGCTATAGTGGTTAGGCATCACCGTGCCTGAGGTGATGCTATTTCACAACCTCACTACCTCGTATTGTTACGGGGCTGTCAAACTTCTTATGGATCAGAGCAGATCCTTGTTGCAGAGACAGATATAAGCCGCCTCCAACGTCGTTTTAGAGAATTTGGCAGTATGTCCAACCGGCCTCACAACTGCAGACCACGTGTAACCACGCCAGCCCAGGACCTCCACATCCAGCTTCTTCAGCTTCGGGATCGTCTGAGACCAGCCACCCGGACAGCTGATGAAATTGAGGAATATTTCTGTCTGTAATAAAGGCATTTTGTGGGGAAAAACCCATTCTGATTGGCAGGTCCTGGCTCCCCAGTGGGTGGGCCTGGCTCCCAAGTGGGTGGGACTATGCCCTCCCAGGCCTACCCATGGCTGCGCCCCTGCCCATAGATTAGTGCCTAATGAATTAATTTCAATTGACTGATTTCCTTATATGAACTGTAACTTGTTAAAATTGTTGCATGTTGCGTTTATATTTTTGTTCAGTATACTTTATAATGGACATTTCTGGGAATCTAGACTATGTAATTTGGTTACATTAATGCAGAAATGTGAGTGACATGTTCTGTAGATGGATTCAGAACAGAATGTCTTGATGGTTTTGGTTCAATTTGAGTGAATATTGTGGCTGATTATAATCTCTTCTCAATCATATTCCCATCTTGGGAAATGTTACTGAACCAACATACTATCTGATACTCTCCTGGGTTTGGTAATCCGAAAGAATATTAACAGCATTTTAAATATACATTGGAATACTATTTTGTCTGTGTGCTTGTGAAGTGAACACAATATGGTGCTTGAACTCATTTGACTGTAAGCCGAAGGCTGTCTGAACTCCTTTAAGTTAGTGGATTCGGCTATTTCAGCCAAACCCGTTGCTGACAGGTGTATCAAATCGAGCACCATGCAATCTCCATAGACAAACACTGACAGTAGAATGGCCTTACTGAAGAGCTCAGTGACTTTCAACGTGGCACCTGTGATAGGATGCCACCTTTCCAACAAGTCAGTTAGTCAAATTTCTGCCCTGGTAGAGCTGCGCCGGTCAACTGTAAGTGCTGTTATTGTGAAGTGCAAACGTCTAGGAGCAACAACAGCTTAGATGCAAAGTGGTTGGCCATATAAGCTTACAGAACAGGGCCGCCGAATGCTGAAGCGCGTAGCGTGTAAAAATCGTCTGTCCTCGGTTGCAACACTCACTACCAAGTTCCAAACTGTCTCTGGAAACAATGTCAGCACAATAACTGTTCGTCGGGAGCTTCATGAAATGGGTTTCCTTGGTCGAGCAGCCGCACACACGCCTAAGATCACCATTCGCAATGCCCAGCTTCAGCTAGAGTGGTGTAAAGCTCGCCACCATTGGACTGTGGAGCAGTGGAAACCCGTTCTCTAGAGTAATAAATCACGCTTCACCATCCGACAGACTAATCTGGGTTTGGAGGATGCCAGGAGAACCCTACCTGCCCCAATGCATAGTGCCAACTGTCCAATTTGGTGGAGGAGGAATAATGGTCTGGGGCTGTTTTTCATGATTCGGGCTAGGAGCCTTAGTTCCAGTGAAGGGAAATCTTAACGCTACAGCAGACAATGACATTCTAGATTATTCTGTGCTTCCGACTTTGTGGCAACAGATTGGGGAAGGCCCTTTCCTGTTTCAGCATGGCAATGCCCCTGTGCACAAAGCGAGGTCCATACAGAAATGGTTTGTCGAGATTGGTGTGGAAGAACTTGACTGGCCTGCACAGAGCCCTGACCTCAACCGCATCGAACACCTTTGGGGTGAATTGGAACACCTACTGCAAGCCAGGCCTAATCGCCCAACATCAGTTCCTGACTTCACTAATGCTTTCCACATGTTCCAACATCTGGTGGAAAGCCTTCCCAGAAGAGTGGAGGCTGTTATAGCAGCAAAGGGGGGACCAACTCCATATTAATGCCCATGATTTTGTAATGAGATGTTCGACGAGCAGGTGTCCACATACCTTTGGTCATGTAGTGTATATATATTTATACTCCGGACTCCGACATTGCTCGTCCTAATATTTCTATATTTCTTGATTCCATTCTTTTACCTTTTAGATTGTTGTGTATTGTTAGATATTACTGCACATTTTGCTACACCCGCAATTACCCGCAATAACAGCTGCTAAATATGTATATGCGACCAATAAAATTTGATTTGATTTAGTTACACTTAGGCCTACAGTGCATTTTCCGAGATCTCCAAGATCCATGATTCGTACAGGGTTTAAGTTCAATGTGCTAATTCAATTGTTAAATGTTTAATGACAAATAACACTGTCATAAATGTAATTAATGTAAGGAAAGAAAGGTAGTGTTTTATGTCACACGATCTGTGAAGACTCCAAGCATTAACTCATTAATTATAAACCACTCATGATCTAGGGTGTAAAACATGTTTTGATTAGACTCGTATTAAATTGAATGTAGGCTACCTGTTCTGCGTGTGTTCATGTGTGTAAAATTGCCTCGGCTGAGAGGGTAGGCTACCGGCAGTGGTGTAGGCCTAGTGGAGGGTAAACGCAAGTAAACGCCGTTTACCCACCTTTTTCAGAAAAATGCATTGAAAGTATAGGGAGCTTAACCTTTTATTTTTACCACGACCGGCAATCAGATATTAGCCACCAATTTTTTTTAACACTACATCATTGGCTGATGGTTGGCCTAGTCTAGTAAATTGACCGTGTGCGTTTTTCCCAGGACAGTATCAGCCCTATTTCAGTGGTCCCGACTTATCATGCTACAAAAAAGGTAAATTTGTCAGCAAGGAGCATCAATTAATGCAGACCTAATCAATGGAAATTTGAATTGTTTTAAGAAGGTCAAACCAAGGATCATTTTGCTATTTGATTTAGAATTTTAAGACCCCTTGAACTATAAAAAAAGAAGATACAGCTAGTCCCCCCAAAAAAATCAAAAGGAAGTTTGTTCTTTAGTGTCTATCCTATATCTGAGACATTTAAGAAAGATCAGGAAACATTATTACATGATTATTATTATTTTTTACATGTATTTAACCCCTTATTTTTGTCACTAAATAGTCTCCATATACAGTGCCTTCGAAAGTATTCAGACCCCTTGACTTTTTCCACATTTTGTTACGTTACAGCCTTATTCTAAAATTGTTTAAATAAATGTTTTTCCTCAGCAATCTACACAAAATACCCCATAATGACAAAGCGAAAACAGGTTTTTAAACATATTTGCACATTTATTAAAGATTAAAAACATAAATACCTTATTTACATAAGTATTCAGAGCCTTTGCTATGAGACTCGACATTGAGCTCAGGTGGATCCTGTTTCCATTGATCATCCTTGAGATGTTTCCACAACTTGATTTGAGTCCACCTGTGGTAAATTAAATTGAATGGACATGATTTGGAAAGGCACACACCTGTCTATATAAGGTCCCACAGTTGACAGTGCATGTCAGAGCAAAAACCAAGCCATAAGGTCAAAGGAATTGCCCTTAGAGCTCCGAGACAGGATTGTGTCGAGGCAAAGATCTGGGGAAGGGTACCAAAAAATGTCTGCAGCATTGAAGGTCCCCAAGAACACAGTGGCCTCCATCATTCTTAAATGGAAGAAGTTTGGAACCACCAATACTCTTCCTAGAGCTGGCCACCCGGCCAAACTGAGCAATCGGGGGAGAAGGGCCTTGGTCAGGGAGGGGACCAAGAATTCAATGGTCACTCTGACAGAGCTCTAGAGTTCCTCTGTGGAGATGGGAGAAACTTCCAGAAGGACAACCATCTGTGCAGCACTCCACCAATTAGGCCTTTATGGTAGGCCAGACAGAAGCCACTCCTCAGTAAAAGGCACATGACAGCCCGCTTGGAGTTTGCCAAAAGGCGCCTAAAGGACTCTCAGACCATGAGAAACAAGATTCTCTGGTCTGATGAAACCAAGACTGAACTCTTTGACCTGAATGCCAAGCATCATGTCTGGAGGACAGTGAAGCATGGTGGTGGCAGCATTATGTTGTGGGGATGTTTTTCAGTGGCAGGAACTGGGAGACTAGTTAAGATCGAGGCAAAGATGAACAGAGCAAAGTACAGAGAGATCCTTGATGAAAACCTGCTCCAGAGCACTCAGGACCTCGGAGTGGGGCGAAGGTTCACCTTCCAACAGGACAATGACCCTAAGCCAAGACAACGCAGGAGGGGCTTCGGCACAAGTCTCTGAATGTCCTTGAGTGGCCCAACCACATCTCTGGAGAGACCTGAAAATAGCTGTGCAGCAACGCTCACCATCCAACCTAACAGAGCTTGAGAGGATCTGCAGAGAAGAATGCGAGACACTCCCCAAATACAGGTGTGCCAAGCTTGTAATGTCATACCCAAGAAGGCACAAGGCTGTAATCACTGCCAAAGGTGCTTCAACAAAGTACTGAGTAAAGGGTCTGAATACTTATGTGAATGTCATATTTCCGTTTTTTATTTGTAATAAATTAGCCACATTT
This sequence comes from Coregonus lavaretus, assembly GCF_964263955.1. Lineage (NCBI taxonomy): Eukaryota > Metazoa > Chordata > Actinopteri > Salmoniformes > Salmonidae > Coregonus > Coregonus lavaretus. The sequence continues at coordinate 16,205,705 of NC_139995.1, read as the reverse complement.
TCTAAAAACCTGTTTTTGCTTTGTAATTATGGGGTATTGTATTGATGTGGAAATAAAACAATCTAATCCATTTTAGAATAAGGTTGTAACGTCATAAAATTTGGAAAAAGTCAAGGGGTCTTTATACTTTCCGAAGGCACTGTATACTTCCATGAATTGTTTTGACTGGTAACTGGGGACCTTCAGACGAGTCTTGTGAGGCCTGTGTGCGTCCTAGAACAAAACAACCGAAATATACTTGTTCGTGAGAGTCTCATCTTTCCATAGAGGGTTATAGTTTTGTAGGCCAAACCGTTCGGACGCTACAGACGATTTTGTGAGAAGACCGATTTTCGGGATGTCTCATGGTCTGACAAACATAGTCTGTCACCTTTGACCGCAGATGCGGAAGTGTTACATAGGCGGATGCTGTGGATTGAGACGCATCCAATGCAAAAAAAAAACGGATATCTCTACCTTAACCTGATGGATTTTTATGGGGATTTTTTTATTATACTAATTAGATTTTCGTGGGGGCGCAGACATCGACCTTAGGGGTTACTGAATTGGTATCCCCAGTGAGTTAGGTGCATGACACATGCTCCCAAATTTTCCATGCTTCTTCTGAATTAAGCAATAAGGCCCGACGGGGTGTGGTATATGGCCAAAATACCACAGCTAAGGGCTGTTCTTAGGCACTACCCAACGCGGATACAGCCCTTAGCCGTGGTATATTGGCAATATACCACAAACACCCGAGGTGCCTTGTTGCAATTATAAACTTGTTACCAATGTAATTAGAACAGTAAAAATCAGTTTCTTACAGGGCAGGCAGAGAGGGAGGTTTTTTGTGGACAGCCAGACACGATCACCAGGCTGGAATACAGGGGCCTGACTGCGGTGGCGGTCGGCTTGGTCCTTCTGCCGACGAATGGCCCTCTGGAGACGGACATGGGCGGCGTCCCAGACCTGTCCGGCCCTGCGGAACCACTTGTTGACAGCGGGCGCATCGTTCTGGCTGGGTGTCCAAGGGGCCAGGGCCGGCTGGTACCTCAGGACACATTGGAAGGGAGTGAGCCCTGTGGAGGAGTGAACAAGGGAGTTCTGAGCATATTCTGCCCAGGGAAGAAACCTCGCCCACTCACCCAGCCGGTCCTGACAGTGGCAACGAAGAAACCTCCCCAGCTCCTGGTTCATGCGCTCCACCTGCCCATTTGACTGAGGCCTATACCCGGAAGTGAGGCTGGCCGTGGTCCGATCTTCTCCAGGAAAGCTTTCCACACTCGGGAGGTGAATTGGGGGCCACGGTCCGGGACGATGTCCTCCGGAAGTCCATAGTGCTGGAAGACCTGTTGGAACAGGACCTCAGCGACCTGGAGAGCAGAAGACCAGTTATTGGAAAAAAACTGCATGATTTTGAGAACTGATCTACAACCACCATGACTGTGGTGAAGCCGTCAGAACGTGGGAGGTCGGTGACAAAGTCTATGGACAGATGTGACCAAGGTCACTGAGGCACTGGTAGAGGAACTAGTTCGCCTGCCGGGGCGTTCCGAGGTGTCTTCATTTGGGCACATACGGAACAGAAGTTGACATAGCGAGAGACATCAGAAGCCAAGTTGGTCCACCAGTATTTTTGTGCTAGAGAATGCAGGGTGCGCGTAAAACTAGAGTGCCCTGCCGTAAGGGTGGTGCGCGCCCAGATCAGCAGGCAGTCACGGACACTGGTTGGTACATTCACGCGCCCCGGAGTGGCTTTGGCAGGCACTGGGTCCTCCTGAGCCGCCAGGTGGATGTCTTCATCCACATCCCAAACGACAGGTGCAATGATGAGTGATGAGGGCAGGATAGGACCCCCCAGATCCTTCCTCTCTACGGTATGGTGCATCCTGGAGAGTGTGTCGGCTTTCACATTCTGGGATCCTGGGCGGTAGGACAGAATGAATTGAAAGTGAGTAAGAAATTGGGCCCACCTGGCTTGACGGGAATTCATCCGTTTTGCTGCCCGTATGTGCTCCAAATTCTGGTGGTCAGTAAGAATCCGGAATGGATGGACTGCGCCCTCCAGCCAGTGTCTCCATTACTCCAGAGCGAGGACCACCGCCAACAGCTCCCTGTCTCCAACTCCATAGTTCCTCAAAGCTTTTTAGAGAAAAAGGCACAGGGATACATTTTCTCTGGCTTACCATGCCACTGGGAGAGGACCGCACACACACCCTCCTCCGATGCATCCACCTCCAGGATGAAAGGACGAGATGGATCTGGGTGTTTTAGGATGGGCGCTGTGGTGAACCTCTCCTTCAGCCTCTTGAAGGCAGCGTCATCCTCAGGGTTCCAGGCCAGCTTCTGAGGCCCACCCTTAAGGAGAGAGGTGAGCGGGGCGGCTATGGCGCTGAAGGACCTGATGAAACGCCGGTAGAAATTGGCGAAGCACAGGAAGCTCTGTAGGCCCTTGATGGTGGTGAGGACTGGCCATGACCTGACGGCGTCCGTCTTCACTCTTTCCATGAACACCCCCTGAGGACTGATCCTGTATCCCAGGAAGGAGATGGCCTGTTGGTGGAATTCGCATTTCTCCCCCTTCACCAACAGGATGTGTTCCCGGAGGGGGAGTAGGACGTGCTCCACAAACGTAGCCGAGTAGATCAGGATATCGTTGATGTACACCACCACCTGTCTACTCAGCATGTCTCAGAACACGTCATTGATGAAGGACTGGAACACAGAAGGTGCGTTGGCGAGGCCGTATGGCATGACGCAGTATTCATAGTGGCCTGAGGTAGTGCTGAATGCCGTCTTCCACTCATCTCCTTCCCGGATTTGGATCAGGTTGTAGGCACTCCTCAGGTCCAACTTGGTAAAGTACCGGGCCCCTCGTAGCTGCTCGATGGCACCAGAGGGAGTGGGTACCGGTACTTGGTGGTAACTGCATTCAGCCCCCTGTAGTCAATGCATGGTCTCAGTCCCCCATCTTTTTTGGCCACGAAGAAGAAGCTGGCGGAGGCAGGAGAGGTAGAGCGTCTGATGAACCCCTGTTTCAGGGTCTCCGCCACATACTTCTCCATGGCCTCAGTCTCCGCCATGGAAAGGGGGTAAATGTGACTCTTCGGGGGGTGTTGTCCCTCCAGCAGGTCAATGGCGCAGTCCCAGGGCCTGTGAGGAGGGAGACACGTAGCCTTTGATGAAGAGAAGACATCGGAGAGATCTGCGTACTCACGTGGAATGTTTGGCTGGAGGGCGGACTCCGGACTCTCCACTGACGTGGAACAACAAACCACCGCCAGGCAGGTCTTCCGGCATGAGGTGGACCAGGCCGTGATCCTCTTGGTGATCCAATTGATGGTGTGGTTGTGTAGTCTGAGCCAGGGCAATCCCAAGACGATCCGGTGAAGGGGTGACATGACGATATGGAATGACAGCTCCTCGTGGTGCTCCGGTAGTGTCGGAATGGTGATGGTGATGGGGAGAGTGATGTGCGTAATGGTGCCTGATCCAAGGGGTTTATTGTCCAGCGAGGTGACGTGTAGTGGAGATGGCAGTGGCACGGTGGGCAACCCCCATTCAGAGACCAGCTCCCTATCTATAAGGTTCCCCGCTGATCCGGAATCTATCATTGCAGTAGAAATGGAAGAGAAGGAATAACCAGTCACCGTTATGGGAACTAAAAACAATGGTTTTGTGATAGGAGATGACGTAACACTCATGGAGCGGCTACGGGAGTCATACCCCCTAGATAGGGAGCTGCCAGGATATCTGTGGTGGTGTAGGGGGTGCTGCCCACCTCCATGGGTGAGGACTCGGAGGCAGGACGGCTTCCATAGCTGAGATGGGGTGAGCGTCGAGGCTCCGGGAGGTGTTGGGAACGCCGTCTCTCTCTCAACATGTCATCAAGACGGATGGACGTGGTGATGAGGGTATCAAGGTCCATCTCGTCGTCCCGACATGGGAGTTCCATCTTAATGTCCTCCTGTAAGCCTCTCCTGAAGACCGTGCGCAGAGCACGCTCATTCCAGCTGGAAGATGTCGCCACCGTGCGAAGCTCAGAGCGTACTCGGACTGTTGTAACTGGAGGAGACGCTCACCCCCGTCCTTTCCCTCCGTGGGATGATCAAACACTGCCCTGAACCGAGCGAGGAAGGTGGAGTAGGGAAGCGCCACTGCCTCCCCTTCTTCCCAGACTGCCGTGGCCCAATCCAGCGCCTTTCCTTTAAGTAGCGAAATCACTAGCACTATCCTGGCTTGGTCAGATGGATATGCCCCAGGCTGACGCGCCAGATAAAGTGAAACCTGTAGCAGGAAGCCGCTACATTTAGTAGTTTTACCGTCATAGCGCTCTGGTAGGGCGATGGTTCCCTCAGAAGTGGGTGATAGCACGGGAACAGGTGGATTGGGTGCACTTGCCGCTCCCTGAGGTGGAACTGGAGCGCTGGGCAGATTATGCAGAGTTTGGAGCACTTCCTGCATGGTGGTGTTCAACTGGGCAAGCTGCTGCTGATGCTGGTCGAGGCACTGGGAAACTCCTGTTGCATCCATGTTCGTGAGTGGTGTGTAATACTGTGACGAGTACATGAAGAGGCAGGACGCAGATGCAGGAATTAACAAGGTAAAGGTTTACTTAATAATGAGAAAGAGAATAACAAAGAGAGCGTAAACGACACGACACTAACAATTACACACAACAATGACTGAACAGTCCAGGGCTATATAGTGGTGGTGATGAGATGATGAGGTGCAGGTGCGCTGGAGGTGATTAGGGTGCGTTGGGTTTTCATTCCTGTGTTTGCCGAGGTGGTGCGCTCAGACCGGTGGCTCAGTAGACCGGCGAATCCGAGCGCCGGAGGGGAGCAATGGGAGGAGACGTGACAGATTTGCTTAATTGATCTCAGTGGTCTGGAACAGGATGGCCCAAAGATATTTATGATGTTTTGGATCTTCCTGAAATTAATTCCATTCAAAAAAGTCCTTTGCTTTGGGGTAAGGATGTTTGGCATAACTTTGATATCTGTATCCAAAATAGTTTTTGAGAAGTACATTTGTGACATTTTGGCCTTACCCTTCTTTAAGACATTACAGTGATGTGTCTATAGATGCTACAAAGTCAGTCTTCATCTAAAACCTTACTGTGTGTTCTGAAATATAAGTAGTGTTTAGATTAAGAATACAAATTGTTAACATACATTTATGGATAACTAAAAATATATCTCAAAAGTACCCTTTTTGATTTTGTTTATTCTTAGACATTTTGTTTGGAACAAAATACTCTTTAAAAACTTCACATTTCCAGAGTGGGTTCTCTGGTACTTTTTAAGATTAGGAATTGCTAGTAAATAACAACAATACACACATTTTGCATGCCTTTAGACTTTTAATTTGACTTACCTTTAGAAAACACATGTGGCCTACAGTGTTGCGTGACTTATGTGAAAATTAATATAGTGTATTGGATGATGTTACACTGTATGGTACATAACATTTGTCCTTACTGCCCTATATACATGTATAATAATAATATTTTATATATATGCTATTTAGCAGACACTTTTATTCCAAGTGACTTACAGTACAATGAGTGCATACATGTTTTGAATAACGGTCCCAGCGGGAATCTAACCCCCAACCTAAGCATTGCTAGCGTCACGCTCTACTAACTGAGCTACACAGGACCATGCCCTTAATGGTTTGTGGCTATGATCAATGGAGGTCAGTCTGACACAGCCTGAAGATGAACCTATATGATGAGAAATATTCCCTGTTTTGTTCAGAAGGGATGGTCCTGTTAGCCCATGTAGTTCCTGTATGGCACAATGATGATTTGATATTTGTTTTGGTTTAGTCCATTTTTGTATCCTTTCCCCTGATGTCCCTCTGTAGCTTAAGTGGCCACAAACTCCACAAACCTCATGTCTTTATAAAGGCCTGCAGCTCAACATCTGTGTAGTTCCTGTAACTGTGTGGACATGAACAAGAGCCAGAGGAATCTTGCTTGTTGTTTTGGGCGGTTTCAGTCTGCATGAATAGTGGGATGGTATAGATATTTTAGGGTGGGGTTAAACGATCATGAAGCCTCCACTGTGCTGTAGTATGGGCATTGTGATGCTAAGTGATAGTTGCAGACCGTGGCTGGAATTGACATGACTGTCTAATTAGTGCGATTATCACACAGCTGTGCAGGCTGAGAGGCTTTGCGGTGGTTTTATCAAAAGGATCACTTACCCAGGGAATGCCTCGTCCTGACAGTACATGCACTGCCACATCCATTTAGGTCTGGGATCGGCAGAGTCCGTCTTGAGAAACACATTGTACATTTCATAAGGGGAGAAGAGAGTGGATGGGAATAATAGTGATAAACGGAGAGGAATGACTTATTGCTCATTTGTATTATTGAACACGAGTAAGACTGCAAAGCTTGATTAGACTAGATGTGGAGTCTTGTTCCAAGAAGGCAGGTCAGTATTGTAGCCAGTCTGCTGTTGCCACGTCTCTGAGGTTATAGGGCCACAGGCCACTTCTAGGAGCTGAGTGGCCCAGTCTTGGTCACAGCTTTCCCAGAATTCCACTCTGATCAGGCATCAGGGGAGAATAGTCCAAGTTTAGATTGCCAACAGTTTCTCACTAGTACTTGGCCATTGTTTTAGTGTATTTTTCTATGTAAGAATCTTCCAGCATCTCTCACTCTCCCCCACCAACCTCAGGTGTAGGATCTTAATTTGATCACTATTTTGTGATGAGAATTTTCCTGCACCGTAGGAAATACAGATGAGCTTTGTGAATTACATATATTCACTGAAAACCCTCACTATCACATGGTTTTATTAACAGTATTCCATTTTTCATGTAGCCTCATTTTGAACAGCTAATAGCCTAACCATTATGGACTAAATGTTCATGTTGCTGCAGGATTCTTTTGCTGCGACAATACAGGTCATATTAAGGTCCTACACCTGTACCTGCAGCTGCCCCTTATTTGCTAGTCTCTTGCTACCTACATAATAATGTATGTGCCTCTCTCATATATTGTTCTCCTCATGCTTCCAACAATATCTCTCCTTTCCCCACATACTCATAATTCCTCGCTCTACCTCCCTCTCTCGTTGAATTGTATTGTAATATGATGCCTCATCCTGCTCGTTAAACCTGGATTGCTCAGAATAATGCAATCCGCCTCTCACTGTATGTGTGTGTGTGTGTGTGTGTCCTGACTGATTGTGTCTCTCTCCCCCACCTCTGCCCTGCTCTGGGTGGGCCTTGGCCTGCAGAGATCCCCTGGACCTGCATGGGTTCCCCAAGCCCCCCTGGAGCCCCAGCGTGCCCCCCGTGGTGACATCACACGTCCTTCTCCGCCAGCAGCTGATGCAGGGACAGCTACAGGAGCAGGACCAGTGGGAACAGGGGGAATAGAGAGAAAGGAGCACCATGCACCCCTCACAGCACCTCCTGCACTCCAGCACCCCCCAGACCCCCGCCATCAATGTCACGCCGCTCCCCAACCTGCCTGCTGTGACCCATGTGTCCATGGAAGTCCTCAAGCTAAGACGACCACAGTCCCAGGCAGGTAGGGTTTGACACTCTCTTTTCACCACTCTGGGTGGCGGTACTAGAGCAGCTGCTAGGAGGTAGAGGCATGGGTTCCCATCTGTAACTTTTGTCTGTCTTTCACTGATAGATTCCTAGGTACATGGGTTCTCATTGTTAGTGCTGCAGTGGAATTGTCTTTCAGTGCCCAGTTTTTCAGAATTTCATTTAGATCCTTGATTAATGTCACGATCGTCTGAAGGATTGGACCAATGCGCAGCGTTGCGAGTGAACATGATGACTTTATTAATCAAAGCAACCACGAAAAACAACAAAAGACGATACGTGAAGTTCTATACTGAATTACGACAAACAGCAACAAAGAAACAATAACCCACAACACAAAGGAGAAAACATACAGAATATATATGGCTCCCAATCAGAGATAACGAGCCGACAGCTGACACTCGTTACCTCCGATTGGGAGTCATCGACCAATCACCACATGACACAAACAAAATGAAACTCACCCATCCCCAACACCACCAAATGAAATACACCCAAACACATGAAAATGAACAACCCTGGCTCAATATAAACGTCCATAGAGCCAGAGTGTCACAGTACCCCCCCCTAAAGGTGCGAACTCCGGGCGCACCAACATCAGGACTAGGGGAGGGTCTGGGTGGGCGTCTGTCCATGGTGGCGGCTCTGGCCCCGGTCGTGATCCCCACCCCACCACAGTCACAACCTGCTTCGGTAGCCTCCTCCTAATGACCACCCTCCACCTAACCCCACCTGGACTAAGGGGCAACCCCGGACTAAGGGGCAGCATCGGCCTAAGGGGCAGCACCGGGATAAGGGGCAGCACCGGGATAAGGGGCAGCACCGGGATAAGGGGCAGTACCGGACTAAAGGGCAGTACAGGACTAAGGGGCAGCACCGGGCTAAGGGGCAGTACCGGACTCAGGGGCAGCACCGGACTAAGGGGCAGCACCGGGCTAAAGGGCAGCACCGGACTAAGGGGCAGCACCGGGCTAAGGGGCAGTACCTGACTAGATGGCGGATCCTGGCTGGCTGGCTCTGGCGGATCCTGGCGGGACGGCTCTGGCGGATCCTGGCGAGACGGCTCTGGCGGATCCTGGCGGGACGGCTCTGGCGGATCCAGGCTGGACGGCTCTGGCGGATCCTGGCTGGCTGGCTCTGGCGGATCCTGGCGGGACGGCTCTGGCGGATCCTGGCGAGACGGCTCTGGCGGATCCTGGCGGGACGGCTCTGGCGGATCCAGGCTGGACGGCTCTGGCGGATCCTGGCGGGACGGCTCTGGCGGATCCTGGCTGGACGGCTCTGGCGGATCCTGGCTGGACGGCTCTGGCGGATCCTGGCTGGACGGCTCTGGCGGATCCTGGCTGGACGGCTCTGGCGGATCCTGGCTGGACGGCTCTGGCAGATCCTGGCTAGACGGCTCTGGCGGATCCTGGCTGGACGGCTCTGGCGGATCCTGGCTAGACGGCTCTGGTGGATCCTGGCTAGACGGTTCTGGCGGATCCTGGCTGGACGGCTCTGGCGGATCCTGGCTGGACGGCTCTGGCGGATCCTGGCTGGACGGCTCTGGCGGATCTGGCTGCTCATGGCTGGCTGACGGATCTGGCTGCTCATGGCTGGCTGACGGATCTGGCTGCTCATGGCTGGCTGACGGATCTGGCTGCTCATGGCTGGCTGACGGGTCTGGCTGCTCATGGCTGGCTGACGGGTCTGGCTGCTCATGGCTGGCTGACGGATCTGGCTGCTCATGGCTGGCTGACGGATCTGGCTGCTCATGGCTGGCTGACGGGTCTGGCTGCTCATGGCTGGCTGACGGATCTGGCTGCTCATGGCTGGCTGACGGATCTGGCTGCTCATGGCTGGCTGACGGATCTGGCTGCTCATGGCTGGCTGACGGATCTGGCTGCTCATGGCTGGCTGACGGGTCTGGCTGCTCATGGCTGGTTGACAGATCTGGCTGCTCATGGCTGGCTGATGGTGCTGGCTGGGAGGCTGGCGGTGGAGGCGGACCCCAGCCTCGGATTGCAGTCATCACCTCCAGCAGGGCGGCTCCCATCTGCAGGAGCTGCTCTTTCTGGTTCCGAACCTGAGCTTCCAGTCTGATATGGGCTGCGTCGGCTCCTGCTGATTCCATAGCAGGTGTATGATTCTGTCTGGCGGAAGGCTCTAGCGGCTCCTGTCTGGCGGAAGGCACTAGCGGCTCCGATCTGGCGGACGGCTCTGAAGGCTCATGGCAGACGGGCGGCTTTGCAGGCTCAGTCCAGACGGGCGGCTTATGCAGCGCTTGACAGACGGGCAGTTCAGACGCCATAGGGCCGACAGGCAGTTCAGGCGCCGTTGGGCAGACGGCCAGTTCAGGCGCCGTTGGGCAGACGGCAGACTCTGGCCGACTGGTGACGCACCCCGTAGGATTCGTGCGTGGAGCAGGAACAGGCCGGGCTGGGCTGGCGACGCGCACCTTATCCCTGGTGCGAGTGGCCGGAACAGGCCGGGCCGGGCTGGCGACGCACATCGTGGACCTGGTGCGTGGAGTAGGAACAGACCGGTCCGTACCGGGAACACCCACCACTGGCCTTAACTGGGGATCAAGAACGGACCGGACCAGACTGGGAACACACTTCAGTCTCTCATGCCGTGCCACAACAACTTCCCTCCCTCTACTCGCCAATGGCTCCCGTAATCCGATAGCCTTCTCTCCAGCTCTACCTGTGGCAGCCTCCTGCTGCCCAGGCACCCAAGCCATGTGCCCCCCCCAAAAATTTTTTGGGGGAGTAACCACGGGCTTCCAGCCTCGACTCCGCGCTTCCTCTTCATACCACCTCCTCTCGGCTGCAGCTGCCTCCAGCTCTTCACGAGGGCGGTGATATTCCTCCTCATACCACCTCCTCTCGGCTGCAGCTGCCTCCAGCTCTTCACGAGGGCGGTGATATTCCTCCGGTTGTGCCCAAGGACCCTTTCCAGCCCGAATCTCCTCCCATGTCCAAAAGTCCTTAGGAGGCTTCCATAAATCCTGCGTAGGTAGGTCCTGTTGCCGCTTGTTACGCCGCTTGGTCCTCTTGTGGTGGGTTATTCTGTCACGATCGTCTGAAGGATTGGACCAATGCGCAGCGTTGCGAGTGAACATGATGACTTTATTAATCAAAGCAACCACGAAAAACAACAAAAGACGATACGTGAAGTTCTATACTGAATTACGACAAACAGCAACAAAGAAACAATAACCCACAACACAAAGGAGAAAACATACAGAATATATATGGCTCCCAATCAGAGATAACGAGCCGACAGCTGACACTCGTTACCTCCGATTGGGAGTCATCGACCAATCACCACATGACACAAACAAAATGAAACTCACCCATCCCCAACACCACCAAATGAAATACACCCAAACACATGAAAATGAACAACCCTGGCTCAATATAAACGTCCATAGAGCCAGAGTGTCACAATTAAACGTGATTACAAATGGATTACAGTTTATAGCATTTTGTTAAGATTGTTAATTTAACATGATTATGGAGTTTCACTACATAAATTCCGGTGACTGTGTCACCTTAAAACTGAAAACTACAGCTCTTTTAGACTGAACTGTGTTAAATCCATATAGGGATTATCTGCTGACAAAATTCCTCTGACAAAAATCCAGACATTTGGCATTCAACATGTTTAATCCTATTTGCTCCACTACATTGACTATTTTCATTGCTTTGATTTCTGGTATGTCATAGTGGACCCTAAAAACTGATGGTTGTATTAGTATGTTTCTGCAATGAAACAAAGGATGTTACAATGTTTTCTCAAGCCAACTGTTAGGAATCAAGATCGGGTAAGATTTGATATTTTCTAAATTGCATGTATTCGTTGTTTTATTTTACTCTCTCTCGCTAGGTTTCCATCCAATTTGCGAAACATTTTCAAACTTACATTTCTCGGATAAAAGACTGTGCGTGATGACCTAGTCCACATAAAAATAACTTTTGCGGTTAAATGCACATGTACCGAATGAAAAATACAAGTTAAATGGGTTTCCAAGGTATTTTCAACTCTACTGATGGTTTTGACACAAAAACTGTTGCGTTATATAGCAAATGTGCCCACTCTTGTCTTGGCAGGTGCGCGCTACCCAACAGCTCGCCGATACAGTGCGGTTAGGCTACTTACGTTATGATATTATTATGGATAAAATCGATATTATTTGCATTTGTCAAATGGCAGCCAAGCATCGATCATCATGTCACCAGAATAAGACCCTCGATATTTATCGGAAAGGAGCATCAAGCTCATCCCCTTGCACATGCACTACCCTGTGAAATTCACCACAATTTATCTGTACTGTAGCCTATTGCCGCATTCAAGTGCTAGTCGGAACTAGGAAACTCTGACATTTCCAACTAGCTAACTACTGCTTGTAGTTATACACGTGCCGCGTTCAACGAATTAGCAAATCGGAAATTTAAGAGTTTCCTATTTCCGACTAGCACGTAAATGCGGCATAATAAACTGCAGGCTTTCCCGAGTCGTAGTGTGAGGACCACACAACATATCATCGCGTGACTCCAAATGTACTTCAATATGATGGTTATTATATCAAATCTCCATATCAAAGGAACCTACTGCATGGAGAATGTGTGTTGTGCTTGTTATAAACAAGAAAGGGGTCAAGCAGCAACTCTCTGCGTTTTAAATGTGTCGAACCCTAGGCCCTTTGGGATTTTGTCTGCCATTAATCTCAGTTCAGAAAGAAAACACCACGTGTAAATTTAACCATTTATTAGAAAAGATAACATTGCATGTCTTGGTGTTAGGGCTCTGCTCCTTCAGGGTAGCGAACTGCCAGAGCGAAGAGACATATTAAGATGATCATATAATTACAGACAGTGAGCACGATATGTTATATGAAATCCCCCGATGCTATATGAAAGGAAGAAACACAGAACCCATAAAGGTGGAGGCTGGGGTGGTGGTGGGATATCAGAACAGCCAGCATTGCGAGCAACAGCTAGTTGCAGCAGCACGGTAGCAAGAGACACCAGCGCGGAGAAGGGGGTACTGATTCGCTTTCCACACACCCACTCGCCCATACTCTGGTCGCCATATTGGGTTCCAGCTACCCACACTTGCCAGCGCATGTGAGCGGGATCCTGGCATCGAGGAAGCGTGTGTAGAACTGGTCAATTTAAATAGACCGCATGTAATTAGAGTGTGAAACCAATTGGTGCAATATCAGCTGATGCACTCGAGTTGCCCTTCTGAACTGGTTAAGCTTAATTGGTTCTATATGTTTGTTACTGTTTACACTGACTGATTGTTTGGCAGGGTGTCCTCTTCTACTAAATGCTCCAGAAGAGATGAATAATCATAAAAATGCATGTGCTGCTGTTGTGGCTGATAAGATATTTAAGTAAAGAATCTAGCAATATTATACCTGTTCTGATTGAGATGGTATTGGTTAACAATCAGAGATCTATGCTAGCGCATTATCCGCTCCTACAGGTGCAGGATCTTCATTTGAGCCAGTTTGCTACAGCTGGAAAATAATTCTGCAGCTACAGGAAATGTGAATTATTATGTGGATTATAATGAATGGACATTGTTGTAGGGGTTGATACATTTATCATAAGGGAAAATAAAGTCTGACATTTTAAAGTGGAAATTACAAACTTCAGAAGCCTTTTGAAACCTTAAATACACTACAAGTTTTACATTTCCTGCATTGCATGAATGTTCTCCTACAACAGGGTGATCAAATTACGATCCCACTGTACAACTGTACCGCCATAGGTAGCCCACAATCGTTTTTGGGGGAAATTATCTTGGTGTTTTTGATCTAAATGTTTTTTGGGGAAGTTTTTGAGTTCTACTTACTTTGTGATAACCAGAGTAGTCTGTAGTGACCAGCAGAGTTAGTTCACATTTGATAGCCTTGTATCTCCTTTCTGCAGATTTATCAGATGTCTTGTTTCTATTTCAGTCACACAGTGGTTGTGGCCCCACCCTCCTAAAGCATTGCACAACACATTAGTTCATGTTTTGTTTAGATAAATATTGTTTTTTTTTCAAGTTTCTTTGGATTTAAGATGGTTGTAATATTTTAAGAGAATATTATACATTTTACATTCAACAACGTTAAAACAGCTGTGAAGCCAAAGCTTTATAGAAGCGTCAAGCTGTTTCCAGGAAAGCTTTGGAGAAATGCTTGACATTAAAGAGCTTCTTAGATGTGTAGGGTTTTCTTTCATTGTAAAAATTACCCACCAGAATCTGACGTCCCTAAACGCATTGTGGCAGTTCGAACTTGACCTGTCTGTGCCTAGATTAATAGGGTCCCTCCAAAGCTATGCAGGCAGGCAAAATTAGCTTAAAGGTACCAGGCAGAGCCGCTGGGCCATGAAAGTGAAAACATTAAGTTTATCTAAAGACTGAGGGGACCCTTAATTAGCCAAGTTACCTCTGACCCTATGAGAAACTAGTAAGGAACCAGTTCAGGGATCAAGACAATGGCAGGCACAGAGTTTTACAACACAGAGAACACTAAGTCAGCAAAGAATGCTCTTAATTAGGCTCAATACTTTCATTCTTGAGCTTGTTTAAGAAAATAAACACTGCATTGAAATAATGATCACAGGATCATATCCAATGAGCTCAAAATCATCACAAAGATACATTATCACAGTTGATGTTTGAAATTTTGGAAAGTACATACCAAACATACCATTTCATAATTACTACATGAGTGACCTTTAAGAAAAAATGTAATGTCATGAAAACCTGGTGAAGTTCATAAATCCCCTCCCTAAGAAGACCAAAATCCTACTTATTGGATTACATGTGAATATTAAAGGGGCAATCTGTGATTGATACTTCAATTTTTGGACTTTTGAAATAATACATAGCCATTGATTCTTGAAGAATATAACTTATAAATCCCTCATGAGATTAGTTCAACTGTCGTACCCCATCAGAACCCAAATTATAAGCTTGTTTTACTCCATTGTTTGTAAACAATTCAATTGTAAACAAACACTGTATAGCTTCTAAACATGGTTAAAACTACAATTTTGATCTCAGGTATGGTCAGTACTTGTATCCATAGCTTTGTCTATGAATTTGAGTGTGGTTACATTTCTCCAACCCCATCCCTCAGCTGTTAACCTAAACAGAGGATGGATGGTGCTTTGTTGTTGTTTGAGCTGCAGATTGCCCCTTTAAAGGAGTCTTAAAAACACAGCCATTCATATGTAGCCACTATAAATACAACCTTCCATATATGTATAGCCATTTGTGTACAGACGTACAGTAAAGTCTAGCTTAACCTCGGTACTGTAGGCCTATACAGTGTTTTAGCTTGTTGAGTCTCAGTGGTTAATGGGATTTGCAGTTCAAACTTGTCTGGTGTTGGGTACTCAAGAAAACACTTAAGTTGTTGTTTGGAGTCCACTCAGCTCTTCAAGTAACGTAAACCCATTCAGAAATAACATCTACTCTGTCATTTTGCTTTGGAGGTTGTGTTGCAGTTATTGGACAAAAGGTAACATTTTCATTTCTGGCATACACAAAGGCATGTGTCAATACAGCAAGTCAATAGTTAAATTAGGAAAATTGCATGAAACCCGAACAGACTAAAATAAACAGACAAAACAGCAAGCAAACGAAATAGACAAGGATTGTTCTTATAGACATTATCTGTGTTGCAAGGGATCTTCTTCAGAATGTAACATTTTGAATTGTTTGGATTAAATCAAAGCTGTGCTGCAGTTATCCAGACTGCGGAAAGATCACATTGTTCCTGTGCGGAAAAAAGTACACTTTGGTACCTAAACCATTTTATAGCACAATAACAATAAAGGATTTATTAGGGCTTATCACTTGAGAGTCCTATTCTCTTTATGGTTGTGACCAGTAGAAGCCATGTTAGTGCTGTGGTGGGTAGTGCAGAATTAGGATAAGGGGTTCTTAGATGATTATCACATTTACATTACAGTCATTTAGCAGACGCTCTTATCCAGAGCGATTAGGGTTTGCTTAAGGGCACATCGACAGATTTTTCACCTAGTCTGCTCGGAATTAGAACCAGCAACCTTTCGTTTACTGGCACAACGCTCTTACCCACTAAGCTACCTGCCGCCCATCACAGCTTGACATCAATAAGGTCTTTTGTACCCATGGAGCTCAACAAAGCTTCACCTGGGTGGGCACAGTAGGAGTAGGAGGGGGCTGAACTGGGAGGGGACTCAGTCTCATAAATAAATAGCCTCATAAATCATCCAAATGTATAAATTGTATGATTTGATATCAAATAAAGATGGCCATTCTGCAATAAGCTGAGACAGTTGACTTTTAATTATCATCAGATTTATCTCCATGTGGAGAGTAGACTTGCTGTCCTTTCCCTCTCTCTGATAGTTGGTAGTCGGGTTTACCTTTGGAAATGCTCAGCTTAAGGCCTAGTGCAGAGCTGCATAAAATCTGGACCCCTACAAATCATCTGGGCTAGACAATCTGGACCCTTTCTTTCTAAAATTAGCCGCCGAAATTGTCGCGACCCCTATTACTAGCCTGTTCAACCTCTCTTTCGTAACGTCTGAGATCCCCAGAGATTGGAAAGCTGCCGCAGTCATCCCCCTCTTCAAAGGGGGTGACACTCTAGATCCAAACTGTTACAGACCTATATCCATCCTGCCCTGCCTTTCAAAAGATTTTGAAAGCCAAGTTAACAAACAGATCACCGACCATTTCGAATCACACCGTACCTTCTCCGCTATGCAAATGACTGCCTCGCCTGGTTCACCAACTACTTCTCAGATAGAGTTCAATGTGTCAAATCGGAGGGCCTGTTGTCTGGACCTATGGCAGTCTCTATGGGGGTGCCACAGGGTTAAATTCTTGGGCCGACTCTTTTCTCTGTGTATATCAATGATGTCGCTCTTGCTGCTGGTGATACTCAGATCCACCTCTACGCAGACGACACCATTTTGTATACATCTGGCCCTTCATTGGACACTGTGTTAACAAACCTCCAAACGAGCTTCAATGCCATACAACACTCCTTCCGTAGCCTCCAACTGCTCTTAAACACAAGTAAAACTAAATGCATGCTCTTCAATCGAACGCTGCTGGCACCCGCCCACCCGACTAGAATCACTACTCTCGACGGGTCTGACCTAGAGTATGTGGACAACTACAAATACCTAGGTGTCTGGTTAGACTGTAAATTCTCCTTCCAGACTCACATTAAGCATCTCCAATCCAAAGTTAAATCTAGAATCAGCTTCCTATTTTACAACAAAGCCTCCTTCACTCATGCTGCCAAACATGCCCTCGTAAAACGGACTATCCTACCGATCCTTGACTTCGGCGATGTCATTTACAAAATAGCCTCCAACACTCTACTCAGCAAATTGGATGTAGTCTATCACAGTGCCATCCGTTTTGTCACCAAAGCCCCATATACTACCCACCACTGTGACCTGTTCGCTCTTGTTGGCTGGTCCTCACTACATATTCGTCGCCAAACCCACTGGCTCCAGGCCATCTATAAATCACTGCTAGGCAAATCCCTGCCTTATCTTAGCTCATTGGTCACCATAGCAACACCCACCCGTAGTATGCGCTCCAGCAGGTATATCTCACTGGTCATCCCCAAAGCCAACACCTCCTTTGGCCGCCATTCCTTCCAGTTCTCTGCTGCCAATGGCTGGAATGAACTGCAAAAATCTCTGAAGCTGGAGACTCTTATCTCCCTCACTAACTTTAAGCATCAGTTGTCAGAGCACCTTACCGATCACTGCACCTGTACACAGCCCATCTGTAATTAGCCCACCCAACTACCTCATCCCCATATTGTTATTTATTTTGCTCATTTGCACCCCAGTATCTCTATTTGCACATCATCTCTTGCACATCTATCATTCCAGTGTTAATACTAATTGTAATTATTTTGCACTATCCTATTTATTGCCTTACCTCCATAACTTGCTACATTTGCACACACTGTATATATATTTTCTGTTGTATTTTTGCCTTTATGTTTTGTTTTAGCCCATATGTAACTCTGTGTTGTTGTTTTTATCGCACTGCTTTGCTTTATCTTGGCCAGGTCGCAGTTGTAAATGAGAACTTGTTCTCAACTGGCTTACCTGGTTAAATAAAGGTGAAATAAATAGAAAATAATAATGCTCCATCATTGTGCTCTTCATTTTGGAGAGGTTTAATGCTTTGTCAAAACCCAGCAATGTGAAAAAGGTATTTGTTTCAACACAGTTCAGTAAGTATACCAACATCACTCTGGATTTCTGAGAACTCTCTTCCTACCTCCATTTTAGGGGCTTTATGGCTAAGGATACCAATGCAATGTGAACTGATATGCTACGTTACTAATATGAGGGCAAAGTTAAAGGGATACTTCAGGATTTTGGCAATGAGCTGCATAAACCCACAGAGCTGGTTTATTATAGCCTGGCATGGGACAATGAGATCTCTCAGCTTAACTTGTTATGACATTGGAAGTCCATTAAACAAGGGAGGTCTGATACTGTACATATAATCCAGACGCTTGGAGTCGAGAAGCAAGTACAAGGGGATAATTTAATAATACAAGAAACATGGCACAAAACAAGCGTAGCGTCTGGACATGAAAAACATAACTAATACTGCCTAGGGAAAGAACCAAAGTGTCACGCCCTGGCTCTGGGGACTCTTAAATGTTGAGCCTTGGTCCACTGTTTATAACGAGCGTGACAGAGGCGCAGCGTGATATGCGTACATTCTTTATTTCTAGTACACACACGAACAAAAACAACAAAACAAACGATACGTGAAGTCCTAGGTTAAACACCAAAACAAACCTTACGGAACAAGATCCCACAATTAACTGGTGCAAAACAGGCTGCCTAAGTATGGTTCCCAATCAGAGACAACGAGAATCAGCTGCCTCTGATTGGGAACCACCCTGGCCAACATTGATCTACACGATCTAGATCATGAACATAGAAATTACAACATAGACACTACACACCCTGGCTCAACATTTAAGAGTCCCCAGAGCCAGGGCGTGACACAAAGGGACAGATATAGGGAAGGTAATCAGAGAAGTGCTGGAGACCAGGTGAGTCTCCTAATGAGGCGCAGGTGCGTGTAACGATGGTGGCAGGCGTGTGTAATGATAATTAAACTGCCGACGTCTAACGCCAGAGAGGGGAGTGGGAACAGACGTGACAGTACCTCTTGCTGTGGGGTCAAGAAGCTCAGAATGCATCAATGTGTCATATCATAAGTTCAGCCATGTATAGCACAACACCAGAAATACAAACTGCTAATGAATGCAATAGGCAGAACGTTTGTTCAATGTGTCTAACATATTTTTTTAACTACTCAGTGTTTCAAAAGTGGATCTGTGGCTGCATTGCAATGCATTTATCAAATCTGAAACCATATCCCTCATCACATCATGGATGAGAGATGTCATAGTCTCATGCCAGGCTATGATAAACCAGCTCTGTCAGTTTATGCAGCTGCACACATAAACTCTATTGTTCGTCATTTAGGCAAGTGTATTTCCTTAATCCCTCATAAATTGGACAATGTTTCCCATTCTGGGCAGAGGGGTTCCATTCTTGTTAACGTCTCTTGCCATAGGCCCAATACCACACAGCACAACCCCTGGTCCAAGCAGAAGACGCCTCTTTGTCTGTGGCCCCTCCTCTTAGCCGAACAGCCTATGGAATCACAGCGGCTCCTATGCCTGCAATGTCAGAGGCTTGTAACTATGGGCTGGGAGGCTAGAGAGCAAAACCCACTGCCTTGGGGCTAGGATGGAATCCAGAGCATATCGGTCACTTAAACACTCACAAAGTCTCTCTTGTTTCCAAGGAAGAGCTGTGTTTCACTGATATGCATTCAGCGTTTTGTTTATTCTCAACAGCTTTCGCTCTGTATCTCTCTCCCACTCTGTTGAACACATCATACCTTCTTGACACTTCCATGCTGGAACATAATATTCTGAGAACCATATGTTTTTTAGAGTTTGGTGAGAGCGTGGTTGTCCTATGGTTATTTTGCATACGACCTTCCCACAACATTCTGGGAGTGGTGCAGAATAGTTGCTTCCCACCGGGCACAGATGTCAATTCAACGTTTATTCCACATTGGTTACACGTAATTTAATTGAAATGATGTAAAATTAATTTTGATTCAACCAGTGTGTGCCCAGTGGGTTGGCTTTGGAACATTCTCAGCACATTTAAGGAACTTGACAAAAACATGATTTACTTGGTATTTCGTTACTTTAACAGAACGTTTCCTAAAAGTTCAAACATGGTTACATTTAATTTCAATTTTGGTTATTTATTTATTTATTTTTATTTCACCTCTATTTAACCAGGTAAGCCAGTTGAGAACAAGTTCTCATTTACAACTGCGACCTGGCCAAGATAAAGCAAAGCAGTGCAATAAAAACAACAACACAGAGTTACATATGGGGTAAACAAAACATAAAGTCAAAAATACAACAGAAAATATATATACAGTGTGTGCGAATGTAGTAAGTTATGGAGGTAAGGCAATAAATAGGCCATAGTGCAAAATAGTTAGAATTTCATATTAACACTGGAATTATAGATGTGCAAAAGATGATGTGCAAATAGAGATACTGGGGTGCAAATGAGCAAAATAAATAACAATATGGGGATGAGGTAGTTGGGTGGCCTAATTTCAGAATGGCTGTGTACAGGTGCAGTGATCGGTAAGCTGCTCTGACAACTGACGCTTAAAGTTAGTGAGGGAGATAAGAGTCTCCAGCTTCAGAGATTTTTGCAGTTCGTTCCAGCCATTGGCAGCAGAGAACTGGAAGGAATGGCGGCCAAAGGAGGTGTTGGCTTTGGGGATGACCAGTGAGATATACCTGCTGGAGCGCAGACTACGGGTGGGTGTTGCTATGGTGACCAGTGAGCTAAGATAAGACGGGGATTTGCCTAGCAGTGATTTATAGATGACCTGGAGCCAGTGGGTTTGGCGACGAATATGTAGTGAGGGCCAGCCAACAAGAGCGTACAGGTCACAATGATGGGTAGTATATGGGGCTTTGGTGACAAAACGGATGGCACTGTGATAGACTACATCCAATTTGCTGAGTAGAGTGTTGGAGGCTATTTTGTAAATGACATCGCCGAAGTCAAGGATCGGTAGGATAGTCCGTTTTACGAGGGCATGTTTGGCAGCATGAGTGAAGGAGGCTTTGTTGCGAAATAGGATGCCGATTCTAGATCTAACTTTTGATTGGAGATGCTTAATGTGAGTCTGGAAGGAGAGTTTACAGTCTAACCAGACACCTAGGTATTTGTAGTTGTCCACATACTCTAGGTCAGACCCGCCGAGAGTAGTGATGCTAGTCAGGTGGGCGGGTGCAAGCAGCGTTCGGTTGAAGAGCATGCATTTAGTTTTACTAGTGTTTAAGAGCAGTTGGAGGCTACGGAAGGAGTGTTGTATGGCGTTGAAGCTCGTTTGGAGGTTTGTTAACACAGTGTCCAATGAAGGGCCAGATGTATACAAAATGGTGTCGTCTGCGTAGAGGTGGATCTGAGTATCACCAGCAGCAAGAGCGACATAATTGATATACACAGAGAATAGAGTCGGCCCAAGAATTGAACCCTGTGGCACCCCCATAGAGACTGCCAGAGGTCCAGACAACAGGCCCTCCGATTTGACACATTGAACTCTATCTGAGAAGTAGTTGGTGAACCATGGGCAAGTTGCAGCGGAGGGTGCAGAGCTGGTGGCCAGGGTAGTGGTAGCCAGGTGGAAAGCATGGCCAGCCGTAGCAAAATGCTTGTTGAAATTCTCGATTATCGTAGATTTATCGGTGGTTACAGTGTTTCCTAGCCTCAGTGCAGTGGGCAGTTAGGAGGAGGTGCTCTTATTCTCCATGGACTTTACAGTGTCCCAAAACTTTTTGGAGTTAGTGCTACAGGATGCACATTTCTGTTTGAAAAAGCTAGCCTTTGCTTTCCTAACTGATTGTGTATATTGGGGTTCCTGACTTCCCTGAAAAGTTGCATATCGCGGGGGCTGTTCAATGCTAATGCAGTACGCCACAGGATGTTTTTGTGCTGATCAAGGGCAGTTAAGTCTGAGGAGAACCAGGGGCTATATCTGTTCTTATTTCTGAATTTTTTGAATGGGGCATGCTTATTTAAGATTGAGAGGAAAGCACGTTTAAAGAACTTGTTCTGTAATGTTCTAGGAATGTTCTCCAACTGGTTTAACACATGGGAATGTTCTCAAATAGTTAAAAGAACGTTAAAAAACAATGTTCTTCTGTGGGAATTTCAGTACTTCAGCATAATGTTTCCTCATGGTTCTATTTAAAGTCATGTTCTCAAATTGTTCCGAAACGTGAAGAAATCTCCATAAAAACCACAAGAATACTTTAGTAACGTTCAGAAAACGTTTTAAGAATGTTTAAAAACATATACATTCCTTTCTCAGCATCAACAAAACTCTCTCTATCCTCTATCTTGTTAAGTGTGTTCAAGTGTGTTGGCCTCGCCCACTAATTGGTCACACCTGATCTTAATGCGTGCTTGTTTCCTTTGAAATGGGTCTGTTTGAATAGACTAAAAGGAACACCTTTGTATGCATTAAAAAACATGTCACGTTAGCTCCATCCTGGTGGCACATTGGACTAATTCCGTGGATAGAAAACAGAAGATTATAGGTTTGAATCTCACTGATGCCGTGTCACAATAAAAAATATATATCCCAAAATAAGCTAGCAGTGTTATTCAAGTCTTAATGAAACATTCAGTGAAAGTTTTAAGGAAGTTAATCAAAAACCTCCAAATAACCATCATTCCGTTCTCAGAGCGTTAATAAAACCTCCCAGGAAAACTTTCAAGGAACCAGAGTAAAACAGTCTCAGAACCTCCATGCGATCTAAAAATAGCGTTCCCAGAAATGTTCACTTCTGTTCTCAGAACATTTAAAAACCGTTCAGTTTTACCGGTCAGTAGTATGGCTTCTTTCTCGCAACCAATGAGAAACCAAAAACATACGTTCCCACAACTTCCAAGGAACCAAATGTGCTAGCTGGGTTATCTTAACCCTGCATTTAAGATATCACAGTCCAAGGGAAGAAGCGGTCAATAAGAGTGTATACGTCCCATCTATAAGATGGTTATGCTAAAACAGGAAAGGGCCTTCCCCAAACTGTTGCCACAAAGTTGGAAGCACAGAATAATCTAAAATGTCATTGTATGCTGTAGCATTAAGACTTTAAAGTTGGCACTATGTATTCGGGCAGGTAGCATTCTCTTGGCATCCGCCAAATCCAGATTCGTCCGTCGGACTGCCAGATGGTGAAGCGTGATTCATCACTCCAGAGAACACGTTTCCACTGCTCCAGAGTCCAATAGCGGCGAGCTTTACACCACTCCAGCCAACGCTTGGCATTATGCATGGTGATCTTAGGCTTGTGTGCAGCTGCTCGGCCATGGAAACCCATTTCCTGAAGCTCCTGACGAGCAGTACTTGTACTGACGTTGCTTCCAGAGGCAGTTTGGAACTCGGTAGTGAGTGTTGCAACCGAGGACAGACAATTTTTACTCGCTACGCACTTCAGCACTCGGCGGTCCTGTTCTGTGAGCTTGTGTGGCCTACCACTTCGCGGCTGAGCCGTTGTTGCTCCTAGACGTTTCCACTTCACAATAACAGCACTTACAGTTGACCGGGGCAGCTCTAGCAGGGCAGAAATTTGACGAACTGACTTGTTGGAAAGGTGGCATCTTAGTAAGGCCATTCTACTGCCAATGTTTGTCTATGGAGATTGCATGGCTGTGTGCTTGATTTTATACACCTGTCAGCAACGGGTGTGGCTGAAATAGCCGAATCCACTAATTTGATTAATTTGATACTTTTGTATATATAGTGTACTTTGATTGTTTGTTTTTTCCAACAACAGAATAACATGACCATTCTTCTGATCACAAGTTACAGACCACACCTTCAACATAGATATTAATTTGGCTCTAGCATTTGAACTGTTTTGTCTATAAACTATTATGACCCCATTCCTGAAAGCTAAGACTGGAATATGGATTACCCTTCTATTCCCCTCTATGATGATCACATGCCGCGTTAGAAGGGAGTGTCAGAAAATCCACAATCCAACCAGGTCTCCTTCATGTCACACATAGGGATGAGTTCAGAAATCTAACACAAGTTTTCAAGTCTCCAGCAAGGTTACTCATCAAAAGAGCATGGTTCATCGAACCACCTCAGTTACATTTCATCCCCCTTTGACCTCATATTCAGAGATAACGGCACCAATATAATATAACTGTTGTCACGGATCCCCCCGGTACTGCTACTCATTCCGTTCACCAGTTCCGGAGGTCTACGTCACCGGCCTTCTAGGTGTCACTGAACTAGATCATTTCCACCACTCTTTGTTTGGGTTACATCCCTTTGACATACTGTATATATACGTGGTTGTGTTAGGTGGAGTAAATAAAAACCCTAATACGTATTCCTGCGCCTGTCTTCTAATCATTATACAACGTGACGTTTACTTGAATTTGTTCTGGACCTGGGGACTGTGAAAAGACCCCTGGTGGTGTGTCTGGTGGGATAAGTGTGTGTGTCAGTGCTGTGTGTAGGTTGACTATGCAAACAATTTGGAATTTCCAACACATTGTTTCTTATAAAAACAAGTGATGCTTTCCTCAACTCTTAGCCAAGAGAGAGTGGCATGCATAGTATTAATATTAGCCCTCTGATTACAATGAAGAGCAAGACGTGCGGCTCTGTTCTGGGCAAGCTGCAGCGTAACTAGGCCTTCCTTTGCAGAACTTGACCATATGACTGGACAATAATCAAGATAAGATAAAACTAGAGCCTGCTGATCTTGCTTTGTGGAGTGTGGTGTCAAAAAAGCATAGCGTCTCTTTATTACGGACAGACCTCTCCCTATCTTTACAACCATTGAATTTATATAGGTTTTGACCATGGCAGTTTACAATCTAAAGTAACACCAAGTAATTTAGGTCATCAACTTGTTCAACAGCCACAGCATTCATTACCAGATTCAGCTGAGGTCTAGAACTTTATTTGTACCAAATACAATGCTCTTAGTTTTAGAGATGTTCAGCACCATTTTATTACTGGCCACCCATTCCAAAACAGACTGCAACTCTTTGTTAAGTGTTTCAGTGACTTCATTAGCTGTGGTTGCTGATGCGTATATGGTTGAATCATCAGCATACATGGACACAGATGCTTTGTTTGTATTTGTATTTATTATAGATCCCCTGGGGTCCAGCAAAATTAAGGCAGTTATACATTTTAAAAACATTACAATACATTCATAACAGATTTCACAACATATTAAGTGTGTGCCCTCGGGCCTCTACTCCACTACCACATATCTATAACACAAAATCCATGTGTACATGTGCGTATGTTATCGTGGGTTTCTATGCATGTGTCTACAGTGGGGAAAATAAGTATTTAGTCAGCCACCAATTGTGCAAGTTCTCCCACTTAAAAAGATGAGAGAGGCCTGTAATTTTCATCATAGGTACACGTCAACTATGACAGACAAAATGAGAAAAAGAAATCCAGAAAATCACATTGTAGGATTTTTTATGAATTTATTTGCAAATTATGGTGGAAAATAAGTATTTGGTCAATAACAAAAGTTTCTCAATACTTTGTTTTATACCCTTTGTTGGCAATGACACAGGTCAAACGTTTTCTGTAAGTCTTCACAAGGTTTTCACACACTGTTGCTGGTATTTTGGCCCATTCCTCCATGCAGATCTCCTCTAGAGCAGTGATGTTTTGGGGCTGTCGCTGGGCAACACAGACTTTCAACTCCCTCCAAAGATTTTCTCTGGGGTTGAGATCTGGAGACTGGCTAGGCCACTCCAGGACCTTGAAATGCTTCTTATGAAGCCACTCCTTCATTGCCCGGGCGGTGTGTTTGGGATCATTGTCATGCTGAAAGACCCAGCCACGTTTCATCTTCAATGCCCTTGCTGATGGAAGGAGGTTTTCACTCAAAATCTCACGATATATGGCCCCATTCATTCTTTCCTTTACACTGATCAGTCGTCCTGGTCCCTTTGCAGAAAAACAGCCCCAAAGCATGATGTTTCAACCCCCATGCTTCACAGTAGGTATGGTGTTCTTTGGATGCAACTCAGCATTCTTTGTCCTCCAAACACGATGAGTTGAGTTTTTACCAAAATGTTCTATTTTGGTTTCATCTGACCATATGACATTCTCCCAATCCTCTTCTAGATCATACAAATGTGCTCTAGCAAATTTCAGACGGGCCTGGACATGTACTGGCTTAAGCAGGGGGACATGTCTTGCACTGCAGGATTTGAGTCCCTGGCGGCGTAGTGTGTTACTGATGGCAGGCTTTGTTACTTTGGTCCCAGCTCTCTGCAGGTCATTCACTAGGTCCCCCCGTGTGGTTCTGGGATTTTTGCTCACCATTCTTGTGATCATTTTGACCCCACGGGGTGAGATCTTGCGTGGAGCCCCAGATCGAGGGAGATTATCAGTGGTCTTGTATGTCTTCCATTTCCTAATAATTGCTCCCACAGTTGATTTCTTCAAACCAAGCTGCTTACCTATTGCAGATTCAGTCTTCCCAGCCTGGTGCAGGTCTACAATTTTGTTTCTGGTGTCCTTTGACAGCTCTTTGGTCTTGGCCATAGTGGAGTTTGGAGTGTGACTGTTTGAGGTTGTGGACAGGTGTCTTTTATACTGATAACAAGTTCAAACAGGTGCCATTAATACAGGTAACGAGTGGAGGACAGAGGAGCCTCTTAAAGAAGAAGTTACAGGTCTGTGAGAGCCAGAAATCTTGCTTGTTTGTAGGTGACCAAATACTTATTTTCCACCATAATTTGCAAATAAATTCATAAAAAATCCTACAATGTGATTTTCTGGATTTTTTTCTCTCAAATTGTCTGTCAAAGTTGACGTGTACCTATGATGGAAATTACAGGCCTCTCTCATCTTTTTAAGTGGGAGAACTTGCACAATTGGTGGCTGACTAAATACTTTTTTTCCCCACTGTATGTTTGTGTTGCTTCACAGTCCCCGCTGTTCCATGAGGTGTATTTTTATCTTTTTTTTTTTACTGCTGGCATGAGTTACTTGATGTGGAATAGAGTTCCATGTAGTCATGGCTCTTAGTAGTACTGTGCGCCTCCCATAGTCTGTTCTAGACTTGGGGACTGTGAAGAGTCCTCTGTTGGCATGTCTTGTGGGATATGCATGGGTGTCCGAGCTGGGTGTCTGAGCTGTGTGCCAATACCTCTCACAAATACAAGTAGTGATGAAGTCAATCTCTCCTTCACTTTGAGCCATGAGATATTGACATGCATATTATTAATGTTAGCTCTCTGTGTACATCCAATGGCCAGCCGTGCTGCCCTATTCTGAGCCAATTGTAATTTTCCTAAGTCCCTCTTTGTGGCACCTAACGTTCAGTCGTGACAAAATTAGGGCCTGTAGGACCTGCCTTGTTGATAGTGCTGTTAAGAATGCAGAGCAGCGCTTTATTATAGACAGACTTCTCCCCATCCTAACTACTGTTGTATCAATATGTTTGACCATGACAGTTTACAATCCAGGGTTACGCCAAGCAATTTAGTCTCCTCAATTTGCTCAATTTCCACATGATTCATTACAAGATTATTGTTTAATGCCAGTGGCAGGTCATTGGTAAAAACAGAAAACAGTAGAGGGCCTAGAGAGCTGCCCTGTGGTACACCACACTTTACATGTTTGACATTAGAGAAGCTTCCATTAAAGAAAACCCTCTGAGTTCATTTAGATAGATACACTACATTGACAAAAGTATGTGGACACCTTCAAATTAGTGGATTTGGCTATTTTAGCCACACCCGTTGCTGACAGGTGTATAAAATCAAGCACACAACCATGCAATCACCATAGACACACATTGGCAGTAGAGTGGCCCATACTGAAGAGCTCAGTGACTTTCAACGTGGCACCGTCATAGGATGCCACCTTTCCAACAAGTCAGTTCGTCAAATTTCTGCCCTGCTAGAGCTGCCCCGGTCAACTGTAAGTGCTGTTATTTTGAAGTGGAAACGTCTAGGAGCAACAACGGCTCAGCCACGAAGTGGTAGGCCACAGAAGCTCATAGAACGGGACCGCCGAGTGCTGAAGCGGTGGAGCAGTGGAAACACGTTCTCTGGAGTGATGAATCACGCTTCACCATCTGGAAGTCCGTTGGACGAATGTGGGTTTGGCAGATGCCAGGAGAACCCTACCTGCCCCAATGCATAGTGCCAACTGTAAAGTTTGGTGGAGGAGGAATAATGGTCTGCTGTTTTTTCATGGGTTGGGCTAGGCCCATTAGTTCCATTGAAGTGAAATCTTATTGCTACAGTATACAATTACATTCTAGACGATTCTGTGCTTTCAACTTTGTGGCAACAGTTTGTGGAAGGCCCTTTCGTGTTTCAGAATGACAATGCCCCCGTGCACAAAGCGATGTCCAAACAGAAATGGTTTGTCGAGATCTGTGTGGAAGAACTTGACTGGCCTGCACAGAGCCCTGACCTCAACCCCATCAAACACCTTTGGAATGAATTGTAACACTGTTCAAATAAACCTACCATTAAAATTATAGACTGATCATTTCTTTGTCAGTGGGCAAACGTACAAAATCAGCAGGGGATAAAATACTTTTTTCCCTCACTGTATATATACTATATCAAAGGCTGCACTGAAATCTAACAGTACAGCTCCCACGATCTTCTTATAATAAATTTATTTTAACCAATAATCTGTCATTTGTGTTAGTTTAATACATGTTGAGTGCCCTTCTCTATAAGCATGCTGAAAGTCTGTTGTTAATTTGTTTACAGAGAAATAGCACTGTATTTGGTCAAACACAATTTTTCCCTTCAGTTTGCTAAGAGCTGGCAGCAAGCTGAGAGGTCTGCTGTTAGAACCAGTAAAGGTTCTTGGGTAGCGGAATGACTTTGGCTTCCCTCCAGGCCTGACAAAGACTTTCCTCTAGGCTCAGATTAAAATAAAATAAAATAAATTGTTATTGGTCGCATACTCATGTTTAGCTGATGTTATTGCAGGTGTAGTGAAATGCTTGTGTTCCTAGCTCCAACAGTGCAGTAATAGCTAACAATACAGACAAATCTAAAAGTAAAATAATGGAATTAAGAAATATAGAAATATAGATAGAATAGTATATGTACAGCAATAGTTGAATAGGATGGACTTGACTAGAATACAGTATATACATATGAAATGGGTAAAACAGTATGTAAACATTCTTAAAGTGACCAGTGTTCCATTCTTAAAGTGACCAGTGTTCCATGTCTATGACAGATAGGAGTGGCTATAGTCAGCTACCATCATCAGTAGCTTTCCATCTAAGTTGTTAATGCCAGGAGGTTTGTCATTATTGATTGATAACAATTTTTCCACCACTCCCACACTAACTTTAGAAAATTCAAATTTACAATGCTTTTCTTTCATTATTCGTTTTTTTATGCATGAGTACGTTGGCTCA
This sequence comes from Coregonus lavaretus, assembly GCF_964263955.1. NCBI lineage: Eukaryota > Metazoa > Chordata > Actinopteri > Salmoniformes > Salmonidae > Coregonus > Coregonus lavaretus. The sequence goes on along the minus strand of NC_139995.1, from coordinate 16,176,592 downwards.
CTGTTCGTTGTTGGCATTTCCTGCCTAAATTTGCCCACTTTGCCAATAATTGGCAACATCAAATTGCTTTGTGATGAATAGGCCATCTGATTCAATGAAAGATGGAGTTGTAATTTGTCTTTGTCACGATCGTCTTCCAAATGAGTAGACCAAAGCGCAGCGCGTTGAGCGAACATGACTTTATTAATTCAAAGTCTGGAACAAAACAACAAAACAAGAACGATTCGTGAAGTCCTCTGCAATACTGACAGAACATGGAACAAAAACCCACAACACCCAAAGGAAAACATACAGATTAAATATGGCTCCCAATCAGAGATAACGAGCCGACAGCTGACACTCGTTACCTCCGATTGGGAGTCACATGACTACACAAGAACTAACCAAAACCACACACACCCAAAATAAACACACCCTATTCCCAACCTAACCAAAACAAACCCCAACAAAACGAATACACCCTGGCTCAAATACAAGTCCCGGAGCCAGAGTGTGACAGTACCCCCCCCTAAAGGCGCGGACTGCGACCGCGCCTCAACTAGGGCTAACCAAGGGAGGGCTGGGTGGGCATACCTCTTCGGCGGTGGTTCTGGCTCTGGTCGTGGTCCCCACCCCACCATAGTCACTACCCGCTTCCGTAGCCTCCTCCAACTGACCACCCTCCAACTTAACCCACCCGGATTAAAGGGCAGCACCGGACTAAGAGGCAGCACCGGACTAAGGGGCAGCACCGGACTAAGGGGCAGCACCGGACTGAATGGAGGATCCTGGCTGGCTGGCGGATCCTGGCTGGCTGGCGGATCCCGGCTGGACGGCTCTGGCGGATCCCGGCTGGACGGCTCTGGCGGATCCCGGCTGGACGGCTCTGGCGGATCCCGGCTGGACGGCTCTGGCGGATCCCGGCTGGACGGCTCTGGCGGATCCCGGCTGGACGGCTCTGGCGGATCCCGACTGGACGGCTCTGGCGGATCCCGGCTGGACGGCTCTGGCGGATCCCGGCTGGACGGTTCTGGCGGATCCCGGCTGGACGGCTCATGGCTGGCTGACGGATCTGGCTGCTCATGGCTGGCTGACGGATCTGGCTGCTCATGGCTGGCTGACGGATCTGGCTGCTCATGGCTGGCTGACGGATCTGGCTGCTCATGGCTGGCTGACGGATCTGGCTGCTCATGGCTGGCTGACGGATCTGGCTGCTCATGGCTGGCTGACGGATCTGGCTGCTCATGGCTGGCTGAAGGCTCTGGCTGGTCCTGTCTGGCGGAAGGCTCTGGCTGATCCTGTCTGGCGGAAGGCTCTGGCTGCTCCTGTCTGGCGGAAGGCTTCGGCTGCTCCTGTCTGGCGGAAGGCTCTAGCGGCTCCGGTCTGGCGGACGGCTCTGAAGGCTCATGGCAGACGGGCGGCTTAGACGGCGTTGGGCAGACGGGCAGTTCAGGCGCCGTTGGGCAGACGGGCAGTTCAGGCGCCGTTGGGCAGACGGCAGACTCTGGCCGGCCGAGACGCACTATAGGCCTGGTGCGTGGTGCCGGAACTGGTGGTCCCGGGTTGAGGACACGCATCTCAGGGCTAGTGCGGGGAGAAGGAACAGGGCATGCTGGACCCTGGGGACGCACCTAAGGCCTAGTGCGTGGTGCCGGAACTGGTGGTCCCGGGCTGAGGACACGCATCTCAGGGCTAGTGCGGGGAGTAGCAACAGGGCATGCTGGACCCTGGGGACGCACATAAGGCCTAGTGCGTGGTGCCGGAACTGGTGGTCCCGGGCTGAGGACACGCATCTCAGGGCTAGTGCGGGGAGTAGCAACAGGGCATGCTGGACCCTGGGGACGCACATAAGGCCTAGTGCGTGGTGCCGGAACTGGTGGTCCCGGGCTGAGGACACGCATCTCAGGGCTAGTGCGGGGAGCAGCAACAGGACGCACAGGACTCTGGGGACACACAGGAGGCTTGGTGCGTGGTGTAGGCACTGGTGGTACTGGGCTGGAGCGGGGAGGTGGCGCCGGAAATACCGGACCGTGCAGGCGTACTGGCTCCCTTGAGCACTGAGCCTGCCCAACCTTACCTGGTTGTATACTCCCCGTCGCCCGACCAGTACGGGAAGGAGGAATAACCCGCACCGGGCTATGTAGGCGAACCGGGGACACCATGCGTAAGGCTGGTGCCATGTAAGCCGGCCCGAGGAGACGCACTGGTGGCCTGATGCGTTGGGCCGGCTTCATGACATCCGGCTCAACGCTCAATCTAGCCCGGCCGATACGTGGAGCTGGAATGTACCGAACCGGGCTATGCACGCGTACAGGAGACACCATGCGCTCTACTGCGTAACACGGTGTCTGCCCGTACTCTCGCTCTCCACGGTAAGTACAGGGAGTAGGCGCAGGTCTCCTACCTGACCTCGCCACACTCCCTTTAAGGCCCCCCCCAAGAAATTTTTGGCTAGTGCTCACGGGCTTCCAGCCTTGCCTCCGTGCTGCCTCCTCATATTGCCTCCTCTCAGCTTTAGCTGCCTCCAGCTCTACACGAGGACGGCGATATTCTCCCGGTTGTGCCCAAGGACCCTTTCCATCCAGTATCTCCTCCCATGTCCATGAATCCTTTGTAGGTGGATCCTGTTGCCGCTTGACACGCCGCTTGGTCCTAGATTGGTGGGTTTTTCTGTCACGATCGTCTTCCAAATGAGTAGACCAAAGCGCAGCGCGTTGAGCGAACATGACTTTATTAATTCAAAGTCTGGAACAAAACAACAAAACAAGAACGATTCGTGAAGTCCTCTGCAATACTGACAGAACATGGAACAAAAACCCACAACACCCAAAGGAAAACATACAGATTAAATATGGCTCCCAATCAGAGATAACGAGTCGACAGCTGACACTCGTTACCTCCGATTGGGAGTCACATGACTACACAAGAACTAACCAAAACCACACACACCCAAAATAAACACACCCTATTCCCAACCTAACCAAAACAAACCCCAACAAAACGAATACACCCTGGCTCAAATACAAGTCCCGGAGCCAGAGTGTGACAGTCTTTCTGCCCATAATTTCATTTAAAGTACTCAAGTTTTTTTTTATCCATAATTCTTTATATCATTGATCTTGGCTTCATAATACAGTTTCTTCTTCTTTTTATTGAGTTTTGTCACAAATTTGTCAAAGTCAGCCAGTCAGATATGCAGCCAGACTTATTAGCCACTCCTTTTGCCCCATCTCCTTCAACCGTAAAGTTTTTAAATTCCTCATCAATCCATGGAGCCTTAACAGTTCTAACAGTCAGTTTCTTAACAGGTGCATGTTTATCAATAATTGGAAGACGCAATTTCATAAATTCATCAAGTGCAGCATCTGGATGCTCCTTATTAATCACAGACCAACAAATATTTTTAACATCATCCACATAAGAGTCACAGCAAAGTATTTTGTATGATCTCCTATACACTATTTTAGGCCCAGCTTTTGGAACTTTGGCTTTCCTGGATATAGCCACTATATTGTGATCACTGCATCCAATGGGTACAGATACAGCTTTAGAACAAAGTTCTACAGCATTAGTAAAAATGTGAACAATACTTGTGGATGATCTTGTTCCTGTAGTGTTTGTAAACACCCTGGTAGGTTGATTAATAACCTGAACCAGATTACAGGCACTGGTTACAGTAAGAAGTTTCCTCTTGAGCGGACAGCTTGATGAAAACCAGTCAATGTTCAGGTCCCCAAGAAAGTAGACCTCTCTGTTTACATCATATACCCTATCAAGCATTTCACACATATTATTTAGATACTGACTGTTAGCACTTTGTGGCCTAAAGCAACACCCCAAAAGTTAAGGATTTAGATGTGCCAAGTGAACCTGCAACCACAACAATTCAATAACACTTGAAATAAGATGTTCTCTAAGCATGACAGGGATATGGCTCTGAATATATACAGCAGTACCTTCCCCATAATCATTCCTGTGTCTTCTATATAAGTTATATCCTTGAATTGCTACTGCTGTATCATCAAATTAATTATCTAAGTGAGTCTCAGAAATTGCTAATATATTAATGTTATCTGATGTTATCAAGTTATTGATTTCATTAACCTTATTATTGATTTCATGAACCTTTCTAAGGCTACATATATTAATATTAAGTGATCGATATGGTCGGTGTTGATAATCATCCCAGCTCTACTAAAACAGTTTTGTGACATACAGGAGACCTGGTTCGAACCCAGTCAGTAAGTCAAGAGCAAGATTAAATAGGGAGTGGAATGGCTATCCTTAGAAGGGCTATGATAAGGCTATTCAACGATATTATTATGTGGGCCCCCAAAAAAATTTGTGACACTCCCTTCTTACGCGACCTGTGATCACCAAAGATGGAAACAGAAGGCACGTCTATGTTCCAGAGAGTCTTAGCTTTTTAGGAATGGGGTTATAATAGTTTACAGCCAAAATGCTAGTGCCAAATTCATAGGAGGAAAATAAATTAAATATGCCACATTGTCTTCAGAAACCGCCAGAAGCTTCTGTTGACCACACTGAGTGTTTAATTCTAGCTGTTCTCCTCTACCTTTCCTGGCTGACAAAGTACCAGGATGTTGTCTCTGGTTTTGAATCTGAATTTAGAGAACTGAATTTGAAAACTGAATCTGAATGCATCTGAGAAGTTGAATATATGAAACTTTGATAAACTTGAAATTATAGTTTGTAAACTTGATACACAGACAATGAATGCAATATCTACCATATTGAAACTTAATATATAAATATTGAATTTGAATATTAAATTAAATTAAATTGAAATTGAATTTGAAAACTGAATGCAACATTCACTCAATTCAGTTTCAAATCATGAAATACAAGTTTAATTTATTAATTCAATTATTACATTTGTGCATTACAATTTTTTAAATATTACATTCTAATTCAATATCCAAATACAAATTCAAACTTATGGAATTCAAATACAATTTTTGTTGGCACTGAAATCACTTCATAGTTCTCTATCGCTATCTGGAAGGCCTCTCCTCCACCCGAAGTCACGGTTTCCAGTAATCCCAACAATGACATCATACTGTGTCTCCTCCCAGCTAACAACAAACGTTCCCACAACTTTAGAGAATGGTCCGTTAAGAGTCTCAATAGGTCATTAACTAACGTTTTCATAGGAATGTTCATGTGGTGTGCATGGAATGTTTCCAAGAGACCATTACCTTAATGTCAAATAGAACTTACCCAGAACGTGTTTACCATGTTCTCAGAACTTAAGATATTAATGTTCTAGACACGTCAAATGAGAACGTTGCAAAAATATGAATGTGTCCAGATTTTGGAGGGTTAGGAGAATATTCCATCAACGCCCCACCAAACATACACAAAACATGGTTGCCATGTTCTCAGAATATGAAATATGAATGTTCTAAAAACGTTTCATGAGAACGTTGCAAGAACATTAATGTGTACAATTTTCTGATGATTAGGAGAATATTGATGAAATGTTCTCAGAATATTCATGTTCTCGGAATATAAGATATGAATTTTCTAGAAACATTTCATGAGAATGCTGGAAGAATGGCTGTTTTACGGCCCCCTAACCAATTGTGCTATTATGTGTGTTTTTTCGCGTTATTTGTAATTTATTCTGTACATAAATCTCTTATGACCAAAAAGAGCTTCTGGATATCAGGACAGCGATTACTCACCCCGTATTGGACGAAGATTTGTTCTTCAACGAGTCGGACGCGAAGGATATTCTACAGACACCCGACAAGGCCCAAATCCCCGTCATTCACATGAGAACGAGACGGAGATATCGTGGACGTTGTTCAGGGTGCCTTGTAAGGATCCGACGGCAAGCAAGTAATCTGCCTCTTCCATCAGTCCTATTAGCCAATGTACAATCATTGGAAAACAAAATGGACGCCCTACAATCAAGGATATCCTACCAACGGGACATTAAAAACGAATATCTTATGTTTCACTGAGTCGTGGCTGAACGACGACATGGATAACATACAACTGGCGGGATATACGCTACATCGGCAGCATACAACGGCTGACTCCGGTAAGTCAAGGGGTGGCGGTCTGTGTATATTTGTAAACAACAGCTTGTGCACAACACCTAACATTAAGGAAGTCTCGAGGTTTTGCTCGCCTGAGGTCGAGTATCTCATGATAAGCTATAGACCACACTATTTACCAAGAGAGTTTTCTTCTATATTTTTCTTAGCTGTCTATTTACCTCCACAAACCGATGCTGGCACTAAGACTGCACACAATGAGCTGCACAAGGTCATAAGCAAACAGGAAAACGCTCATCCAGAGGCAGCGCTCCTAGTGGCCGGGGACTTTAATGCAGGGAAACTTAAATCCGCTCTACCTCATTTCTACCGTCTGTAGCCACAAAGTGCTTTGAAAGGCTGGTCATGGCTCACATCAACACCATTATCCCAACAACCCTAGACCCACTCCAATTTGCATACCGCCCCAACAGATCCAAAGATTATGCAATCTCTATTGCACTCCACACTTCCCTTTCCCACCGGGACAAAAGGAACACCTATGTGAGAATGCTATTCATTGAATTACAGCTCAGCGTTCAACACCATAGTGCCCTCAAAGCTCATCACTAAGCTCCCTCTGCAACTGGATCCTGGACTTCCTGACGGGCCGCCCCCAGGTGGTAAGGGTAGGTAACAACACATCTGCCACGCTGATCCTCATCACTGGGGCCCCTCAGGGGTACCTGCTCAGTCCCCTCCTGTACTCCCTGTTCACCCATGACTGCATGGCCAGGCACGACTCCAACACCCTCAAGTCTGCCGACGACACAACAGTGGGAGGCCTGATCACCGACAACGATGAGACAGCCTATAGGGAGGAGGTCAGAGACCTGGCCGTGTGGTGCCAGGATAACAACCTCTCCCTCAACATGATCAAGACAATGGAGATGATAGTGAACTACAGGGAAAAAAAGAGGACTGAGCACGCCCCCATTCTCATCGATGGGGCGGTAGTGGAACAGGTTGAGAGCTTCAAATTCCTTGGTGTCCACATCACCAACAAACTATCATGGTCCAAACACACCAAGACAGTCATGAAGAGGGCACGCCAAAGCCTATTCCCCCTCAGGAGACTGACAAGATTTGGCATGGGTCCTCAGATCCTAAGAAAGTTATACGGCTGCACCATCGAGAGCATCCTGACTGGTTACATCACTGCCTGGTATGGAAACTGCTCGGCCTCCGACCGCAAGGCACTACAGAGGGTAATGCGTACGGCCCAGTACATCACTGGGGCCAAGCTTCCTGCCATCCTCTGACACCGCCTGGTATAGAGGTCCTGGAAGGCCCTAAAAATTGTCAAAGACTCCAGCCACCCTAGTCATAGACTGTTCTCTCTGCTACCGCAAGGCAAGCGGTACTGGAGCGCCAAGCCTAGGTCCAAAAGGCTTCTTAACAGCTTCTACCCCCAAGCCATAAGACTCCTGAACAGCTAATCATGGCTACCCGGACTATTTGCTGCTACTACTCTCTGTTTATTATCTATGCATAGTCACTTTAACTCTACCCACATGTACAAATTACCTTGATTAACCTGTGGCCCCGCACATTGACTCTGTACCGGTACCCCCTGTATATAGCCTCCCTACTGTTATTTTATTTTACTGCTGCTCTTTAATTATTTTATTTATTTATTTTTTACTTATCTTTTTTTTACTTAACATGTATTTTTCTTAACTGCATTGTTGGTTAAGGGCTCGTAAGTAAGGATTTCAGTGTTGTATTCGGCGCATGTGGCAAATAAAAATTTATTTGATGTGTACAATTTTCTGAGGGTTAGGAGAATATTCCATCAATGTCCCACCAAACATACACAGAACATGATTGACATGTTCTCAGATCATAAAATATTAATGTTCTAGACACGTTTCATGTGAACATTGCAAGAACATTTATGTGTCCAAAAATAAATCATTACACATCACGTCTTATTACTGTTGCCGAGCCAATCAAGGCCCTGATTGGTGAACCACTGATCCATTCACAGCTCTTTGTCTGTTTACAAGGTTAGGGATAGTCATACACAAAGTGGTTTTAAGATATAGTGTTTTGAACTTACATATTTGACACACTTTGACATACTTGATTACATTGTGCATGTTCAATTAGTAATTATTATTCAACATGTCCTGAACTGGGATTTGAACGCATAACCTCTTGGTTCACTGTACTTATTTCTGCTATTCTGTATAGTTGTTTAATGTTGGAGGGGCATATTAACTTGTTTTAATGATACTCCTGAATCACTATGATCAATAAAATATTTTATTGAGTGTACTTTTAACAGAGCTGAGATTTAATACAAAGTGCATTCACCCAATAGCTTAGACCTATCAAGTTGTTTCAGATCTACACGTGCCTAGGGAGAAGGGGTTAGGGTTTCTTCTGGACATGGCCTAACTATACTGGCCCAATAAGCACATGTCCTAGAGATCTACATTATTGGGAGAGTGGTTAGGGAATCTTCTCCTAACCCTCAGAATACTGGACACATGAATGTTCTTGCAACATCCCATAAAAGGTGCCTAGAACGTTAATGTTGTATTTTCTGAGAACACTGTAACAATGTTCTAGATAAATTCTGTTTGGCATTAAGGGAATGTTCTCCTACCTTTAACACCGAAACATGGTAAAAAGGTTCTCAGAATATTTTTGCTAACATATATAGAATTTTACCCTAACTAACGGAAATCTGGACACTCAAACAATAGGGGAACATTACGGGAAACATTACGAAAACGTTATCTCTCCCTAGATCTGTTAGCTGGGCTCTCTGTGTTTAGGTGGTGATGTTAGACCGTTATGTTAGTGAGAGGGCTATTGATATCGCTTTATCTCATGTGAAGATCCTCATCAATTTGGACTCATGGCTGAGCAGTTTGTTTGCCAACTTCGTCACCTCATTCATAGACCACATCTGTGGAATTGTTCTGAGAACTGCCACTGTTAGCATCATCATTTTGAATGCTCCTCTAGTCAGTTACGTGAGTATGTAATGGGGAAATATGCATGTCCCGACAAGCAGTTCAGTGTCTTGTGTCCTCATCTCTTTGGATTTTTCAGTCAAAGAAATACAAGTGTTATGGTGACTGGCAAATAATGTCATTAACTGCTCCCAAGAGTAGAATTTACATTATCAGTTTACACTTAGACCCATTCAGAACAATGTTGGTCCCTTTGTATAGTTCTCTGAAAATCATATTATATTTTACAAAAATTCATGCCACTCCATTTAGTATGATATGTTACTTTCTGTTAGGTTACATTACATTGGCCTACGTAAATCCGGAACACTCAAATTAGTATGATATATTACATTTGGTATGACAGTAGGTTACGTAAGGCAAAAACAAAAGGAGGGTGGTGGATCGGGGTGGATGGGTTGGTGTATAACGCGAATGTCTAGAAACCCAAAGGTTGCGTGTTTGAATCTCATAACGGACAACATTAGCATTTTAGCTAACTAGCAACTTTGCAACTACTTACTACTTTTTAGCTACTTTGCAACTACTTAGCATGTTAGCTAACCCTTCCCCTAACCCTAACCTTAACCCTTTAACCTAACTCCTAAATCTAACCTTAGCCCTAACCTTAACCCTTTAACCTAACTCCTAAATCTAACCTTAGCTCTAACCTTAACCCCTAGCATATCATACTAAAGCAGTAGAGCGTAATATATCATACTAAACAATCAAGACGTAGGATACTATACGTTCTGCAATTCGTATTATATTGTACGACCGCTATTACATTAGTAGGCCAATGTAATGTAACTTAACATAAAGTAAGATTTCATACTAAATAGAACCCCACAGTGGAGGTGTCATAATACCCATAAAACCTAGCAGTCAAACAGGGAAATGGTTCCAATCGTTTTTTCCATCATTCATTTTTCCCATAGGGAATTTTAGAAACACTTAAAATAAGATATATTTGCCTTGTGGATACAGGCGAATATATTGATAAAAGTCACCTTGTCCTAGAGAGATTTATACGGTTAGCTAAATGTCACACCAAGGTAAGCCTACACGAAACACAGACCTTATTGTAAGTGTTTCTAAAATCCCATATGGAAAACATTAAAGGTGGAAAAACGATTGGAACCATTTCCTTGTTTGACCGCTAGGTTTTATGGGTATTATGACACATATTGCGGTACTCTATGGAGTGGAATGAATTTTGGTAACATATAATACGTTTTGCTCTGAGACCAGGTTGCTCTGCATTACAGGTGTTGGCTCCAGGTATGACCCCTGCAGTTAACTCTAAATGACTGCCCCAGAATAATGGGCCAGCTTTGTTAGAATAGAATGGTCAGTTGTGAGCTTAACATTTCTGGTAGTGGATTTTGGGGAAAGTGTGGCGGGTGTTCCTAATGAGGATTTTTGTTACGATTTGTGGATGTAAAGATTTTCTAACAATTTTTGTAACGCACTTCTCTATACAAAAAATGAATAAACGAATAGCTCTATCCATAAGCTAATAACTTTTTTTGTTTTTTGCATAGTGGAAATCCCAGTTGGCATATATAGACACACTCTGCTCATAGCTTGTACATGGAGAGACAGACCAAAATCGTTCAAAACAAATGATCTTCCTATACAAGGGTGTGAAGATGAGATAATATTCTTGGTCGATAGGGATCTCAACTGATTTATATACAGTACAGTTGGCCCTTGTGTTAGATACAACTACGTACAGTGTCTTTTATTTCTTCATATTTGACATGGTTTTGGAACCATGAATGGGCACGTGTCTTCTGAAAACCAGATATACTATAACAAACTTCGCTAAGCAGGGTTGAACTTTATTGACATACAGGTCTAATGGTCTGGATCAACTATTAAACTGTATTGGCATATATTAATCTTCCTAATTAAACAGTCATATTTGTTTCTGATAATGTCATATTCCAGAGGTGTCAGACTAGCAGTGATTCTACTTTTGTGCCATGCATGTGATCCATTTTTAAACTGAATTTGTGAATTTGTAAGCTGCAGACTAAGTAGGAACTGGCTATGACTTAGTAGACTAGTGGATCCTGGTACACCATTTGGGAACCACTGAGACTAGTTTTAATATGTAACACTAGTCCGAAAGTTGGTAGTGGGATGGATGGTTTGTTCTAAAAATCTACATTTTTGGATTTATCTTTTCGTACGCAATGTTTGTAATGGAACAGTGGTGTCAATTCTATTCCTGGTTCTCAGAACAAATCATGTTTTATACTAGATGAGCGGAACTAAAGATGAAAGGTCAGTTAGCCATGAGCGAGTTTCAATTTGGAGACTGGTAACCCACTAGCAGAAAGAGTCCTTTGTGAGACGGAGATGTTGATGTCAAATGAACGCTGTGAAGACATAAATTCTTAGTTTAGCTAGAACAACACAACACAGGAAGGATGAGCCCTGGTATCCTCCCCGTCTCCTAACTTGTATAACTAATTAGGGGTTTGCCTTTAATAAGTTCAACTGACCAAGCCGGTCCTCTTGTTTGCATATGTTAGCCTTGTATCCACACAGTTGACTGATCAGAAAAAAGGAATATCTGATACATACTATCATACAAATTACAATATGTTGGAGATGCTTGAATACAACCATTGCCAGGTGAGATGTGTTACTGAACTGTTGTTTTTTTTTTTTTTTGGGGGGGGGGGTTTCTATCAGGATGCAGTATTACTATCTGTGTTAGTGTCACATGTATTAGTGTATTGTCATATTTATGTATGTACATATATTTGTACATACATAAATAAATACATTGTATTCATGACATTGTCCTCAGTGCACTGTATAATTCACTGTCATTGAGAAAAAGAAAGAAAGAAAGAAAGAAAGAAAGAAAGAAAGAAAGAAAGAAAGAAAGAAAGAAAGAAAGAAAGAAAGAAAGAAAGAAAGAAAGAAAGAAAGAAAGAAAGAAAGAAAGAAAGAAAGAAGCATATAACTGGAGACTGATTGAAAAGGTTTGGTTTATTGTTTCTCGTTGTGTCATATCCATGTGTTGATCTTCAGACATGCATTCAAGTCTGAAGATCAATCCACAGAATCTCACAGATCTGTATTGTGAGACATTTTACAAAGAACAAAGCCACATTTCACTGGATAACTATACGTTGCCATAGGATAAGATGATCTACCCCCAGGAACCTCATTACCGACACTGAACAAAACTAACTTTGGAAAAATGTTCACCGTCTTCCACCGTTTCTCGTTTTCCCCCACCAAGGTGCAGACCCATCTGGAGAACCCCACCAAGTACCACATCCAGCAGGCCCAAAGGCAGCAGGTGAGGCAGTACCTGTCCACCACCTTCGGGGGTAAGCCTTGCAGCCAGGCCAGCATCCTACAGTGCCCCAGCCAGCCCCCAGAGCACGGGATGCCCCCCGGCCCAGGCAGCAGTGCCCCCAACAGCCCCATGGTCCTGCTGACCCTCACCTCAAACTGCGAGAAGGAGGTAGGCATAAAAGAGAGGACACAGAGATCCAATGCATATACCATTCACCCTGGTTTTTCATTTGGATCTCACAATGGATTTATAACTACTTCAGGAATATGGCGAACTGGGTACAAAATACATATAGATTTTCCAATGTTGTCTATCATAACATTTTTTTTATACTAATCTGGTACTCTAGGTTGGTTTATAATGTTTTTTTTCATTATTATTACAGATGGACGATGTCATCGATGACATTATTAGCTTGGAAACAAGTTATAATGATGATATTATTGGATTTATGGACCCCGGACTCCAGATTACAAATACGGTAAATTGACATCCTTCCCAATGTAAACAACTTTTTCAAATGTTAAGTGCAATAGCAATCACTCTAATCTTCAGGCGGTACAACATATTTACTGAAAAGGAACTACAGCTTTGCATGCTATAGAATATCAATATCTTTCTGACATGTTGCATTGCAATCATTGAATGTTCTATTCCTTTCCTCAGGTCCCTGTATCTGGTAACCTTCTGGACATGTATGGAAACCAAGGACTTACCATCAGTAACTCCTGCCCTGGTAGCTTATCCAACATCAAAAGGGAATTCTCAGGTACGTTAGGTGTCTGCCGGGTGTAACCCATTATTTACCCGACACCCTCAGCAAAGCAGCTCCATATTAATAATGTCAACCCTGTCAAATCACAAAATATTTTTTTCTTCTTCCGTTTTTTAAACCATTGTAGTGATATACTAATAGTATACTAATAATATACTAATACTAACAGTTAAAGAAGCAAATATGCATCAATATTGTGTGCAATTTGTAAAATGCATAATATACTGTTAGCTATAAATAAATAAAAATACAAATAATTGACCAATACTCAAGCTCCTGGCATGATGCACATACTTGACAAGACTGGATCCTGTGGCCAGTTTGACAACTACCCAAGGCCTGAAGGCTTTCCAGTTGGTACGTTGTCACTAGATTTTCATATTTTCTAACCATTGTTAATTTCCTTTTTTGAAATTCATTATTAAACTATTTTGATGGTGGCTCACTAATGTACCTGAACTAAAATGCCAGTGGGGATTCATAATAATCTATCTCAGATTGAATATTTTTGTGATATTAAATGCAGCATTAAAGGCAGTTATTTACAATTGCCTCTGTGAAGTATTTTGTGTATATTGACAAATTGGATCTGTATATCAGTAAAATTGAAGTTAAGATACCCATTGGGTTACATGAATGGTAGTTAGCTTAAAAAGGGTTGAAACCATCTTGAGTATGTAAGAAATAGGACACCTTCACTTGTCACTCAAAAGTGTTTCCCTTCCGTCCAGAAGCTGAGGTTCGAGCGATGGCCAAGGAGAGACAGAAAAAGGACAACCACAACTTAAGTGAGTTTCAATGGCAAAAAGGAGTAATCAGTTATTTGGGATACATTGCTCTTTTTCAAGTGTTGATTTGCAGATGTCCTCACATTATATTATAACTGCCTCCATATTTTCTGCTTTTCTTCACCCTGTAGTTGAACGAAGAAGGAGGTTCAACATCAACGATCGAATCAAAGAGCTTGGAACCTTGATTCCTAAGTCAAATGATCCGTAAGTAGCCCAGTTTATCTACCAAAAATGTTGGCTGCGTCCAGAGGACATAAATGTTCATGCAGTTTAAGGATCAGCTGCTTAGTTGCTACGTACTGACTGTAGACTGTTGTCCCCTGCGGTCCCTAGGGACATGCGCTGGAATAAGGGCACCATTCTGAAGGCCTCAGTGGACTACATCAGGAAGCTGCAGAGGGAGCACCAGAGAGCCAAGGAGCTGGAGCTTAGACAGAGGAGGCTGGAGCATGCCAACCGCCATCTGATGCTGCGCATACAGGTACGTCACACCAGAGGGAGCCAGTGAGCGTAGCACAAGGGCACCTTGAGAAAAAAACCTTTCTACTTAAATCTTGGAAATGTTTAGCCAGTATAAGTATCTATGTGGTCTTGTGTTTTCTGTGTGTGTCTGTGTAGGAGTTGGAGATGCAGGCGCGGGCTCATGGTCTTGTGGTTGTGCCGTCGTCTTCCCTCTACTCCTCTGAGCTGATGGCCCAAGCCATCAAGCAGGAGCCCATCCTAGGAGACTGTCCCTCAGACCTGTACCAGAAGTCAGGCCCCAACATGTCCCCTACCACCACACTAGACCTCAACAATGGCACCATCCACTTCAATGACAGCCCTGTGGATGCAGGGGACCCAGGGGCCTATGGCTCCAACAAGGCCTCCACTAAACTGAAGGACATAATAGACAACACCCTGTCTCCCATATCATCCCTTCTGTCCTCAGTGTCTCCAGACGCCTCCAACAGCAGCAGCAGGTGTAGCAGCAGCTCAAGCATGGAGGAGAATAATCATGGTTGTTAGCACTGCACACAAGCTCAAATCACATTTTAGCATTGTTATTACTGGGGGGGACACTAGATGCTGCTATGGCCTATTCCATGAGATGCTTCTCTGCTAGCATCCTAAGCTGTCCTCCAACTTTCCTTCCCTTGTTTTCAGAAGTTATGTCTTTTGTTTTTGTTTGTTTTACAATGTCATTGTGTCTCTTTCTGGAACCAAATCTGACTGTTCAGATGAGGCTACTCTACTTCTAAACTGGCTGCTGAGATTTACTGTACAATAAGATTAACTTTTCATGTGGGAATTATTTGAGAGAAAGTGCACAATAACTTGACAAGATTTGATTACATATATAATATTTTGATATTTTTTTAATATCATGACTTGTTAAATTAGAGTTTAAAACATTTGTTTATTATATGATATCATACAGAAATATATATTTAGTTGAATACTTATATGTTCAATTAACTGATTATAACATTGTACTAAGCATTTAAGATGAGATATGACTTCTTACCCTTAAATTAAATTCAGAAGCAATGGTTTGAAAGCTACAATATTATTTATGAATAAGAATTAACTTGCAGAAACAATGAATTCATCTGTTATTTTGTTTCCTACATGGTGATAGCTAAAGTGAAGATATGTGTAAAAAAACAACACTGTAAATATAAACATTTTGTTTTTTTAAAGTAGGTCTTTAATTAAGTATTAAATTAAGTGAATCCATTTTATTTTCATTCCCCTGGCTATTACCATATAATTTACATCTTTGCTCTTATCCCATACAAACTTGTAATGCACATGAAGATAATATTGTGCACAGTTCAACGAATGACATTTAGCTCAGTAGGAGCACCTGCCACCATTGTTCTTGTATGTCAGACTGCTGAAATACTATCCCAATATAACTTTATAATTCCTAATATTAATTCCTAATAGAACTTTCCATAAGACCACTATATGGTTGACTGTAGGAAATAGCCAATTTGTAAATACTGTAGTTAATGTAACCAACACATTCCCTTATCTGACCTAACCTTAATATTAATGTTATTATTGATTGTGTTGTGCAACTCAATTCTCTACTTGCTCTAATCATGTGGTTGCTGGACCCGTGTACGAGGGTCAGAGGTATGAAGTGATTTTTTGTACTGTCTATCATTGTGTTATCTTAGGTGGCAGGTAACATTATACAGTTTAGTATCAGTGGAGCTCTGAAACAAGTGCCTTTCATTTCAGAAAAGTTAGGGGTCGTTTAAAATGCATTTACTGAGCCTCAATATACATATTTTGTACAATGTTAAAGTGCATTGTGCTTAAAAAATGTGTTTAATTATGTTTTTAAGACAAAATTAGGAAGTTCTTAGACATTATTTAATTGACAAAAAAAGTGATATCAAAAACATCAATAGCAATAAAAGTCATAAAACATACAGTTTTGATGAAACTCCCTTTTTGTAATGTAGTATTAAAACTGTGAGGGGTTGGTATTGTTCAATATGACAAGACAGGACATGCAATTTTCAATCAAATCAAGTCAACCTGAAAAATCAACAGCACCTACAAATATGATCTACAACTATGAAAAATTGTTGAGCATTCCAGATATCTGTGCCAATGTGTCATGCAAAGACACATCCTTGTTTCAATAATTTCAATCAATCCAAATAAATCATCTACAGCAATACAAAGTATTTGGACCAGTTCAGGTCACTGTGGTCGCAGCTCATCACACCACTTCTCAAACGCTCTGTACAGGCTTTCATCACCCGTGTCATTGAAGATCTCTGCAGATGGAGAGAGGAATGTGATTGTTAACATCATCTTTGAAAATATATGCATTTTTAATCTTTGTTAATGTACTGAACTCTAGTTGACAAAATAATTTATATCTCCTTACCTGCGTGCCCTAGGCCAATGGGTAGAGGCATCCTGACTAGTCCAGCAGAGTGCTTCAGCCTCTCACAAAGTGAGTGCTGCACCAGTGCCAAGGTAACGTCCTGATGCCAAACAGGCAGCTCCAGCCCCACCATGCAGCCTATAATCCGCAGCTTCTCCTCCTCCGTCATGAGGCCTCTCTCACGGGCCACGTACACCATGTAGGACATATCGATGTTCACCGCCTCTCCGTGCAGTAAGGATGGGAGCACCTTCTGCAATCAAGAGGGTCAGTGTTCAGTACTATATCCATGCACAACTCTCTAGAGTGGAGTATTGCCCACAGCCACACCGTTTCTAGCCGCTAGCTAACATGAACAGGTATGAGTAAACTTGACACCATGCTCATCTGGCACATAGTTACACTCAAAATAGAACAAGAGGTGACAATCTTGACATGATGACATAATGGTTCAAACCCAGTTACATGCAGTAGCTCCTGTAACTATTTGGCTTTGTGGTTATTTAATGTGCAGAGGTACATAATTGGTTCTACTGTACCATTTCCAGCTCTGGGCTGATAAGGTGACCAAAGTCCACCAGTCTGTCCAAATCGTCCTCCCACAGGTTGGGGGCCAGCTCCTCTATCATGGTTTCTATGGCCACACGTGTGGACACGGAGGCAGCGTCTTTGTTGTCCCCCTGAAGACCGCTGTCAGACTGGAACTTGGAGTCCAACAGGAACTGGCCGTGGGTCTCCAAAAGCTCAAAGAGCCCTCTGTGTTTCATCAAAGCCATCTGTAGAGCATACATTTACATTAAATACCAGTACATAAATCAGATCTACAGAGCTAAATCTACAGATCTACAGAGCTTATTCTCTAAGACTGATAATGTACTGTATATTGCTCGCTACCGTATACAGTCAGATAGTACAGTATTGTATCTTAAAGCTAGAATCCTTAGTTGTTACATACATTTTTGGACTTATATAATTATATAAACCCATTGATTCTTTGAGAATATAACTTATAAATGCCTCATGAGCTTGATTCAACTGTCATACCCCATCAGAGCCCAAAATGCATGTTTGTTTTACTCCAATGTTTGTAAACAATGTAAATATAAGCCTCAAAACATGGTTAAAACTATAAGTTTGATATCATGGATGGTCAGTCCTTGCATCCATAGCCGTGTCTATGAATTTGAGAGTGGTTACATTTCTCCAGGCCTATCCCTCAGCTTTTTACCAAAACACAGGTGGGGTGACCGCTTTGTTTTGTTTCAATTAAGGATTCTATCTTTAAGTTCATGAACAGTCATATATCCAATCCATATCTGTCGCTGTCAGGCATTGCTACTGTACCTTTAACATTTCGGCCAGCCCATTGGAGATGTGTCTTCGAGAAACAGTTTGAATGAAGGAGCGGTCTAGAAAAGCAGCCACCGGGGGTATGTAGCCACCCAGCTTATTTTTACAGTTGGCAAAGTTCACCCCAGTCTTTGCCCCCACGCTGGCATCGACATAGGAGAGGAGGGTGGTAGGGACACGGATATAGGGGGTGCGTCTCCTGTAGAGGGAAGCCGCGAGGCCCACGATGTCCAGGCAGACCCCTCCGCCAATAGCAATGATGGGCTCTGTGCGTCTGTCCAGGGAGAATTTATGGACCTCCTCCACGATCTTCATCACCAACTCCATGGACTTGTTCTCCTCGGTGGTGGGCAGGGGCAGGATCCTGTAGAGAACATTACGGGCCTCAAAGTAGTCTGTGAGCTGGCAGCCATAGAGGTTGTAGACGGTCTGGTCCATGACCACGAAGCGTCTGAGGGGCTTGCTGCTGATGCTGCTCCTCAAGGCCTCCTGCTGCTGGGGATCCCTGATGTGGCCCAGGAGCAGGGTGTCGTTGCTGGGGTCCAGCAGGCCCAGGGTCTCAATCACCTTGTAGGTGAAGATGATGGGACTGACCACTGTCCAGGAGGTGCCTTGCTCCGTGGTGCTCTCATAGCTGGAACATTATGTATTTGTTTGAGTTGCCAGATTATTTAATGTACAGTTTAGTACAGTATGTACAGTAGATGTTTAGAGAACAAAGCCTGGGGGTAAATGTAACTTCACACCATTTCACTTTTTCTGTGGTGGTAGCTAAATAATGTGTAAGAATGTGTTTGCAAATGACTATGATAGTGTTGTCTTGCTGGGTAAACATAATGACACCTCTTCACATTGTGAAATAAATATTCACTGTCTAGTGGATCTAAGAAAATAAAAAACTAATTTAGATGTATAAACCATGAACCATATTTTTGTATACCTTTTATACCTTACCGCTTTAATAGATTTTAATCAATCGCAGACCTTAATTATATTTTAATAAAAGTTTTTACTCACATTTTGGCATCTGATACTTGACCCTTCAAGTTTTTATTACAATTATTACCCGTTTTGCGTTTCCATGTGCCCTTGACTTGAACTAAGTGAAAGTCCTTATTCTTTACAACTGAAATGTTGTGGCATTGCAGTGGCTCTTCCACGTATGTCTTCCCGGTGATTGCAACACAGGACATCTTATGTATTGTAAGCCAATGAGTGACAGATGCTGAGTGAAGAAATAGAGCATCATGTTCATCTCTTATTACTGTCTGTATATATACCCGACACTCGACAGCAGATCACCAAGGGAGGAGCGATAATGATCAGCGTGCTTACGAAAGTTTTGCCAAAACCCTTAAACTGTTCAAATGTAGCCTACACGAACCTTACACGTGGCCCCACGTGATCGAACCTTATACAATTTGGTTGAGTGACGTAATGAAGGTAGAGATTTATGTAAAGAGGGAATTACACACTTTTTATATAGAAAATATTTAGGCTGCTTAATAGAAAACGACTGCAATTAATTGCAAGCAGCTTCTGACTCCACATCAATAATTTTAATACATATTTAATATGAGTAATTGCATTTGATCCCACATATGTTTTAAACCTGAGTCAAGCCTTTAAATTCACTCAAAACATGCAACTTGCAAGATGCAAGCTAAATACATTTGTAATAGATGAACATGCATTGCACAGTAAGAGTCCATTTAGGAATAACTACTAGGCAGCCTATCAGGATGATGTATTTAGCCTACTTCTGACCCAAGTTACATTTATATTTTAGTCATTTAGCAGACGCTCTTGTCCAGAGCGACTTACAGATAGTGAGTGCATACATTTTTCATACTGCCCCCCGTGGGAATCGAACCCACAACCCTGAGGATGCCTGATATACTGGACAGCTCATAAAGTTTAAATGTCCCAGGACAGATACAGTAGTGCATGACTTGGCATGCAATAATGCAGTCTTTCGCACACACGTGAAAATCAGCTCCATTGACATAGTCCGCAACAGAAGAATGTTTTGTGCCCACGTGATGTCAGTAAAAAGACCCTCACTGTGGAGAATAAAGTTTGTTGGGAAAGGTTTACACCAAAAGTTTGTCACTGATATAATATTTGTCAACGGGCACGTGGGCGGAACGCTTTTCTAGGAAAAATGCATCGTTTTTTCGGGTTGTTTCGTTAGCCAACAATCAAATCCATTTACACAAAATAAGCTGTGTTTTAGGTAACGTTAGATATATAGTCTCAGCTGCTTCGCTAGCCCCTCTTCTGGAACCTAACAGAGTTGACTACTTGTTGTGCATTTAGTCTTACGAACGCCGTGGACATTCACCATGCAAGCTGCCAAAAGCATGGGCGAGATACAATGTCATTATGTTGACGTTTTAATAGATCTGTTTGATTTGATTATTATCCCACGCGCGCACCCTTGAAGTGCCTCTATGTCGGTCATTCCCACATAGTGATTGCAGAAGCTCGAATGAACAACCTGGTCTCAGAGCATTTCGTATTATTTTGTACGTTATTCCGTTATGTAGCGGCCCGCACAAACAGCTGTGTGTTATGTGTTATGCTATTCATTAGTTGTGTTGTACTTACCAGTACCCAGTGTTCGTGCGGTCTGACATGCCAGTCAACCTGCTATCTGCCAACCACAGAAATGCCTGGAATGTTCTGGTGCCGGGCTTCCTGGTGTTGGTGGAGCGCCGCCTGGGGTGTGGGGGGGTTGGCAGGGGGGTGGAGCATCGCAAGTTTAAGACCATGCTTAGCCATTGTTCTCTCTCTTTCATCTGGTCTTAACAAGAGGTGGTCACGGTTGTTTTATACGGGTATCCTTGATTTATTTGGCGTGGGCTATGGCCAAACAGTAGCCTGTGTTGAGTTTGGTTAATAAACTGGGAATTCGTAAACTCAAACCTCTGTCTGGACAATTGTTCATTTATTTACATTTACATTTTAGTCATTTAGCAGACACTCTTATCCAGGATGACTTTTATACTATTCCAGGTATTCCTTAAAGCGGTAGGGTTTCAAGTGTATCCGGAAGGTGGTCAGTGACTCCGCTGTCCTGGCGTCGTGAGGGAGCTTGTTCCACCATTGGGGTGTCAGAGCAGCGAATAGTTTTGACTGGGCTGAGCGGGAACTGTGCTTCCGTGGAGGTAGGGGGACTAGCAGGCCAGAGGTGGATGAACGTAGTGCCCTCGTTTGGGTGTAGGGTCTGATCAGAGCCTGAAGGTAAGGAGGTGCCGTTCCCCTCACAGCTCCGTAGGCAAGCACCATGGTTTTGTAGTAGATGCAAGCTTCAACTGGAAGCCAGTGGAGTGTGTGGAGGAGCGGGGTGAGATGAGAGAACTTGGGAAGGTTGAACACCAGACGGGCTGCAGCATTCTGGATACGTTGTAGGGGTTTAATGGCACAGGCAGGGAGCCCAGCCAACAGCGAGTTGCAGTAATCCAGATGGGAGATGACAAGTGCCTGGATTAGGACCTGTGCCGCTTTATGTATAAGGTAGGGTCTGAACCTGCAGGATCGGGTCACCGCTTTGATGTTAGCGGAGAACGACAGTGTGTTGTCCAGGGTCACGCCAATGTTCCTTGCACTCTGGGAGGAGGACACAATGGAGTTGTTAACCGTGATGGCGATATTTATGATCTAGCCAGGTCATTACAATGGTGTAAGAAGTAAAAACATGGATAAAAGTTAGCCACCTAGCTAGCTGACTACCATGGCTAGCTAACGTTACGTGGAGAGAAGGGGTTGAAAATGCTTCGAGGGATTACGAAAGTGAAGGTGGAGGTAGGGGACAATTATGGCCAAGGAGGTGCATGTGCATGGATGTCGGAGGATCTTGACGAGGAGATCGCAAGGGCATCAGAGCACAGAGGCCACTTGAGGGTGACCGCTAGAATGATGGCGGCTGAAGCGTGCATGAGTGCTTCATCGACTGTGCTTCACGCGGATTCTGGGGGCCGGACCGAAGGGGTGATGTCTATGGTGCATGACGAGGAGGCTGGGGCTCAGGATGTAAACAAACATGGCGGCGCCCAGTCACCGATTGTGTCCGCATCTGTTAAGATCCCAAAGTACTCAGGTTGAACTGTTAGCTCATTTTGGGGGGTGGTCAAATGAAGATAGGGCACTGCAGTTCGCTTTGTGCCTCACTGATGATGCTCTGTCCTGTTTGATATTGATTAGCCCCGAGGACAGGCGTGTATATGGGGCTTTAGTTGGAGCACTGAGGAGGCGCTTTGGACAGTGTGTACAGCCCTGGCTGCTGCGCTCCAAACTGAGTAATAGACGCAGGCAGCCTGGAGAGCCACTACGGGTGCTAGCTAATGACATTGAGAGCCTCTCTCGGCAGGCATATGCTCACATGCCCCCCTCTGTGCAGAGCGAGCTAGCACGGGACCAGTTCAAACAGGTGTTCTCTCCTACAGAGCTGCGCATACAGACCCAGCTGGCTCATCCTGAGTCATTGCAGATAGCCTTGGAGATGGCTTTGGAGAGGGAGCTTGTGTGGGCTGGGGATTCAGCTGGGGCTTCGGTGGGGGTGCAGGGAAACACACCCACTGTGCGGGCTGTGGGGCAGAGCAGCCCAGAGCCGGAAAAGCCTGCATGGGTGGCTGAAATGACTGAACTAATTCGTGCTGTGTTGCTACAGGTGGCACGCAACACACGCCCTGGTCCCATGGTCTGCTGGGGGTGTGGCCAGCTAGGTCATCTGCGCTGGGATTGCCCCATGTCCCTCAGAGCTCAGGGAAACAGCGGGGCAGTGCGGACCCCTGGCTCTCTTTCCCAACTACCACCATCGCCAGGAGGAGCCCACCGTCACGAACGGGGGAGCAAGGCTCCACGCCCCCCAGAAGCAGACGAGTGCAAGCGGATGGAGCCTGTTGTGGTGGGCCAGACCTGTGTTGGGGACTTTTGTCATGTCCCTGTTACTGTGGAGGGGGTGCCCTGCTCTGCCCTGGTGGAAACTGGGTCCACAGTAACCCTGGTGAAGCCGGATGTTGTGCCAGGTTGGACTCAGTTTGAGCCCACAACTGTGCAGCTCCTCACAGTCACAGGTCAGCTGGCAACCATGAAAGGGAAGGGAATAATGACTCTGACAGTAGGGGGCAGGACTGTGCGTCATCCTGTGTGGGTGGCGGCTGTGCAGGACCCTTGTATCCTGGGGTTGGACTTTCTTAGGAGCACAGGCTGCCAGTTAGACCTAAATGGGGGCACACTGAACTTCCAGGGAGGGCCGGCAGTCACCATGCCCCCCCCCCCTAATGTCACATTCACACAACCCAACAACCCCCTTACTCCAACAGTTAAAGCAGCAGAGACTCATGGCTGGCCCACCCCCACCGACCAGCATCAGCTGAAGAGCTTCCTGGGCCTGGCCTCGTACTACAGGAGGTTTGTACGGGGCTTCTCAAGCGTCGATGCTCTCCTGAACTGCCTGCTGCAGAAAGACAAGGCCTTTACTTGGACAGTGGAGTGCGAGGTGGCCTTCAACACCCTCAAACGTGCACTGATCGAGGCCCCTGTGCTCACACCCAACCTCACCTTGCCCTTTATCCTGGACACAGACGCGAGCAATGTGGGCATGGGTGGGATGCTGGCCCAGGTGCGGCCAGAGGGGGAGAGAGTGGTGGCATATTTCAGCAAAACATTCAACAAACATGAGCGCTGCTACTGTGTCACCCGGCGGGAGCTCCTCGCTGTTGTTGCTTCCATCAAACACTTCAAGTACTACCTGGGTGGCCTGCCCTTTACTGTAACGACTGACCACTCTGCTCTCCAGTGGCTCATGTCTTTCAAATAGCCGGAGGGGCAGGTTGCACGCCTGCCCTCCTGGGGAGAGAGATCCGCACCCCTGCAGAGATAGCGTTTGGTCGGCCCCTGGATAGCCCTCCTGTTCCCCAGGGACCCCCACAATTCCCCTCTCTGGCAATGACATTCCTCAAGCATCCACCCCCAGGCGCCGCAGACAAGGCTCCAGACAGCCCACTCACCCAGTCTCCCTTACCGGAGCCACGGACTTTATTCCCCGTTCCCTCATCCTTGTCCCCCATGTCCCTTCATCCCCTGGGCCCCAGAGGGGCAGCCCCCTGCCACGGACTGAGCCCCCTGTTCCACATCTGGACACTCTGCGACCATCATGGCCACGTAGGCAAAGGAGACCTCCGGGTCGCTTCAGAGACTTTGTTTGTTCGCTCGGGGACGAGGGACTTTGTGGTGGGGGGGGGGGGGGGCTGTATAGCGACCCGCACAGACAGCTGTGTGTTATGTGTTATGCTGTTCGTTGGTTGTGTTATACTTACCAGTACCCAATGTTTGCGGGTCCGACATGCCAGTCAACCTGCTATCTGCCAACCACGGGAATGCCTGGAATGTTCTGATGCCGGGCATCCTGGTGGTTGGTGGAGTAGCGGCGGGGGGGGGGGGGGGGGGGGGGGGGGGGGGGGGGGTGGAGCATCGCAAGTTTAAGACCATGCTTAGCCATTGGGTTAAGGTTAGGGTTAGGGGAATGGTTAGCTAAAATGCTAGTTAGTTACAAAGTAGCTAAAAAGTAGTAAGTAGTTGCTAAAACACTCACCACCTTCCGGAGACACTTGAAACCCCACCTTTTTAAGGAATACCTGGGATAGGATAAAGTAATCCTTCTACCCCCCCTTACCACCCCCCCCCCCCCCCCCCCCCCCCCCCCCCTTTATATATATACATATTGTAAAGTGGTTATCCCACTGGCTATAAGGTGAATGCACCAATTTGTAAGTCGCTCTGGATAAGAGTGTCTGCTAAATGACGTAAATGTAAATTAGCTAAAATGCTATAGTTGTCCATGATGAAAACCTTTGGGTATACCCCACCCATTCACCACGACCAACCACCCTTCTTTCGTTTTTGCCTTAAGTAACCATCTGTTTTTGTAACCATAGCAAACGTAACATATCATACTAATTTGAGCGTCCCAGATTTACTTTCTAGTCAATGAAATGAATGAGCTGCAGTTGTTGATAGGCTAGGCTACATAGTTGCTGTCTGTAGGATGCAGGAGGTCAAATATCAACTAGAAAGATGAAAGGAAACTTGAAGGTAGTATACACAAAATCGATTCCCAGTTAGCAAAATGACGTTGAAAATATGTATTTTTCAGACTTTGAAATTAGGTTCATTTTCGTCTCTGGATGAAAGTTGAAAATACGTTTTTTTCTGGATGTTTAAAATACATATTTCCCGGACATTAAAAATACATATTTTACCGACCTTGAAAATGCATATTTTTTTGGTCATTGTTTCTATGGGCAAATTTAAAATGTCAATGAAGAAAGCATTATATCCCATTACATTATTAAAATAGGAAAATTGAGCAAACTTAAGATCCAGACCGGACCAAATCTGAACCAATCATAAACGTCTATGTTTGGGCCAAATCAAGTCAAGTCCGGACCAGACATCTGTGGACGTTGAAATCAAGGCCGGTCTGGACCGGACCAAATCTGAACCAATTTGAAATCAAGACCAGGGACGGACCAAATTTCAACATATTTTCAACGCCCATGGATGTGGCCATCGGATGGTGCTCATTGGGTTATATTTGCTTCATAAAATGAAACATTAATATTTATTGGAATTCAATTACCGTAAATAGGCTACAAATACGCAGAAGTTATAACCCCACCTGTTGCGGTTATTCATAGGTCCTCCTTCCAGGTCTCATCAGTCTTTGGTAGAGCTCTATGTCCACCTAGTGGTATAGTTCTGTCATGACACAGAGAAGTCTGAATTGTCATATTAAAACACATATCTTTCATTAGAATCACTCCTTCACCTTAATCATCACCTTATTTTTGGCCTCCCTGTCTCTAATTTTGTATTAGTATAATGGTCTACAGTACTCAGTAGGCCTATACAGTATGGGCTTGTGTACAGTTTGTTTTCCTTGTGTTCTCTGCAGTCTCTGACACCCCGATGGCAGATGGCATTGCCAACATTCCAGAGGAGCTGAGGGTACCACCTACAGAAAGCCCTGGACATAGCGTGTGGTCTAGACAGCTACCTGGAGAAAATGAGTAGCCAGTAAAGTGCACCTCTCGCTGAGCTGTATGGGTGAGTATTTCCTGTGTCTGTCCCACAAACACAGTACACCTGTATGGTTTCTCATGCACATTTCTTACTTAATCTCTCACTGATCTGTAGGAAAACGATGGAACACAACTGGGATAAAGTTTTCGAGGAGGGCAAAACTCCGTTTTGGCTTCCAAAAGAGTGCGTCACTGGTCCACATGAGTAAAGTCAAGAGGAGATAGGCATGTTCACAGGCTATGGGGCTCTGTCAATTGCTAAAGGACTGCCCGAGGATGGTTCACTGGTTGCCTGTGAGCTCGAGCCATATCTTAAAGAATTTGCTCAGCCCATATTTGACAAGTCTCCACATGGCAGGAAGATAACAGTAAAGATTGGTTCTGCCATGGATACCTTGAAGGTGACTAGTTAAAGCATGATGTATTTGCCTGCAGTGATTTCACATGTTGATCTGCTCGTTTAATAACCAGGTTATGAAGTTATGTGGATATACAATGCAAACCAAATCACTTATGGTAACATAACTATTTCTATTAAAAGTGTAATACATATGATGAGTGCAATAAGTAGCCTATGCTATATAACATAACCATTACCCCTGTTATTTGAGTGACTGGCAGGGGTACATGGAAATACACTTTATCAGTACATCTAGCTCATTGACAGTGAATGGTTCAGTGCTCTGATAATATTGTCTCTTTTAAAGGAATTGGCTGCAGCAGGCGAGCAGTTTGACATGGCCTTCGTCGACGCAGACAAGAACAACTACATCAACTACTACAAGTTCATCCTGGACCATAACCTCCTAAGGCTGAGTGGTATGATATGTGTGGATAACTCTCTGTTCAAGGCTAAGGTCTACCTAAAGGACACCTCTGATGAAAACGGACTGGTGCTTCGAGATTTTAACCAGTTTGTCATGAGTGATCATTGTGTGGAGCAGGTCTGTGGAGAGACATGGCTTGTAGTGCCTGATTATTACAGGGTATTGTCTCTTGTGTTAATTAAGAAGTGTTTGGTTTTCAAGGTCATTGTTCCTCTTAGAGATGGGATCAGCATCATCCGCAGAGTACCCATGGCACCAGCATGTGTAAGACACATTCTCAGAACCATATTTAGTTAATATTTTGTCTGATTTTACTTTTAGCACAGGCACTACCATTGTTCATTGGCAACGGTGGTTACTACTACCATAAGTCAAATGGTGACTTTACAGTACTTAACAGCTCATACAGACTTTTTCCCTGATCACTTACAACTCACAACTTGTGTCTCAGAGCAAGGTAACATACAATTAGGTATTCCGTACTGTGAACGGGAGGACAATCCTGGGCCGGATGCGTCTGGACGGCAGGGTGTTCTATGTGACGGGGGCAGGCCAGGGTATAGGCAGGGCGTTCGCACATGCTCTGGGAGAGGCTGGAGCCAAGGTGGCTGTCGTGGACCTGGACCAAGGCAAGGCTGAGGGTGTGGCAGAGGAGTTCACACTGAAAGGTAAGGGCTTGTCATTAGCACACAACACTATGATTATATGTTACAATCTTGGCTTTTCATATTACACTTCCATGTATTTGCCAGCAGATGGTGGTCTACTGTCAGGGAAAGTAGAGGAAATACTGTATATTGTAAAATTCCAGGGCCAACTGGCTATATTATATGTCAAAAAAACGTTCATTTGCACCATATTTTGCATATGAATTCAAAAAAGAATATCAAGGATTTCAATATTATCAGTCTAATCTAGAGATGAATATTTTCCCGAAAATCTACCAAGTTTCAATACCGCGAATAATTCATATTTATCCGAGAGTCCCAGGAAAAAACAAGAAGTGCCCATTTAAAGTGTTTAAAACCAAGATATGGTCACTATGCCAGTGTGCTCCCCAAATAAGAGGGGCGCTGCACCAATTTGTTGACTGCCCCACTATGTAAAGATTTCAGAGAAAATAAAACGTATTATTGGTAGTGATAAAGTAACTATCTTTGCTCGCCAGTGACATTGTACTGAATTGCGAAACAGGCCGTTCATAAATTTTGAGCATTATCATGTTCCTCAATTAATTCAGCGCATTTCAGCATTAAGCTATCTCCACACAGAGCGCACTCCAGGGCGCACAGAGCGCACCCCGAGTATAGCTTTGTCGAATCATACAAACTTTGTAACTGCAGTCAAACTAAAGTCAAATGACCAAAGTTGCTAAGCTTGCTAGATAACCTCCTTCAACTAATGACAGAATATCTCCTATATTTGGCAAAATCTAGTTGATGATTATACAGATAGCAGATCAGCTCATGAATAACGGGGAGATGAAAAGTGGGAATAGTTTAAATATCAAGGTATCTTAACGGGGACCAACTCTGTTTTAATAATATCCGTATCTACTCTCATACAGTTTGTTGATCACACATTCTCTACCGAAGCTCACATATGGGCAGCAAGTACGGGATAGGGCAGAGAAGCGGGGGACATGTTATACCAGGATTTTGACATGCATAGGCGAGAGACGTGTTTTGTTAATGCTACCTATCGATTACATAATAAAGTTAGGAATTTTCATGCGAGACAGGAGTCAGAATTTTGGGTTTCAGTGGGATTGGGACTGGATAGAAAAATAGCCTAGGCTCTAGGACAGGAGAAGATGATAGAATTTTCCCTCATGCCTATGACTTCTTAACATACTTTATGTCTGTGTCAGAGATGCCTATGTAGTGAATTGTGCATAGGCCTGTCAAATTTGCGACTGTCTGAAGAGTCGCAATGACATCTCAAAGAGACATGTTATTTTATAGGCTATACTGTAGGGGTTTCCTGTAGGGTTTGTTAACTGTATTCATGTCGCGTGTGCAGTCTGGCACTGTCAATTATGCGTGTGCTTTGAATTTATGGTGACTTTGTGTGAAGTAAATACACTAGGCTAAAGGCCTCCATGCGACAACCTGTTTGGATAATGTGCTATTTCATTTTTGGCTAATTTACTGCTGCGCATGTTGTGCATTTTGTGGAATTGCATTAGTGCTACATTTGGGGAAAATGTTGTAATTTCCTGTGTCTTGTCATATTTTTTTTCGGGAAATGTGAAGATTGTTTCCGGGACAGTCCCGGGATCCCGGTTGCCCATGTTAATCCTTAGTCTAGACATGTTGACTATTGTCACATTTTAAACAGCCACTCCTTTTTAATACAGGGATAAATTGTATCCGGGGATGTTGAGAGGATGATTGACAGCATTGTGTCCAAATGGGGAGAGATCCAAATAGCATGCAACAATGCAGAGATCAACATGAACTCAGCCAGTGAAGACACCATTCTGGAAGAGTGGGACCAAACCTTTGATGTCAACTTGAGGGGGACTTCCATGTGCTGTCAGTGTATGTAACTCCTCTACTGTATACTAGTGTAGGCCTGTGTGATCTATTCCATCACTCAGAGGGTCATACTGTAACTGTGGCAAAGGCCTGTTGGAAAATGTGAAACATGTACAGTAGTTTACATTTCAGTTCAGCTTACAGGTCTAACTGTCTTGGGGGGAATGTTTGGCCTGTTTTTGAATTTTTTTATTTTACCTTTATTTAACTAGGCAAGTCAGTTAAGAACAAATTCTTATTTACAATGACGGCCTACACCGGCCAAACCCGGACGACGCTGGGCCAATTGTGCGCCGCCCTATGTAAGTTACACATGGAATATATAGGAGAGTTTGAGTTAGGGTCTTTGAGTAAGTATGAATAATAATGAAAAGTGTACACTAATGCTCTTTAATTATTTGTTATTTCTTTTTTTTCTTTTTTTCTTCTTTTTTTCTTTTTACTTATCTATTTTTCACTTAACACTTATTTTTCTTAAAACTGTATTGTTGGCTAAGGGCTTGTAAGTAAGCATTTCACTGTAAGGTCTACACCTGTTGTATTCGACGCATGTGACAAATACAATTTGATTTGATTTGATATAATGGCGCTTTTCCATTGAGACTTACCCCCACACCAGTGATCCGTTAATGTAAGCTTTAGTGTTATTGTGTTCTGTTTTATTGTCACGTACAACGGATAGGTGCAGTGAAATGTGTTGTTTTACAGGGTCAGCTGGAGTAAATTAGGGTTAATTTACTTGCTCAAGGGCACATCGACAGATTTTTCATCTTGTCGGCTCGGGTAGGTAGCGACAGGTAGCCCAACACTCTAACCGCTAGCCTACCTGTCGCTCTAAAGACTAAAGACTTGTGGCGTGCAGAATCTCCCAACCTCTGCATCATTCAACATTGTTGCTTTGTGAGAAGGTGTTAAAGTTCACAGTTAGCCCTTGTTATGTAAATGACAGCTGAAAAGTACCCAGGGCCTTGCCTTGGCTCCAAGTTAGAGCCGTACCGCCGGAGCCATGGCCCAGTGAGACACGGGTGCCGGCCTGCGTAGATGGAAACAGAAGATTCTGAGACTTTAGGGTAAAACACTGGGGTAAATCTTCAATGGAAATGCAGCAATAGGGTGTCAATACTAAAAGTGTGAAGAATGTTCCTAATATGCGTCCATTCCCCCTGAATTCTTGCCTCAGGCTGCAGGTCATGTGATGCTGAAGCAAGGATATGGGAAGATTATTAACACAGCATCCATGGCCAGTCTAATAGGTGAGTGATGATTCTATCTATCCTGTACATTTGTCTTCCTTTCATCTCCATGTATTGTGAGCCAAGTGAAGAATGGTGAGTTAAGTGAAGAATAATGAGATGAGCTTTGTTGCCTCATTGATGTCTCCTAGGCTGTGAAGTACATGTACTACACATCACAGTGTTGTTTTGCACCAGAACATAATTGTATACAGTTTGTTTCTGTAGTGTTGCAAACAGACTTGACTGGGCTTGACGTTCTATAGTAATTCCATGTCAGTGTCTTTTAGTGAACTAAAAGTGACATTAGAGGAAGAAAACTTGGTGACCCATTTCTCAAATGCAATCTATGTCTAACAGTATAATTGCTACTACTGCTAATTTTCACCATATAACTGTTTATTCAGGCCAATGCTATAGTGATTGATCCATCCACATTATTCTCCCACTGCAAACACACAGTTGTGATTGCTGCTCATAAAGGCAGTTTTGCATCATAATAAACATCTGTCTCCTGAGCTGTGGGGAGGATGTGGAAGGAAGGCAACATGAGGTCCAACATGTAAAGGGTGTTCCTGTGCAACAACTCTGCCTGCCTGACTGCCTGCCTGCCTGTGCCAAGGGCCATGCTTAAGCAGCGGAAGATGCTTTTAGATTTTACTGAGTGCATTGTAAAATCTGAGATATTCACAGCCCAGTTGAAATCCTCCTACAGGTTCCTCCAGAGGAACAGCAGCACTTCATCAGCAGTATAGTCAAATCGCCAATAAACTGCTGTGCCATATGGGCCTCAGTCCCAACTACAGGGGCAATCTGTAAAACAGGACCATGCTGGTAAATAGAGGCCAGCATAAAAAAGTGATCAATTACTCACATTACCAGCAGTCCTGAAGGAATTTACTTTATTGGACTGGACATCTGTTATAATATTGTCATAATGCATAATCAGATGGGACTTGTTCTAGCCAAGTAGGGTACCAAAAAGCAGCCGTGAATGTCCAATTAAAATGCACAATGACAGCTTTTTGTCCATCTGCTGAATAAAATGTGTTTTTCCCCCCTCCCTGTAGATCTCAAGAGAATGATGGTAGGACACACAGGAGGAGGAGCATTAAATGTACACTACATAACCAAAAGTATGTGGACACCTGCTCGTCGAACATCTCATTCCAAAATCATGGACATTAATATGGAGTTGGTACCCCCTTTGCTGCTGTAACAGCCACCACTCTTCTCCACCACTCTTCTGGGAAGGATTTCCTCTAGATGTTGGAACATTGCTGCGGGGACTTGCTTCCATTCAGCCACAAGAGCATTAGTGAGGTCGGGCACTGATGTTGGGCGATTAGGCCTGGCTCGCAGTCGCCGTTCCAATTCATCCCAAAGGTGTTCGATGGGGTTGAGGTCAGGGCTCTGTGCAAGCCAGTCAAGTTCTTCCACACCGATCTCAACAAACTATTTCTATATGGACCTCGCTTTGTGCACGGGGGCATTGTCATGCTGAAACAGGAAAGGGCCTTCCCCAAACTGTTGCCACAAAGTTGGAAGCACATAGAATGTCATTGTATGCTGTAGCGTTAAGATTTCCCTTCACTGGAACTAAGGGGCCTAGCCCGAACCATGAAAAACAGCTCCAGACCATTATTCCTCCTCCACCAAACTTGACAGTTGGCACTATGCATTCGGGCAGGCAGCGTTCTCCTGGCATCCGCCAAACCCCAGATTCGTCCGTCGGCCTGCCAGATGGTGAAGCATGATTCATCACTCCAGAGAACGCGTTTCCACTGCTCCAGAGTCCAATGGCAGCGAGATTTACACCACTCCAGCCGACACTTGACACTGATCTTAGGCTTGTGTAAGGCCATGGAACCCATTTCATGAAGCTCCCAACGAACAGTTCTTGTGCTTACATTGCTTCCAGAGGCAGTTTGGAACTCGGTAGTGAGTGTTGCAACCGAGGACAGACGATTTTTACACGCTACGCGCTTCAGCACTTGGCGGTCCTGTTCTGTGAGCTTGTGTGGCCTACCACTTTGCTAATTCACAATAACAGCACTTACAGTTGACCAGGGCAGCTCTAGCAAGGCATACATTTGA
Source organism: Coregonus lavaretus (assembly GCF_964263955.1). NCBI lineage: Eukaryota > Metazoa > Chordata > Actinopteri > Salmoniformes > Salmonidae > Coregonus > Coregonus lavaretus. The sequence goes on along the minus strand of NC_139995.1, from coordinate 16,143,665 downwards.
CGAACTGACTTGTTGGAAAGGTGGCATCCTATGACGGTGCCACGTTGAAAGTCAATGAGGTCATTCTACTGCCAATGTCTGTCTATGGAGATCGTATGGCTGTGGGCTCGATTTTGTACACCTGTCAGCAACGGGTGTGGCTGAAATAGCCGAATCCACTAATTTGAAGGGGTGTCCACATACTTTTGTATATATAGTGTATTTCTACATGCTAACAATAGAGGGAGTCATAGCAGCGGCACTCTCATTTAGATATACAGTGGGGAGAACAAGTATTTGATACACTGCCGATTTTGCAGGTTTTCCTACTTACAAAGCATGTAGAGATCTGTAATTTTTATCATAGGTACACTTCAACTGTGAGAGACGGAATCTAAAACAAAAATCCAGAAAATCACATTGTATGATTTTTAAGTAATTAAGTAATTAATTTGCATTTTATTGCATGACATAAGTATTTGATACATCAGAAAAGCAGAACTTAATATTTGGTACAGAAACCTTTGTTTGCAATTACAGAGATCATACGTTTCCTGTAGGTCTTGACCAGGTTTGCACACACTGCAGCAGGGATTTTGGCCCTCTCCTCCATACAGACCTTCTCCAGATCCTTCAGGTTTCGGGGCTGTCGCTGGGCAATACGGACTTTCAGCTCCCTCCAAAGATTTTCTATTGGGTTCAGGTCTGGAGACTGGCTAGGCCACTCCAGGACCTTGAGATGCTTCTTACGGAGCCACTCCTTAGTTGCCCTGGCTGTGTGTTTCGGGTTGTTGTCATGCTGGATGACCCAGCCACGACCCATCTTCAATGCTCTTACTAAGGGAAGGAGGTTGTTGGCCAAGATCTCGCGATATATGGCCCCATCCATCCTCCCCTCAATACGGTGCAGTCGCACTGTCCCCTTTGCAGAAAAGCATCCCCAAAGAATGATGTTTCGACCTCCATGCTTTACGGTTGGGATGGTTTTCTTGGGGTTGTACTCATCCTTCTTCTTCCTCCAAACACGGCGAGTGGAGTTTAGACCAAAAAGCTCTATTTTTGTCTCATCAGACCACATTACCTTATCTCATTCCTCCTCTGGATCATCCAGATGGTCATTGGAAAACTTCAGACGGGCCTGGACATGCGCTGGCTTGAGCAGGGGGACCATGCGTGCGCTGCAGGATTTTAATCGATGACGGCGTAGTGTGTTACTAATGGTTTTCTTTGAGACTGTGGTCCCAGCTCTCTTCAGGTCATTGACCAGGTCCTGCCGTGTAGTTCTGGGCTGATCCCTCACCTTCCTTATGATCATTGATGCCCCACAAGGTGAGATCTTGCATGGAGCCCCAGACCGAGGGTGATTGACCGTCATCTTGAACTTCTTCCATTTTCTAATAATTGCGCCAACAGTTGTTGCCTTCTCACCAAGTTGCTTGCCTATTGTCCTGTAGCCCATCCCAGCCTTGTGCAGGTCTACAATTTTATCCCTGATGTCCTTACACAGCTCTCTGGTCTTGGCCATTGTGGAGAGGTTGGAGTCTGTTTGATTGAGTGTGTGGACAGGTGTCTTTTATACAGGTAACGAGTTCAAACAGGTGCAGTTAATACAGGTAATGAGTGGAGAAAAGGAGGGCTTCTTAAAGAAAAACTAACAGGTCTGTGAGAGCCGGAATTCTTACTGGTTGGTAGGTGATCAAATACTTATGTCATGCAATAAAATGCAAATTAATTACTTAAAAATCATACAATGTGATTTTCTGGATTTTTGTTTTAGATTCCGTCTCTCACAGTTGAAGTGTACCTATGATAAAAATTACAGACCTCTACATGCTTTGTAAGTAGGAAAACCTGCAAAATCGGCAGTGTATCAAATACTTGTTCTCCCCACTGTATATACCTGCAGTTGCCACCAGCGTGTTAACGCACTTAAGAACAATGAATCCTTTCTTTAATAAGAGCCAATCTTTCTGTCCTGAGGACTTGAGTCTGTGTAGGCCTGCCTGATGAAAGGGCTTGTTTTCCCCCCACTTAGAATGGGCAATAAGTAGCAGGGTGGGTGTTAAAGAGGGTTTTAGAGAGTGCTCTCTTTCTACCTCTCTAAGGATTACTGCTCTTCAAGACGGAAAACATCAATGCAGGTTTATTTGAAGGATGAAGGCCTGTTTTGAACGGTATTTTGGAGCCGTATCATCAGGTCTTCAGTGAGGATTAGCACTGTTAGGCTTTTTTAGCTCTGTTTCCTGTCCTGATAAGTCAGCTTTCACCTTCAATCTGGGTGTAAGCCCTGGGCTCTGCTCCTCCTCACGTGCTCCTCCTCTCCTCCTGGGCTGAGGCCCTACCCAGGGGCCTGCACCTCCTCCTCAGCCTCCTCACTCCATCATGGAAGCATCCTCTCCTCACATCAGCTATTTTACTTTCTAGACAGAAGCTCCAGTCCAGTCTGTCTCCCCAGGACCGGCCCCTGCCTCTCTGCAGCTGTGCTATATTTATCATCTCAGTCCCGACCGAAGCAATTTGGCAGTGAGATCACGGGGCGACGAGGTTAACTACTAAAGTTGTATGTAACTTGGAGGCTTCCTTGTGATGATTAATCAACCAGAGGAAAACGAGCCGCTGTCCCAGCATCCCATGCAGTGTGCAGCATCTGTGATAGTCAAGGCAAACAAATGGTGTGTTGCCTTTGTTGCTGAACATGGTGCAGAACCGGACATTACAAGCAATTAATTTGACATGGCTTCATCCACGGGGTCCCCAGCAGCTAATGGAGGTGTTTTCATGTAGGATCCAGTATGAAAGCAGGGAGCTGAGTTATGATTGAAATTAAGTAATGCTCCAAATGAATTACATGCAGGGGTACTCTCGGAGAAAGTGTGTATTTGAATGTGTGTTTCATGGTTAATAAAGGGGTGAGGTTTGTTTTTTAGACATTGAGTGCAACTTATATGGTCAGAGATCATATATATGTTCAAGTTGGTTGACAGTGGTATCTTTGTTCTTTTGCCTGGCCTTTCCTCTGCAGTGCCCCATCCACAAAAGCAGCTTGCCTTCAACACCTCAAAGGCAGGAGTGCTCAAACTGACACAGACACTTGGTACAGAGTGGATTGACAGAGGGGTCCGAGTCAACTGCATCTCACCGTAAGTGTTTTTCTCGCGTTTGTTATAAACAGAATAGACCTACAGTATAGTATCAGTGTCAGGTACTGTATCCCCATGCCACAACAGTTTACACATCACAAATAGGCATAGATAAAAAGGAGAAGATTTCAATCCTAACTTGGATTAAGAATGTAAACATACAAAAAGTCCATGTATTGTTTTTTATTGAGCTGCCAAGTGTAGTATATTACATCACTATAGTGATGAGGAGTGATTGAGTGTTTTTCTCCATTGGAATAGCTCCATTTGAGAATGAGGCACCAATTTAAGTCCTCAAACAATGTGCTCAAGCTTAATTGGATGACGTCTTGAGGGATGAATCAACCAAACACTTGCTCTAATTGTTATATTCAATTAGGGAATCAAATTACCATCATCACTACAAGTGTCTCCACAACAATAGCTCGTTGTTTGTATCTGTTTGTCTGTGAAGCCGTGCGGCGGGAAGACGAGAACTGAGAAAGAGCTCTGCCTGTGTTAAGTGGAGCATCCCTTAGCCACAGCCATCCCTGAGCACATCCGTCCGGTGGCTTGGCTCGGCGTGCGGGCCCCGTCACAGCACTAGAACAAAGCGCCCGCTCATGCGCCAGTCACCGCTTTGCTTTATTTATCGCCAGCTTGTTTGCTAATTTTAATTTGCAAAGAAGCAATTCTTTCCCTCTGCTAACTGGCTGTCTCAATGGGCCGCTGATTTCTTTGAAGTGACAGTCGGTAAATATGCATAAAAAAGGGACACAATTAGCGAGTGCGAGGTTGACTGCAGCCTGATTTCATTGGCAACTTTAGCCGCACCGGTGATAAGCTGCATTATCTACAAAATTGGTTGAGGGAAAACAGCACCTCTGATTGCCAGGAAAGGTTCCAGATAACAGGGCGCTGAAGAGAAATATAATTGAGGTGGAATATGTTAACCAAGGTGTCACATGCTCCTTGGAGCCGCTAATTTATCCAAATGTTGGAATTTGTATCAAGGCACAGCCAGGAATACTGTAGACCTAACATGTTGGGTCTGGGCTAAAGATGAGTCGACCGTGAAGCTTTTAGCTACTGTCATATTGATTGTGTGAAAAGCCTGAAGTCGTCTCTCATTAGACACAGCTGTGTTGACATGTTTATCCAAATTATATATTTCATTAGGTGGAGAAAACATAATTGGTCATGATAGACTAATACTGACATTACACTGGAAGAGGCACCGTCTAGACTTGAAAGTACCTATGTCTCAGAGGAGGAAATCAGAGGAGGAAATGCCTACAGTACCAACACACCTGTTTCCTTTAAATGCCACTTAAGCACACTGCCTGAGAATCAAACCAGCTCAAGCACATATCAGGCAGGAATCAAAGTGAGATTGTGAGCGAGACGCAGAGAAAGTGCTTATCTACAGGCTCCTGAAGGCAAATTACACCCAGGGTCCCGTCGTACCCGGTGGCGCTTCCATCGACGTGCCAGTCATTAAACGCCACAAGTCTCACTGTAAATACCATCAGAGATGCTGCGCCGTGCCCTTTCTCTGAGGATAATTGGGTTTATTTTTGTCACCAGAGTGGTGGCTCTGAAACACCATGCTGCTGTCACTCCTGGCTCTGAAGTCTGATGTCTCTGATTCCTCTTGTTGATTTTTTTCTCCCTCCATCTTTGTCTCTCCCTCTCTCATTTCAGGGGGTTTGTTGACACCCCTCTCATTCACTCAGAGAGTCTGAGGCCTCTGGTGCAGCGCTGGCTGTCAGATATCCCTGCTGGACGACTGGCTCTAGTGACAGACCTGCAAGCTGCAGTGGTCTACTTGGCATCTGACGCCTCCGACTACATGACAGGGCATAACTTAGTCATAGAGGGTGGGCAAAGTCTGTGGTAGAGAGAAGGAGATACTTTCTTTGTTCCACCCTTGGATCACACAGAGACGGAGATACTTTCTTTGTTCCACTTTTGGATCACTCTTGGGAATAGGCACCTACTGTGAATAATCTCCACAGGGAGAATAGCATAGAGAGATTAGGTCAGGGTGATTACCTCACTGGTTTACCATTATGTCAGATTGGAGATTATTTTGTTAAGTTACATTTCATACAGTACTCTTCCAATAAATGGGCCATATTTATTTAAACACAATTGTGCTTTTATATTACATCTATGTTAATTTTCTTGATAGTAATACACACTTTGTTGCATATCCTTTTTATGCTGATCATATCCCTTCTACATGGTGCAAATCTGTTTTTTCATACAGAAACCCTTCACTCGCTTGACTCTGTGTGTGACTCTTATAAACAAGTATTCAAACCATTGGCCTCGTCAGAGGTATTTTGTTTATCAGTGCCAAGTAGTTGATAAGGATCCATACAGGAGTTCAAGATATTAGTACACTAAACTCATGCTCTTTTCGACTGTGCAAGCAAGTACAGTACATACTGGATTGGGCACAGTAGATGGAGAAAGGGGATCCTATAAAAGTTGCTCCATTGTACTGAGAAGTGTATGGCAAGATATTGTACACAAGGCAGTCTGTCCCTCAAATAAACACAATCAAACCTGTAAAATACAACTTTTTTTCTAACAAAAGAAATACGTTTATTCTTACTGTAACTTAACCCTTATGGGGACTGTACACTTTAGTAACGTTTCTAAACTAGCTACACATTGTTGCATAGAAATGTGTAATATCTCCCTGTTTGACAGGCTCCTGGGCTGTGGTTGTGTGTTTCTCTGGGTACCATATCATACCTCTGTCCCTCCCCTCTTCAGCTCTTCTCTCTCATGGTTTTGCTGATTGGTCCCCCAAGTGATGCTTACGAGCCGCATCTTAATTGCTCCCTGTACTGTTTATGTGATGCAAAACAATACTTAAAGGAGAGGTTAGCTGAGGGCACGGCCTCAGTCACTGCAATTATACCAAAGGAGTGTCCAATTAGCACCATCTATGCAATGAGACAGTGCTCGTGTTTGTGTGAGCAACTTCTCACTATTAGTGGCCGTACTCAGATTTACATAATGGGGTCTGGTCATTAACTGGGCTAGTGAATGAGAGGATCCCATTTAGATATGGAAAGATCTGATGATCTCTGCATTTCAGTTGGATTTGATGTAGAAGACATCCCAAACCTGCTTGGTAGATACACAACTCTGAACTTTGATTTGTTTTATGTTCCTCACAGGACAATATCAGAAATGAGATTTCTGTAATCAGTGAATGTGAGAATTTATTGAGAAGGAGCTAATAAACATGTAAATGTGCCTAGAGCAGGTTCTTTGTTAGGCATTTCATCAGATGACCACAAAGGGGCGGTCTAGAGACAGGGAGCTACAGATAATTGCCATTCTCACTCTGAGTCAGGATACCAGCTGTTTGAATGTGGGGTTATAAAGGACGTTATTTGCCATTATCTGAGAGCAATAACAATATATATGAGGAAATGATGATAAAAAGGATGTCTCTGCAATTCTGGTGTGCAAACAGCTGGACATGGGGATGAATACATGTTGAAATGATGAATAAATGCAATGTACTTTTATTAAAATGCAGTTTAACTGAAATGGTTACATTTCCAATGTATGAAAAATGTAATAACGGTATAATCTGTTGCTGCTTGCCAAGAGAGTAATTGAAATGCTACCTAACCAGTTAATATTGAGAATTATAACAACTGGTTTGCATCTATTGTTGCAATTATTGTTGTCTATCAACAATGACAAGCCACCGGAGTCTGACAACTTGGATGGAAAATTACTGAGGATAATAGCGGACGATATGGTCACTCCTATTTGCCATATCTTCAATCTAAGCCTACTAGAAAGTGTGTGCCCTCAGGCCTGGAGGGAAGCAAAAGTCATTCCGCTACCTAAGAATAGTAAAGCCCCCTTTTCTGGCTCAAATAGCCAACCAATCAGCCTTTTACCAACCCTTAGTAAACTTTTGAAAAAATTGTGTTTGACCATACAATGCTATTTTACAGTAAACAAATTGACATCAGACTTTCAGCACGCTTATAGGGAAGGACATTCAACAAGCACATTCTTGAGTTTACTAGCAATTATAATTATTTGGGTCTTTGTATTGATGAACATATTACCTTTCTATACGGAACATCTGCCCTGGCCAACTCAGCAAGTAGAGCTCTTCGGGAATTACTGTATAGGAAAAACAGAAACACTCAAAGATATTGTTTATGCTACGTATTCCAAACTGTGTCAGACATGCGTGTGTCCTGTTCTGGTCTATTCAGCAGGAACGTAGGGTGCTAAGAGGTATCACAAAAACGACCATAACAGAACAGTATGTTACTTTTTAGGCACATATACTTGAAATAACTGGGGATATGGGCTGGGAACCCTGTGAGGTGAGATGGAAGGCGTGTATGGTGAGACTTTGGAATAGACTGTTGAAAATGCCAACTGCCAGAATAGCTAGTAAAGTTTTTCAATGGGATCTATCCATAGGGGGAGCCTGGGCAACTGAAATGTCTGACCTTTTTCAGCAGTCTGACTGTGAACATCTGTACGAAAACCAAAGTAAGGGAGACATAGATATTATTAAAAAACAACTGTTTATGCAATATGAAAAAAAATGTGTGGAGGATCATAAACCCAAATTGAGAACCTTTTGTTTGATTAAGGGTGAATTTGTGTGTGAGAGATATATTATGTATAACCTACCTAAAAGCAAGGGATTGCTATGTGCACAGGTAAGATCAGGGATATTGCCTCTGCGTATTGAAACAGGTCGGTATTGTGGTGAAATGGAAGAGGAAAGACTATGTAACTATTGTGACCTCGAAGAAATAGAGAATGAAACTCATTTTATCCTCTACTGCCCTTTCTACCACAATATAAGTTTACTCTTATTCCAGAAAGCACACCAGATATACCCTGGGATTATGTGGCTGAGCGATGAGGAGAAACTGAAATGTTTCTTTGTCCATTGTGTATTTCCGTTTGCAGAATATTTAGATAAAGCCTGGAATAAAAGAAAAAGGGCTACCTATAATTAAATTATAAAGATATTTCGCTTCTATGTGGTAAATGGTACATATGTATATAGATTGTGTATAGGCTTGTCTCCCACATGAATCTTCTCTTTGTGCCAGACTGGGTTCAAATGTTTATTTTTTCTGTATTTATTTATCTGTATATGTTATGGATGTGAGTATGTATGTATGTATCTACAGTGGGGAGAACAAGTATTTGATACACTGCCGATTTTGCAGGTTTTCCTACTTACAAAGCATGTAGAGGTCTGTAATTTTTACCATAGGTACACTTCAACTGTGAGAGATTGAATCTAAAACAAAAATCCAGAAAATCACATTGTATGATTTTTAAGTAATTAATTTGCATTTTATTGCATGACATAAGTATTTGATCACCTACCAACCAGTAAGAATTCCGGCTCTCACAGACCTGTTAGTTTTTCTTTAAGAAGCCCTCCTGTTCTCCACTCATTACCTGTATTAACTGCACCTGTTTGAACTCGTTACCTGTATAAAAGACACCTGTCCACACACTCAATCAAACAGACTCCAACCTCTCCACAATGGCCAAGACCAGAGAGCTGTGTAAGGACATCAGGGATAAAATTGTAGACCTGCACAAGGCTGGGATGGGCTACAGGACAATAGGCAAGCAGCTTGGTGAGAAGGCAAAAACTGTTGGCGCAATTATTAGAAAATGGAAGAAGTTCAAGATGACGGTCAATCACCCTTGGTCTAGGGCTCCATGCAAGATCTCACCTCGTGGGGCATCAATGATCATGAGGAAGGTGAGGGATCAGCCCAGAACTACACGGCAGGACCTGGTCAATGACCTGAAGAGAGCTGGGACCACAGTCTCAAAGAAAACCATTAGTAACACACTACGCCGTCATGGATTAAAATCCTGCAGTGCACGCAAGGTCCCCCTGCTCAAGCCAGCGCATGTCCAGGCCCGTCTGAAGTTTGCCAATGACCATCTGGATGATTCAGAGGAGGAATGGGAGAAGGTCATGTGGTCTGATGAGACAAAAATAGAGCTTTTTGGTCTAAACTCCACTCGCCGTGTTTGGAGGAAGAAGAAGGATGAGTACAACCCCAAGAACACCATCCCAACCGTGAAGCATGGAGGTGGAAACATTTTTCTTTGGGGATGCTTTTCTGCAAAGGGGACAGGACGACTGCACCGTATTGAGGGGAGGATGGATGGGGCCATGTATCGCGAGATCTTGGCCAACAACCTCCTACCCTCAGTAAGAGCATTGAAGATGGGTCGTGGTGGGTCTTCCAGCATGACAACGACCCGAAACCCACAGCCAGGGCAACTAAGGAGTGGCTCCGTAAGAAGCATCTCAAGGTCCTGGAGTGGCCTAGCCAGTCTCCAGACCTGAACCCAATAGAAAATCTTTGGAGGGAGCTGAAAGTCCGTTTTGCCCAGCGACAGCCCTGAAACCTGAAGGATCTGGAGAAGGTCTGTATGGAGGAGTGGGCCAAAATCCCTGCTGCAGTGTGTGAAAACCTGGTCAAGACCCACAGGAAACGTATGATCTCTGTAATTGCAAACAAAGGTTTCTGTACCAAATATTAAGTTCTGCTTTTCTGATGTATCAAATACTTATGTCATGCAATAAAATGCCAATTAATTACTTTAAAATCATACAATGTAATTTTCTGGATTCCGTCTCTCACAGTTGAAGTGTACCTATAATAAAAATTACAGACCTCTACATGCTTTGTAAGTAGGAAAACCTGCAAAATCGGCAGTGTATCAAATACTTGTTCTCCCCACTGTATGTATGTATGTATGTATGTATGTATGTATGTATGTATGTATGTATGTATGTATGTATGTATGTATGTATATATGTATGTATGTATGTATGTATGTATGTGTATATATACAGTATGTATGTATGTATGCATATACAGTTGAAGTCGGAAGTTTACATACACCTTAGCCAAATACATTTAAACTCAGTTTTTCACAATTCCTGACATTTAATCCTAGTAAAAAGTCCCTGTCTTAGGTCAGTTAGGATCACCACTTTATTTTAAGAATGTGAAATGTTAGAATAATAGTAGAGAGAATGATTTATTTCAGCTTTTATTTATTTCATCACATTCCCAGTGGGTCAGAAGTTTACATACACTCAATTAGTATTTGGTAGCATTGCCTTTAAATTGTTTAACTTGGGTCAAACGCTTCGGGTAGCCTTCCACAAGCTTCCCACAATAAGTTGGGTGAATTTTGGCCCATTCCTCCTGACAGAGCTGGTGTAACTGAGTCAGGTTTGTAGGCCTCCTTGCTCACACACGATTTTTCAGTTCTGCCCACACATTTTCTATAGGATTGAGGTCAGGGCTTTGTGATGGCTACTACAATACCTTGACTTTGTTGTCCTTAAGCCATTTTGCCACAACTTTGAAAGTATGCTTGGGGTCATTGTCCATTTGGAAGACCATTTGCGACCAAGCTTTAACTTCCTGACTGATGTCTTGAGATGTTGCTTCAATATACCACATAATTTTCCTTCCGCCATCTATTTTGTGAAGTGCACTCCTCCAAACATAACGATGGTCATTATGGCCAAACAGTTCTATATTTATTTCATCAGACCAGAGGACATTTCTCCAAAAAGTATGATTTTTGTCCCCATGTGCAGTTGCAAACCGTAGTCTGGTTTTTTTATGGCGGTTTTGGAGCAGTGGCTTCTTCCTTGCTGAGCGGCCTTTCAGGTTATGTCGATATAGGACTTGTTTTACTGTGGATATAAATACTTTTGTACCTAATTCCTCCAACATCTTCACAAGGTCCTTTGCTGTTGTTCTGGGATTGATTTGCACGTTCATCTCTAGGAGACAGAACGCATCTCCTTCCTGAGCGGTATGACGGCTGCGTGGTCCCATGGTGTTTATACTTGCGTACTATTGTTTGTACAGATTAACGTGGTACCTTCAGGTGTTTAGAAATTGCTCCCAAGGATGAACCAGACTTGTGGAGGTCTACAATTCCTTTTCTTAGGTCTTTGCTGATTTCTTTAGATTTTCCCATTATGTCAAGCAAAGAGGCACTGAGTTTGAAGGTAGGCCTTGAAATACATCCACAGATACACCTCCAATTGACTCAAATTATGTCAATTAGCCTATCAGAAGCTTCTAAAGCCATGACATCATTTTCTGGAATTTTCCAAGCTGTTTAAAGGCACAGTCAACTTAGTGTATGTAAACTTGTGATACAGTGAATTATAAGTGAAATAATCTGTCTGTAAACAATTGTTGGAAAAATTACTTGTGTCATGCACAAAGTAGATGTCCTAACCGACTTGCCAAAACTATAGTTTGTTAAGAATACATTTGTGGAGTGGTTGAAAAATTAGTTTTAATGACTCCAACCTAAGTGTATGTAAACTTCCGACTTCAACTGTATATAAACTACCTGTCAAACGTTTTAGAACACCTACTCATTCAAGGGTTTTTCTTTATTTTATACTATTTTCTACATTGTAGAATAATAGTGAAGACATAAAAACTACGAAATAACACAATTGGAATTTTATAGTAACCAAAAAAGTTAATTTGTGGAATATCTTTCCTTCTTAATGCATTTGAGCCAATCAGTTGTGTTGTGAAAAGGTAGGGGGTCAAACAGAAGATAGCCCTATTTGGTAAAAGACCAAGTCCATATTATGGCAAGAACAGCTCAAATAAGCAAAGAGAAACGACAGTCCATCAGACATGAATGTCAGTCAATACGGAACATTTCAAAAACTTTTAACGTTTCTTCAAGTGCAGTCGCAAAAACCATCAAGCGCTATGATGAAACTGTCTCTCATGAGAACCGCCACAGGAATGGAAGACCCAGAGTTACCTCTGCTGCAGAAGACAAGTTCATTAGAGTTACCAGCCTCAGAAATTGCAGCCCAAATAAATGCTTCACAGAGTTCAAGTAACAGACACATCTCAACATCAACTGTTCAGAGGAGACTGTGTGAATCAGGCCTTCATGGTCGAATTGCTGCAAAGAAACCACTACTAAAGGACATCAATAAGAAGAGACTTGCTTGGGCCAAGAAACACAATAAATTGACATTAGACGGGTGGAAATTTGTCCTTTGGTCTGGAGTCCAAATCGGAGATTTTTGGTTCCAACCGCCGTGTCTTTGTGAGACGCGGTGTGGGTGAACGGATGATCTCTGCATGTGTAGTTCCCACCGTAAAGCATGGAGGAGGAGGTGTTATGGTGTGGGGGTGCTTTGCTGGTGACACTGTCTGTGATTTATTTAGAATTCAAGGCACACTTAACCAGCATGGCTACCACAGCATTCTGCAGCGATATGCCATCCCATCTGGTTTGGGCTTAGTGGGACTATCATTTGTTTTTCAACAGGACAATGACCCAACACACCTCCAGGCTGTGTAAGGGCTATTTTACCAAGAAGGAGAGTGATGGAGTGCTGCATCAGATGACCTGGCCTCCACAATCCCCCGATCTCAACCAATTTGAGATTGTTTGGGATAGTCGGACCGCAGAATGAAGGAAAAGCAGCCAACTAGTGCTCAGCATATGTGGGAACTCCTCCAAGACTGTTGGAAAAGCATTCCAGGTGAAGCTGGTTGAGAGAATGCCAAGAGTTTGCAAAGCTTTCATCAAGGCAAAGGGTGGCTATTTGAAGAATCTCAAATCTCAAATATATTTTTATTTGTTTAACACTTTTTTGGTTACTACATGATTCCATATGTGTTATTTCATAGATTTGATGTCTTCACTAGTATTATATGATGTAGAAAATAGTAAAAATAAAGAAAAACCCTTGAATGAGTAGGTGTTCTAAAACTTTTGACCGGTAGTGTATGTATGTATATTATTTTACTGCTCTAGGGATATAATTATTGTTTGGATAACCTTATTTACTATTATGTGTTGATTTTTACCTTTAATTTTTTCCCTCTTTATGCGATGCGCACTGCAGAGAACCCTGGAAGAAGAATTGTCACTGAATTACCAAAGTTAATTATTGTAATGTTTGAAGGGATGGGTTGCCAATTGGCAATTTGACACGAAAATAAAATGTCATTCATTCAAAAAATATATATATTTCATTCATACACAACTGACTGATGATTAGCTGAGAGAAATTGATGATTAAAAGATTGTGGGGCTGTTTTGTTAGACTTCAGTGTGGCTTTTGGCATTATCGATCATAGTCTGCTGCTCCAAAAACATACACTACCATTCAAAAGTTTGGGGTCACTTTTCCTTGTTTTCGAAAGAAAAGCAATTTTTTTGTCCATTAAAATAACCTCAAATTGATCAGAAATACAGTGTAGACATTGTTAATGTTGTAAATGGCTATTGTAGCTGGAAACAGCAGATTTTTAGTGGAATATCTACATAGGTGCAAAGAGGCCCATTATCAGCAACCATCAGTCCTGTGTTCCAATGGCACATTATGTTTGCTAATCCAAGTTTATCATTTTAAAAGGCTAATTGATCATTAGAAAACCCCTTTTGCAATTATGTTAGCAGAGCTGAAAACTGTTAAGCTGATTAAAGAAGCAATAAAACTGGCCTTCTTGAGACTAGTTGAGTATCTGGAGCATCAGCAATTGTGGGTTCGATTACAGGCTCAAAATGGCCAGAAACAAATAACTTTCTTCTGAAACTCGTCAGTCTATTCTTGTTCTGAGAAATGAAGGCTATTCCATGCGAGAAATTGCCAAGAAACTGAAGATCTCGTACAACGCTGTGTACTACTCCCTTCACAGAACAGCGCAAACTGGCTCTAACCAGAATAGAAAGAGGAGTGGGAGGCCCCGGTGCACAACTGAGCAAGAGGACAAATACATTAGAGTGTCTAGTTTGAGAAACAGATGCCTCACAGGTCATCAACTGGCAGCTTCATTAAATAGTACCCGCAAAACACCAGTCTCAACGTCAACAGTGAAGAGGCGACTCTGGGATGCTGACCTTCTAGACAGAGTTGCAAAGAAAAAGCCATATCTCAAACTGGCCAATAAAAAGAAAAGATTAAGATAGGCAAAAGAACACAGACACTGGACAGAGGAAGATTGGAAAAAAGTGTTATGGACAGATGAATAGAAGTTTGATGTGTTCGGATTACATAGAAGAACATTTGTGAGATGCAGACCAAATTAAAAGATGCTGGAGGAGTGCTTGATGCCATCTGTCAAGCATGGTGGAGGCAATGTGATGGTCTGGGGGTGCTTTGGTGGTGGTAAAGTGGGAGATTTGTACAGGGTAAAAGGGATCTTGAAAAAGGAAGGCTATCACCCATTTTGCAACGCCATGCCATACCCTGTGGACAGCGCTTGATTTGAGCCAATTTCCTACTACAACAGGACAATGACCCAAAGCATAGCTCCAAACTATGCAATAACTATTTAGGGAAGAAGCAGTCAGCTGGTATTCTGTCTATAATGGAGGGGCCAGCACAGTCACCGGATCTCAACCCTATTGAGCTGTTATGGGAGCAGCTTGACCGTATGGTACGTAAGAAGTGCCCATAAAGCCAATCCAACTTGTGGGAGGTGCTTCAGGAAGCATGGGGTGAAATCTCTTCAGATTACCTCAAGAAATTGACAACTAGAATGCCAAAGGTCTGCAAGGCTGTAATTGCTGCAAATGGAGGATTCTTTGACGAAAGCAAAGTTTGAAGGCCACATTTATTATTTCAATTAAAAATCATTATTTCTAACCTTGTCAATGACTACATTTCCTATGGGTTTTGCTATATTTCCTATTCAAACTCATTTCATGTATGTTTTCATGGAAAACAAGGACATTTCTAAGTGACCCCAAACTTTTGAACGGTAGTGTATGTGTTATGGCTTTACACCCCCTGCTATATTGTTACCTGTCTAACAGAACACAGAGGATGTTCTTTAATGGAAGCCTATCCAACATAATCCAGGTAGAATCAGGAATTCCCCAGGGCAGCTGTGTAGGCCCCTTACTTTATTTCAATCTTCACTAACGACATGCCACTGGCTTTGAGTAAAGCCAGTGTGGCTATGTATGCGAATGACTCAACAATATACACGTCAGCTACTACAGCGACTGAAATGACTGCAACACTTAACAAAGAGCTGCAGTTAGTTTCAGAATGGGTGGCAAGGAATAAGTTAGTCCTAAATATTTCAAAAACTAAAAGCATTGTTTTTGGGACAAATCATTCACTAAACTCTAAACCTCAGCTAAATCATGTAATGAATAATGTGGAAATTGAGCAAGTTGAGGTGACTAAACTGCTTGGAGTAACCCTGGATTGTAAACTGTCATGGTCAAAACATATTGATACAACAGTAGCTAAGTCTGTCCATAATAAAGCGCTTCTCTGCCTTCTTATCAGCACTATCAACAAGGCAGGTCCCACAGGCCCTAGTTTTGTCGCACCTGAACTACTGTTCAGTCGTGTAGTCAGGTGCCACAAAGAGGGACTTAGGAAAATTGCAATTGGCTCAGAACATTGCAGCACGGCTAGCCCTTAGATGTACAAAAAGAGCTAACATTAATAATATGCATGTCAATCTCTCATGGCTCAAAGTGGAGGAGAGATTGACTTCATCACTACTTGTATTTGTGAGAGGTATTGACATGTTGAATGGACCGAGCTGTCTGTTTGAACTACTGGCACACAGCTCAGACACCCATGCATACCACACAAGACATGCCAACAGAGGTCGCTTCACAGTCCCCAAGTCCAGAACAGACTATGGGAGGCGCACAGTACTACATAGAGCCATGACTACATGGAACTCTATTCCACATCAAGTAACTCATGCAAGCAGTAACATTAGATTTAAAAAAACAGATAAAAATACACCTTATGGAAGAGCGGGTACTGTGAAGCAACACAAACATAGGCACAGACACATGCATGCAAACACACGATAACATACGCACTATAAACACACGTACACATGGATTTTGTGTTGTACAGTGCATTCGGAAAGTATTCAGATCCCTTGACCTTTTCCACATTTTGCTATGAGACTCGAAATTGAGCTCAGGTGCATCCTGTTTCCATTGATCCTCCTTGAGATGTTTCTACAACTTGATTGTAGTCCACCTATGGTTATTGTAATTGATTGGACATGATTTGGAAAGGGACACACCTGTCTATATATGGTCCCACAGTTGACCTTGCATGTCAGAGCAAAAACCAAGCCATGGGGTCGAAGGAATTGTCTGTAGAGCTCCAAGACAGGATTGTGTCGAGGCACAGATATGGGGAAGGGTACCAAAACATTTCTGCAGCATTGAAGAACACAGTGACCTCCAACATTCTTAAATGGAAGAAGTTTGGAACCACCAAGACTCTTCCTAGAGATGGCCGCCCAGCCAAACTGAGCAATCGGGGGAGAAGGGCCTTGGTCAGGGAGGTGACCAAGAAACCCATCTCACTCTGACAGAGCTCCAGAGTTCCTCTGTGGAGATGGGAGAACCTTCCAGAAGGACAACCATCTCTGCAGCACTCCACCAATCAGGCCTTTATGGTAGAGTGGTCAGACGGAAGCCACTCCTCAGTAAAAGGCACATGACAGCCCGCTTGGAGTTTGCCAAAAGGCACCTAAAGTACGCTCAAACCATGAGAAACAAGATTCTTTGGTCTGATGAAACCAAGATTGAACTCTTTTGCCTGAATGCCAAGCGTCACGTCTGGAGGAAACCTGCCACCATCCCTACGGTGAAGCATGGTGGTGGCAGCATCATGCTTTGGGGATGTTTTTCAACAGCAGGGACTGGGAGACTAGTAAGGATCGAGGGAAAGTTGAATGGAGCAAAGTACAAAGAGATACTTGATGAAAACCTGCTCCAGAATGCTCAGGACCTCAGACTGGGGCAAAGGTTCACCTTCCAACAGGACAACAACCCTAAGCACACAGCCAAGACAACGCAGGAGTGGCTTCGGAACAAGTCTCTGAATGTCCTTGAGTGGCCCAGCCAGAGCCCGGACTCTAACCCGATCGAACATCTCTGGAGAGACCTGAAAATAGCTGTGCAGCGACGCTCCCCATCCAACCTGACAGAACTTGAGAGGATCTGCAGAGAAGAATGGGAGAAACAAACAGATGAGCCAAGCAAGTAGCGTCATACCCAAGAAGACTCGAGCCTGTAATCGCTGCCAAAGGTGCTTCAACAAAATACTGAATAAAGGGTCTGAATACTTATGTAAATGTGATATTTTCGTTTTATAGTTTTTCTACATGTGAATTTTTTTATAATAATCTGTTTTTGCTTTGGCATTATGGGGTATTGTGTGCAGATTGATGAAAGGAAAAAACTATTTAATCAATTTTAGAATAAGGCTGTAACGTAACAAAATGTGGAAAAAGTCAAGGGGTCTGAATACTTTCCGAATGCACTGTAGATATGTGGTACTCGAGTATGGGCCTGAGGGCACACACTTAATGTGTTGTGAAATCTGTTGTGAATGTATTGTAATGTTTTTAAAATTGTATAACTGCCTTAATTTTGCTGGACCCCAGGAAGAGTAGCTGCTGCCTTGGCAGCAGCTAATTGGGATCCATAATAAATATAAATACAAATACACATCTGCCGTCAGAATCTTAACTAAAGACAAACACAACATCAATTAACACCGCTGTCGATCTTTCCAATTTTGTTGTATCTAAACGCAGGTTGACTGGGGACACATCAGACATACAGTATATTTTTGTCAATAAGTGAATGAATGCATATAGTTATAAGGCATAACTATTGTAGGATCCACAGCAACATGGTACAATCTCCATCCTTTGGACTGCTGCCTCCAACATTTTAGTCAGGAGTTTATTCACAGCATAATTCTGTGGCACCGTCTAAACTGTTTTGATGTTATTATGTTTAGTATTGCTCTAAACTGTTTCAAAGCCCTTTTTGGAGGTCTTGTTTTCCCTGGAAAGTGCAGCCACAAGAGCCAAATCTAGTATTTTCAGCTGAAAATGGGATCTCTCTCTAAACCTATGGCTTGCTTCATGAGGTGTAAGTGATCTTGAATACATTATTTATGTCCTCCTTGTGCTGCAATTACACTCAGTAGCGGGGCCCGCGAACATGCCGATGTTGTGCTAAACAGTTCTTCAGCACAAAAGCACTTGTGCCCTCACACTTCAAATCAACTTTGATTAATGTCCATGCCTGTCCTGGCATGCAACGTTTTACAGCAGAAGCGATTCATGAGTAGCCCTGGGTCGATGCGACAACAGGAGGAGACAACACAGGACTGAGCGCAGCCTGTATCTGGGTGACAGAGTATGTCAGGGTTTATAGATGACATATTAACATTTGACAACATCAATACCCTTTTATTGATGTATTTTATCGTTCCTTAGGCCTAGTCTAGTGAGTGAGATATTTGAAAATGAAATGTATAGCCTTGTAAAGGCTTCCAATACAGTAGGCCTATGGCCTGCCTGTCATCACAGATCTCATTGTATACAACACAGGAAATATTTGACATTTTTACATTTTTAGTCATTTAGCAGACGCTCTTATCCAGAGCGACTTACAGTTAGTGAGTGCATTCATTTTTCATACTGTTAGTGTTAACAAAATCATGCTTTTAATGTGTTTTGAATACTTTAAATTTCAACAGGTCAGTAAACCTACTTTATTTCACTTAAAAGGCCCTAACGCACCGATTCCGCATGTGTTTTTCTGCTGCTCATGTTGGTCTTGCTTGGGTGTGTGATTCGATGTGGGTGTGTTATGTTCACATATCGTATCCTGGCAGTTACTGTTGTTTGTCCCTCTTGAGTAACCTTAGCAACAACATAGCCACTACCGCTTCCTCAAAATAGTCAAGAAAGATAAATCATGAAATCTGTAATTAATTTCGATGTTTTGCCAAGGTCTTAGTCATGCAATTTTACATCTAGCTAAGGTGTTTGGTGCAGTATTTCTCAAGTAAAAAAATGTCCATGGGAAAACTACACTTAGAAAAAAGGGTCCCAAAAGGGTTCTTCGGCTGTCCCCATAGGATAACCATTTTTGGTTCCAGGTAGAACCCATTTTGGGTCCAGGTAGAACCTTTTGGGGTTCCATGTAGAACACTCTGTGGAGAGGGTTCTACATTGAACCCAAAAGTGTTTTACTTGGAACCAAAAATGATTATTAAAAGGGTTCTCCTATGGGGACAGCCGAAGAACCCTTTTAGGTTCTAGATAGCACCTTTTTACTAAGAGTGTAGTCAGTGCACTGCAGACAATGACGTTACTGAGTCAGCTGTTGCTAGCTGCGTTCAGAACAGATTTCCGAGAACATGTCTACAACTTCATCATCAGCAAGCTGTCAAACTATCGTAAATAAAGCCCACGCTACACACTGTTTATCAGTGCTCAAAATCACTAGCCACAGTAGTAGCTAGCAGGCACATTGAGCAGGCAGGCCACGTTAGTTAAATCAGCTTATAAGTCAGTGGCGAGTGACGACATGTGTGCTTCGGTGCCGTATTGTTTTTACAACTTTTACTAGAGTGTGCATCTGGCTGGCAGTGTTTCATAGCGAATCATGTTACAAAACAGTTTGTGGCAGAACACAAGATGAACGCGAATGGGTTTAGAATTTTGGAATATTGACAAAGTGGCAGTTGCCCAAAACAGTGGCAGACTGTGGAGTGATCACTATCAAACACATCAGCAAGTGGCCACTCCATAAAGGGCTTAGGGGCCAAGTGTTCTTTCAACATAACATTGGCGACGTGTTGTCTTATGTAAACAAGTCCGAGTCCGAGGCGCTGCGTAATGGGCAGGACTGTCTCTCTGTCTGGAGGTTCTGCTGCTACGATTCGATAGAGCGCAATCAGCACAGCTTTTTCTCCGTGCATTACAATTCTACCTAGGCATTACCATCTCATGTTAGTTTGGCAAGTGGGCATGGCCAAACCCAACCCTCATGTAAATCGTGATGACCTCAGTTACACAAATCCCACAAAACTCAGTTTTGGAATATACTGACTATGACCAAAATTATCATACTTACACCTTTTAGTAAATGTTGGCACTGGAATAAATGTTTCTGACTAATATCAATGCTACACAGGCCGTTTTCAACCAGAGAAGTTGATTTTTGTGTTAATTTGCTTTTTAAAACCTCTCATCTCAACCTTATTTGAGGTCAGATTTGTGTCAAAGTTAGGAAGGGGTGGAGATCAGAAAATGGGAGAACAATAACCTAGTGAAAGTAGAAAATTGACACAACAAACCCCTCTTTCTCTGCCATGCCTCTGTTAGGGGTTAGCATGAGTTAATCCTTGTCCTTCAAAGTTGAGCAAATAGTAACCAACTCCAGTGAGATAAAACAATAGGAACAAATGCAGGAAAAGAGTAGACACACAGATGCCAAGTAACCTTTACAAACTGCAGAGTGGTTGACATTTTAGGGACCTTGATTCAAACTTGGGAATAGAAGTGGTTTTAATTATATGCATGTTTAAATGAGCAATTATTGATAAAACCTAGTTGCTCAATCCCAGGGGATGGAAATGGCCATCAAGACTGTTTAATTCATTTTTTAAAGCTCTTTCAAGTACATTTCATTACATTTCATTACATTTTCATTGAGAAATGCTTCCCTTATATCACTACAGAGTTGTGTTTTCTCTGATGGTGAGGGTTGCATTAGGTCTCTTGCTCTAGGGAGTGTGTGTGTGTGTGTGTGTGTGTTGTGTGTGTGTGTGTGTGTGTGTGTGTGTGTGTGTGTGTGTGTGTGTGTGTGTGTGTGTGTGTGTGTGTGTGTGTGTGTGTGTGTGGTCACTAGCTGGTGATAGTATGTAGACCTAGCCATGTTTGTCAGCTCATGTGTTATTCATTGGGGCCTAGTTGTGCTGTTTGCTTGTATCCTGCTCTCTTGCTGACTTGCACAATTTAATTTTAGGTGGCTGCTGTGTATATGTACTGTGAGGTGGATTTTCAATAAATAATAAAAAGGTGAACATTTTGTCAACCTATGTTATGATATTGTATTATATTTGAACGTAGGTAGCAAAATAGATGCATACACATGCATTATTAAAAAATTCATGATTTTCATTACCAATGGTGCATCAACTGAACCAATGCTTTGCTGACCAAGCAAATTGCTGTCATGTCCATTTGAAATGTACTCTATAAAATGATTCACATGTTTTAATAATTCAACTACTGCGCCTTTAATGTTTTCTATCATTATTTTAATGACCATAGCTAAGGTGACTACAGTATATTTGTCCCTACCATAACAGTATAATGAGTGGGTCCATTGCCAAAGCTGTTTTGATTCAGCTGCCCACTGAATTAGCTAAATGATATGGGCAGACGATGTTATGCATCTAATTCAATGCTCCATCGACACTTGCTTTAGACAGATACCTCGTATGACATCTTAAAACGTGTCTAAAAACCAATTCCAATATCCATATCCTGTATCTGCATTAAAGATGTATAAGGCTTTTATTCAACATGAATACTGTGTGAGGGAAACATTGTACTGTGAGTTCTCTAATTACAATGCTGCTAATGTATAATTTCCTCCCCATCTGGGATTACTTTCATCTTCCCCATTAAGATGCACATTTTGTTTGGATACTCAAATTACAAACCCTCTATTGAATCTGACTGCACAAAAGGCATTGATCATAACCCCGATAGCTCCACTCCAACTTTGATTTAATTTGCACTTCCATTAATATCTATGAAACGTCCAATTGTCGTCCTAGGCATATTGATGGTATTGTAAGCCCTGCCTTCATATAGTATTCCCCAGCGGCAATGAGGAAATGTTGCGTAGAATTAAGCTGAGGAGCAGGCTCAGTGGAACTGGCACAGCACTCAGAAATTCATTATCCTAATAAAAAGAGGGACATAAGCGAGAATCTTAAGAGAAATTTCTCTTCCCCACACAAAGCCCTGAATTTGGCTTGAGTGGAGAATTCAAACTTATGCACTTCTCATTATTGCTGCCTGTGCACACAAGGGTGTTCTCAAGACCCTGAGACGTCTTTAAAAAATGCCTGATGGTTTAATAGAAAAGCAATCACTTAGCACCTCTCCACTATGAGGCATTCAGCATTCATGTGGTTATTTGGATACACATGGCTGCATCTCTTAAGCACCCTGGTTGATTATTACATTAATGAGCAATACTTCCTGGAAATGCATTATTAGAATAGAACAGGGTTCATTTTATTTTGCTGCAGTTGATTCGGTGACTTCTTTGGCTTACACTACAGTATCAAACTGAAAGCATCATGTAAGATATGTTATTTTGATTAATGAGTTCCCATCTCTATCTTTTTTACCGTGTGTTCATCCTTGGTGAGATCTTGACATGTTGTTTCCTTTAGGGACCACACCACTGGAGCCTAGAGACATGAATGATGCTGTAATTATGTTACAGTAACGTAAACTAGCTGTTGTGCTGTGCTGAAAACCATTTGAGGTCTTCAAGTAGTCTACAGTTTTGTGTGGCTTCTCTAGCATCAGATGAACCCCAATACAAGGAGGAATTTGGGCCCCTGGTTGGATGAATGGATAGACTGTAGTAGAGAAATGGTTAGCAGTCTCCTGTACTGAATCATGATTATAATTAGCAACATATCTGAAAGGCATTTGTACATGCCTCTTGCTTCCTATACCTCTGCTTTGGCACCGCTGTGGCTAGCTTCTATGATCTACTCGCAGAATCTTCATCTTTTTGTTTTGTTCATTTTCAAAGGGGATTCCACTTCTTTATGATTCTGCCAGAGTGATTCATTTGCAGGTCATTAAAAGAAACCATCTCTTTTGAAAGCATTGGGCTGCTCAGGTGGCGAGGCCTGTGCAGGGAGACACGTCGTAAATAAAGCCAGCTACATTTCAAATGCCATAAATAGGGGGCACCTTAGGTCCTTGCATGATTGCAGACATCTAATCATTTAATTTATGCGTGTCTAAAGGAGACCTCATTAACATTCGAGTAGCACTCATCTGTCTAACGGGATCGTTCTGTAGGCTACATCGGCCTCACATGGAACATGTTTATTTGGGCTACACAGCATGGTTACACCACATTCAGCAACCTCTCTCTTTTAATGTCATTGGAGGCATTGAATGTAACTCTCATTAAGTTGTATGTGATAAATTAGTGGTTATACTGTGCGGTGTACAAAGGAACAGGAATATTTGAATGTTAAATGAATAACCATTTTGTAGGTGAATATTGCATGCTATACATCATATCTTCACAGATGATCACACGAGATAATGGCCTCCACTACAATTTGATAAAGATAACTGACCACTGTGTATTTGTAAAGAGTTTCTGAAGGTTATGTTATTACCACAATCTCCTTAGGTATACCTCAGTAGTTTTGGAGCCTCTGAATCATGCGTGACAGATACTCAAAAGTAATTGGCGTGGATTGCCTCTGACATCAGTCTGTATCTGACAGCTGTTCTGTGGTCAGATCTCATATTTAACACATCAAAGAGTATGGCTGCGTCACACGCCACATCTGACACAAGGTTTGGATTGGAAATGTTGGCCTCCCTCCATATGATACATCATAAAGTTGCACGTATAATGCACCCAATAAAATACCTAAATTGTACAAATCAGATAAACATGTAACAGCTAGCTTGTCTTCTTATAAGTATGAAATACAGTACCGGACCGAGTAGATATGGTACAATACGTGGTTTTAATGCACAGTAGCTAATACTTCAATGGTTTTTATGATACATTTTTTCTTCAGAACTGGATAACAGCATGTCTCAAACTTATCCTTGACATGTTTGAACTTAAAACCAAAAGCATCTGGATTCCGTAACAGACATGAACATGACAAGAGGCGCATACCCTGAAGGTAATGACGAGACCATGCACAATAGGCCTGTGTAGATTTACACGGGTGGAAAGGTGAATAGGAGGAGTTATGCCATGCTCGTCAGCAGAAGGCTGGAAGATGCGGGAGAGATCGATCTGCAGCTAATGCAGTTCTCATGATTTCTTTGAATAAATTCTCCAAACAGAGGACAGGCACTTAGGAGGTACCTGGTGTTAGGACAGTGTTAGTGTCTCCTTCATCAGACCTGGGAAGCTGCTCTCCCCTGCTGGCTGGAATGAGGCAAGGCAGTGCGTTTTTAATGACTCCAAGTTAAACACTGTATTTAGAGGGACGTATAAAGAGAGAGGCATGCTCTTTTTCTGTTAGCAGCATCCAGCATTTTGATGTCACTAACAAGAACACAATAAATTGTTCCTCATTATTCAGTAATTAACTCCAATGCGCCGGGTCCCCATCCCCCTGTGCCACACTCTAAATCACCTCCCCCTCCCCTGTCCACCTCCTGCGACACAGCTCTTTAATTTCCTCTACGCTGTGGGGGGTGGGTGCAGGAGAGGGGTGGGGGGGGGGGGTTGGGGCACGGAGAGCTTGATGCACTCCATCATCCCCTGCCATGTTTGCCATCCCCTCCCCTCCCCTCCCCTACCCTACCCTCCCCTCCCCTACCCTACCCTACCCTAGACTCAAGCTCCCCTCACAGAGATCTGGGCCCCACTATGGGACAAAACCTGGTGGAGTGGTAGGGGCCAGGATACCCTGGGCATCAGTTACCTTCAGTGAGGGAGACTGATGATGAGATAGCAGTGTTCTGCACTATCAGGTGATCATCACTACGCCTCCAGCCTTCATTCAGGAGTCGGACAGTACATGGGATTTTCCCTTCCTCCTCCTCCTGCTCTTAATTGTTAAAATTAGGTCATTAATTGGAGGCTGAGTCGAATCACCTGTCATTTCAGATGGGAATTAGCTGCTGATTGAAAGGTATCATAAAAGCCTGCCCAGGGCCTAGTTGGTACGGCTGTGCCCGCTGGGAGGGAGCTCCCTTTGTGCCTTGGCACTCACAGCCTACAGGCCCAGAGCTCACTCTACCTTCTCTACTGTAGATTGGGCCTGTGCTCTTGAGTGACACACATCCACATACATGGCCCAAATATAGATTCAAGAAAGGCAGTAGTGTCATGCTCAATTCCTGGAGGATGCTGTGGGAGTGTTAGTTTCTACTGCTCCAGTGCCTCTGGCCTAATTGGGTAGGATGCACATAGCACACACATGCCATTCCTCAAAGAGTAAGGTCAAGTTCATTTAAACGGGTAATCGTGAAACCAGACATGTAAACTAAACTGGGACAATAGCAGGGGTACACATGTGTTTAATGAGTTTAGGCAAGCCTCACTGAAATGGTCTGCATTCATATTAGGTATTAGGCTGCAATACATTCACACAACGTAGTACTGTAGGATAAGAAGTATTGAAACATTAGAAAATATGTTTGCACTATGCTCCGAGATGTTTTTACACGTTCATAAGTACAATGCCTTTTCCTTGAAGAAACATTCTCAGAAACACAGCAGTTAGGTAAAATAAGGAGTGTGCATTCTTCAATATGAGTGTAATTTTGAAAAAAAAAGAGATTTTGACAGAGGAAATACAGGGCCTTATGAGAAACACATGCATCAACATTTGTGTCAGCGATGACGTAAACCAATGACACACCCAAACATTCTTCACTTCCCTGTTGGCTACATTTTGCACTTCAAGGTACAGTAAGCATTACCTAAATTCACTTATAATGCTCCATTTGTTTGAAAAAATCACAGTGAATATGTTGGCAATATTAACACAGAAAGCATTAGAAAAACACGCCTAAATTATTCCAAAGGCACAGCGCTACATAAAGCCCTTGGAGGGACCACATCTCCACACGGACTGAGTCTTGAGGAACAGTACATAAGATGCTGACAAACCCGCTGTTTGAAATAAAAACCCTCTAAACACATGATGTTAATATTTAATGTTGCTGTTCCTCAGGAGGCCGTTCTGGGCTGTATGAGAGGGTCTGAGGGGAGATGGTATTAGTGCTGTGTGCTCTGGAGGAAGAGCCTGCATCATGCTAATGAAGCGATTGGGGCCTCAAACTCCAAAGAAAAACTCACATCCGATTAGAGAGCAGAGATGCATGTCAACATGCCAGCTAACGCAGCATAAAATAAGATAAACTTTAGTTAATGCAAGTCTAGCATCACTAAACACAATTACGGAGAATTATCCCAGCACATAATTATACAACTACAATAACAAAGAAGATGTTAAAAGATGTTTCACTCTCTGCACAAGTGTTTTCAGTTCAGCTGTGAACAATGGTGTGATGTGCAAGATAATGGGTCAACACTATTCTCTAAGCAGCCATTTGAAAGCATGCATGTGGTACAGAACACAGCAATGACAGCCACTTGACCTTCTCTTCTCCTGCTGGACTGAGCTGGGACATCTAGCTGGGACATCCTGTGAACCGGGGCTCTAAATGACATGCCATTTGGATGTGATTAAAAAGCATTAGAGATCCTGAAGCCCATGCTACTCCCCAAGCTATCAGGTAATTTGACAGAGTTCCAGCGAGTTTAAGACATGCAGATGTTTTCAGTTTAAGCCAGGCATCTGTTTATGCAGACACACTTTATGTTTGAAAAACCACAAAGGACCTCTAATAGATTTTATGGTGCCATATCAGCTAGAGTAGTCAGGTAATAAGCAAATTGGTCACAAGCAGCGTTCCCTGTAGACATGACCAGAAACATACCATTTTGCACAGCATGCTTACTATCCATGGTCATTATGTGTCTGCATACAGTATTACTGTCAGTGCTACTGTACTGCTGTCTAGGGAGGTGTGTCACTAATTTCACATACTGTTCTTAAATAATTTTAAAACGTCAAGGTTCCATTTTTGGACAGTAGTTTAGCCTTTTACAATGGAAAGCTTACGTATTTTCACAAATACTATCCATAAGCATTTTCATAAACTAGTAGCACTTGCTTCCTCACAGCAAACAAAATAACAGCATTACATGAGATCTCAGTGTCTCAGACAACTGGGGTGTGACTTTATTCTTGTTGATACAGAAGCCTCACTCTGTTAGACCTCACATCTGATAATAGAAAATAAATGTTTAGCGAGTGGAGATAACATAATGACACAGTGTTCATGGTGTAGCGTACGCCGGCCCTCTCTGCCTGACCTCCCAGTGAAACAGATGATGCTTTACATCATGCTGTTCTCACTGTGTACTCTACCCAGAGAGAGTGACACATCCACCGATACTCCGGTGTCCATTTCCTATTATGTGACAAGGACCCATTTCATATTGAAGTGATCCAAACAGTCAGCCGCCACTTGAGAGAACTGTCTTCACGAACAGAGAACAGAGGTCGAGGGGAACTACAAGGACGAGTGTCCTAGACATGCCATCCAACTGCTTCTGTGGTAACAATGACACTCAAACTGAAATAGGCCTACTGAACATAGAAGGCTTTGTATTTCAATAAAAATAACTGACATGCAGAAGCTGAAGTGTGTGTTGATGTACAACACTTCAGTGATGGAATCCACAACCCTCAGAGCAGGCATTGTCCACTGTGTACCTCAGAGATCTCTGTAGTTTGAACATCAGCACATAGGCCTAGCTTTGCAATAATACACATGCAACAAGCTAGGTCAATGTCCAGGTCAGGCACATGACATGACATCTATATGTGCAGACACAAGGTAACTATACTCTAGATCAGGGGTTTCCCAAACGCTGTCCTGGGGCCCCCCCTGGGTGCACGTTTTGGTTTTGATTAAAATAATCAACGCCCCAGGACCGAGCTTGGGAAACCCTGCTCTAGATGTACAGAGCAGTGACACAGAGGAAGGTGTTAAGATACACATGAGAAGTCATAGTTTGACCCCTCTACCATCCTTCAGTAAATGCAATTTCAAGTGTCCATGATGAAAAGGATTTTTTATTTTGTGCATAACGGTTGAAGAGCAGCCACCCAGACTCAACTACATGGTCTGGCTGACTGTTCAAGCCTTGTAAATTCCCTGTTCGACATCAGTCCTGGGCCAGGTTTCCCGATGGTGATGGAACTTAGGCTTCCGATTGTTTTAAGATGCATCTTTCCTACAAAGGCCAAATGTATAACATGCGTTTCCCAAAACACAACGCAGAGAGAACGGTCGCTAAGTGCATCGTTGGAGCATGCGTCGATACTGATAGGATCGAAAGAAAGGGAGCGCTGCTCTCAGATCAGATCAGATTACCTTAACATTATAATTGTTTCACAATACTGACGACAGATCAGCTTCTAGAGAGATATTGGCACCTACGGTTATTCTAATGCTTACCCAATAAAAATACACAAAATCACAGATTTGGCACATCATTGCGCACGTTAGACTACACATCATGAAATATAATTAGACAAATCACAGACAGTAGCCTACAAGTAGCAAAATATAACTTAATTGATTGAACATGAAATATATTTCAATATGATAACCTACTGTTTACATTTTATCTCGGTTTTCATTTGAATAATCTTTTAATACATTGCTTGTTTGTATCAATTGAATTGCAAAGACATTGGCAGCTTTGTATTTGTAGTCAACTTTGTTCTGAAATTATTGGGGGTCACAGTGACGGATAAAATGTCTCGTGTGGTTCAGTTGGTAGAGCATGGCACTTGCAATGCCAGGGTTGTGGGTTCGATTCCCACGGGGGACCAGTATGGGGGGGAGGGGGAGGGGAGGGGGGGGGGGAAGGATGTAAATGTATGCAAAATAAACCTTGTGATTTTATTTTTAGCAGAGATCTTCTGTGTGTAAGGTGACACGGGAGGGCAAAAAAGCATCTAACAATCCTGTGCCATGACTGCAGGTTAGCCCAAGCATATCCTCCTTGTTCTTCAGCCCATAACGCTAGCGGTAACATATCTCAGAGATCTCCATAGCCAGCCTCAGAAACTCACCTGTCTCCTGACAGGCGTTAAACAGGCCACAGTCAAAGTTCAAGTTACAGTTGCAGTCTTTGCTGGGTATGGCCTCCACTGAGGACGAGAACTGTCTGTAGGAGGGGCAGCAGCGATAGGTGGCTTCATCACAGGAGTCTGTCAACATGAGGAACAGGTCATAGAATCTACAGAAGAGGCAGTTCAGGATAATCCCTGAATAGCTGAGAGGCAGAGGGGAAAACATGGGAGAAGATTAGGAGCAAACTGTACAGTTATAAAGTATAGATCATGTTCAACCCTCTTACTATGTAAGTTGCTACTTTTGAATCAATTAATAAGTGAAATGAGGAGTGAATATGAATAATTTTAAATGGAAAATGCTCTCTTCTAAAAAAGAAACTTCAGCCTGGACAGTCCATAACTGCCACCCATTTAGAAGTCTGCACTGTAATAAATGCTTCAAACGGCCAGTCTTTTACCTTGGGATTTGTCTTCAGGATATAGATCCTCTGTGCTCCTAAAAGACCTGCATGCTGTCTGTCCTCACTTATTGTTTAGAACATTTTAAAAGCTTCCACTCTCTTTCTAGGCGTTCCTTTACATAATTTAGGAAATCACCTCTCACTCCCATACAGAGAGACAACTGAGGAAGCTGTTTGGAGACATAATCAATTAGCATCAACCTCTATGGGTCTCTCAGTAGGAACAATTTAAAGTTGCACCGTGGCTGCTCTGAAACAACATGCTGTGGGCCTTCCCAGTACCCTTTGCTAAAAGCTGCCCCCCTGGGTGCCATCAAATATGAGGTCAATGGGCTAAAATTATAACCATGAAGAGACAGGATCATTTCAGTTGTTGAGAAATGCATTGGGATTTGGTAAATATGTTAATCAGTTAGAATAAGGAGATAATACTATAATATAAACAGCTTTGCAACACACATACTGTATAACTAGCTAAATATGTCAGGCATTTTGGATAAGTGTCCAAATACACTCTGACAACAAACAAAACAAGGGTAACTTTCATAATCTATTCCATACTCCAACATCTTTATAACTATGTAGTGAAACATAATTTGGAATAAATTGCATAATAAATATGTATCTAATCACTGCATAGCAACATTTACTGATTTATGTTTTTAATAAGTACATATGCAATCAATTGTGTTGCTTCATTATGTAAAAGTGTTTCCACTGTTGTGACTAACTTATACATTATATGATTTTCTTCTACTGTCGTTTCTTTATTTGAATTATTCATACATTTTAATAATTGATCATAAAAATACATATGAACATGATTACAGCAAAGTGAAAGCTAATTTGTCACATTTCAAATTCTTACAGTAAAGGGTTACAAATATCTAGGTCTGTGGCACATCCTATTGCTGATGTCCTGACTACCTGTTTCTAGAAGACAAGCCATGAAACAGAGACCAGTGTTATAGGGAACTTTGTCACTTGGACTGTGGAGTGTATTAGAATACAGATGTCTGGTCTTAACTTGATCACGCTTTTCTCGCAGAGAATTTTCCTGCTGCATTAAGAAATTCAAATGAGCCTCATGATTCCTTAAAAATAAGCAGTTCTCTTTCTCTCCATGCGGGGGCAGTCGAATCATTGGGATCATCAAATAATATTTTCGCTCGCTCAAACGCTAGGCCCAGATCCTATTACTGCAACATTCAAATGTACAAAATGTATCTGAAATGCAGCCATACACATCAATCATTGATTTAGTTACACATTTCAAATATGGACAGTCAGGGATATTTTTCCCCCGATCTTGATAATGAAATGACCAGACACACACCAGACACTTTTGGATAACTTCAACAGGAAACTAATAACAGTAGGTTTACCAGGCTACACCAACAATGCTTGTCAGATAGATAAATCGCCCTTAGTCTGTTAAAAAAGAACTAAATTGTTCCGATGACAATACCAACCAAAGCGATTCACTTCAAGAGCCGTGGTGGAGATTCTTCTTCTTCTTCTTCTTCTTCTTCTTCTTCTTCTTCTTCTTCTTCTTAAAATGTAAAATGTAATGGAGTGGGCCTCCCGAGTGGTGCATCGCAGTGCTAGAGGCATCATTATAGACCCCGGTTCGATACCAGGCTGTGTCGCAGCAGGCCGCGACAGGGAGACCCATGAGACGGCGCACAATTGGCCCAGCATAGTCCGGGGTAGGGGAGGGTTTGGCCGGCCGGGATGTCCTTGTCCCATTGTGCTCAATCGACTCCTTGTGCGGGCTGGGCGCATGCATGCTGACTTCGGTCGCCAGTTGTACGGTTTTTCCTCCGATACATTGGTGCGGCTGGCTTCCGGGTTAAGCGAGCAGTGTGTCAAGAAGCGGTGCGGATTGGCAGGGTCGTGTTTCAGATGATGCATGGCTCTCGACCTTCGCCTATCCCGAGTCCATACGGGAGTTGCAGCGATGGGACAAGACTGTAACTACCAAAGTCTGAAAGTGTTTGCTTTTAAATATACTTAAGTATCAAAAGTAAATGTAATTGCTAAAATATACTTAAGTATCAAAAGTAAAAGTATAAATCATTTCAAATTCCTTATACAGTGAGGGAAAAAAGTATTTGATCCCCTGCTGATTTTGTACGTTTGCCCACTGACAAAGAAATGATCAGTCTATCATTTTAATGGTAGGTTTATTTTAACAGTGAGAGACAGAATAACAACAAAGAAATCCAGAAAAACGAATGTCAAAAATGTTATAAATTGATTTGCATTTTAATGAGGGAAATAAGTATTTTGACCCCCTCTCAATCAGAAAGATTTCTGGCTCCCAGGTGTCTTTTATACAGGTAATGAGCTGAGATTAGGAGCACACTCTTAAAGGGAGTGCTCCTAATCTCAGTTTGTTACCTGTATAAAAGACACCTGTCCACAGAAGCAATCAATCAATCAGATTCCAAACTCTCCACCATGGCCAAGACCAAAAAGCTCTCCAAGGATGTCAGGGACAAGATTGTAGACCTACACAAGGCTGGAATGGGCTACAAGACCATCGCCAAGCAGCTTGGAGAGAAGGTGACAACAGTTGGTGCGATTATTCACAAATGGAAGAAACACAAAATAACTGTCAATCTCCCTCGGCCTGGGGCTCCATGCAAGATCTCACCTCGTGGAGTTCCAATGATCATGAGAACGGTGAGGAATCATCCCAGAACTACATGGGAGGAGCTTGTCAATGATCTCAAGGCAGCTGGGACCATAGTCACCAAGAAAACAATTGGTAACACACTACGCCGTGAAGGACTGAAATCCTGCAGCGCCCGCAAGGTTCCCCTGCTCAAGAAAGCACATATACAGGGCCGTCTGAAGTTTGCCAATGAACATCTGAATGATTCAGAGGAGAACTGGGTGAAAGTATTGTGGTCAGATGAGAACAAAATGGAGCTCTTTGGCATCAACTCAACTCGCCGTGTTTGGAGGAGGAGGAATGCTGCCTATGACCCCAAGAACACCATCCCCACCGTCAAACATGGAGGTGGAAACATTATGCTTTGGGGGTGTTTTTCTGCTAAAGGGACAGGACAACTTCACCGCATCAAAGGGACGATGGACGGGGCCATGTACCGTCAAATCTTGGGTGAGAACCTCCTTCCCTCAGCCAGGGCATTGAAAATGGGTCGTGGTTGGGTATTCCAGCATGACAATGACCCAAAACACACGGCCAAGGCAACAAAGGAGTGGCTCAAGAAGAAGCACATTAAGGTCCTGGAGTGGCCTAGCCAGTCTCCAGACCTTAATCCCATAGAAAATCTGTGGAGGGAGCTGAAGGTTCGAGTTGCCAAACATCAGCCTCGAAACCTTAATGACTTGGAGAAGATCTGCAAAGAGGAGTGGGACAAAATCCCTCCAGAGATGTGTGCAAACCTGGTGGCCAACTACAAGAAACGTCTGACCTCTGTGATTGCCAACAAGGGTTTTGCCACCAAGTACTAAGTCATGTTTTGCAGAGGGGTCAAATACTTATTTCCCTCATTAAAATGCAAATCAATTTATAACATTTTTGACATGCGTTTTTCTGGATTTTTTTGTTGTTATTCTGTCTCTCACTGTTCAAATAAACCTACCATTAAAATTATAGACTGATCATTTCTTTGTCAGTGATCAAATACTTTTTTCCCTCACTGTAGTCATTAAAAAATCATGTTAACCACTATTATTGTACACACAGTGAGTCCATGCAACTTATTATGTGACTTCTTAAACAAATGCTTCTCCTGAACTTATTTAGGATTGCCATAACCAAGGGGTTGAATACTTGACTCAAGACATTTCAGCTTTTCAATTTTTATTAATTTGTAAAAGCATAATTCCACTTTGACATAATGGGGTATTGCGTGTAGGCCAGTGACACAAAATCTCAATTTAATCCATATGAAATTCAGGCTGTAACACAACAAAATGTGGAAAAAGTCAAGGGGTGTGAATACTTTCTGAATCCACTGTATGTTGTACCAACAATAACAGCAATGGTAGTCACTGAGAAATGGTAGGAAGTGTTTATTTGTAACGTGTTCAATGTGCACAACTTATTGATTCTGAGAGCTAAGTACCAGTATTGATATATTTAATTTTGATACTGGGAGGCTCTCTATATCATGTATAGTTTTATAGAGAACAGAAAAGTTGATTGATCTGCTTTTCATGGACCTATTTGAATGCTTATTAATGAATTATTGCTTTGACTGCTTTCTACCACCTATTCTAAATGAATTATTTACCACACCTTCTTCTCTCTTTTATTTAACATTGAATGTCCTATGATTTATTAACAGCTTGGACATATTTTATTAACAGGAATACACATTATTGTCTACTAAATAATCAAAAGGAGATACAGTACAAATATGCATGGCTTTGGGCTGTATTGGCTGGTTTTAATATTTCATAATTTTTCCTAAACTAGGTAAAACGTATGATTCTTCAAAACTTCTAGAATATCAGTTTGTGTACTGAACTATCCAATAGTTGACTTGAGCGATATTCCCAATATTCCAGAATTATGGATGTGTATCTGATCTGTCAGTTTCATCTCACTGGCAGTGATTGAACAGGAGAAGCTGTACAACAAGTTAGAAGGAGTTACAGAATCATTTAAGTCTGCCGTGTACCAGAGCTGAAAATCATTGAGATGCTCCTGGGTTAGCTAATACATTAGGTAATTACTGCAGCTGGTCTGTGACCATGACCGTTAGCTAACAGAGAAATAAGACTTGTGGTCATAACATACATTTTTAAGTTATTGCCTCCATAGTGCACTTTCTACAATGCCTCTTTCACTCATTATGAATCACAAAGCTTTTCTTATGAAAAGTTTGGAGGGAACTGCCATAATAATAATGTATGTAAATAATCAAAATATCAGATATTTGACATTGAGAAGATTGCGCTTAGATATTTTTCAATAAGATGAAGTTCATTCCTTTTAGAAAACGTACCATATCTCACCAAAGACAATGTATTTTCCCCTTTCTTCATCTGTTCTGGTTTTCTGTTCTGCCTTCTGATCTATTGATGCAGAAATCAATTATAGGATGTCTTAATAACACAGCATTGATTGAAACAGTCAGAGTTCAAACGCACAATGCAAACATTTATGCGACTTAATTAGGCTTTTGAACTCTCTGCCTCTAGAATCACAAGCCCTCTGTTCATCCTCGAGATAAAAGGTAAAATACACTACCGGTCAAAAGTTTTAGAACACCTACTCATTCAAGGGTTTTTCTTTATTTTTATTATTTTCTACATTGTAGAATAATAGTAAAGACATCAAAACTATGAAATAACATGGAATCATGTAGTAACCAAAAAAGTGTTAAACAAATCAAAATATATTTTATATTTGAGATTCTTCAAATAGCCATCCTTTGCCTTGATGACAGCTTTGCACACTCTTGATATTCTCTCAACCAGCTTCACCTGGAATGCTTTTCCAACAGTCTTGAAGGGTTCCCAAATATGCTGAGCACTTGTTGGCTGCTTTTCCTTCACTCTGCAGTCCGACTCATTTTGATGTCTGCACTATTATTCTACAATGTAAAAAATAGTAAAATAAAGAAAAACCCTTGAATGAGTAGGTGTGTCCAAACTTGTAGTGTATATTTGTAATAATTTTTTAAAGGAGCCCCATTAGCTGCTGCCAAGGCAGCTGCTACACTTCCTGGGGTCCAGAAACATTAAGGCAGTTACAGTGCCTTCGGAAAGTATTCAGTCCCCTGGACTTTTTCCACATTTTCCTACGTTACAGCTTTATTGTAAATTGGAGTAAATTGTTTTTTTTTTTCTCATCAATCTACACACAATACCCCATAATGACAAAGCAGAAACAGGTTTTCATAATTTTATGAACATGTATATATATAAAAAAAAGGGAGTCTCATATGGTCTGAATACTTATGTAAATAAGGTATTTCTGTTTTTAAAAAACTGTTTTTGCTTTGTCATTATGGCGTATTGTGTGTAGATTGATGAGAGCAAAACAAATAATTTAATCAATTTTAGAACAAGGCAGTAATGTAACAAAATGTGGAAATAGTCAAGGGGTCTGAATACTTTCTGAATGCACTCTATATACAATTTTAAATATTACATTACATTACATTTCATAACACTTTACACAACACATTAATTGTGTTCCCTCAGGCCACTACTCTACTATCACATATCTATAATACAAAATCCATGTGTACGTGTGTGTAGAGTGCGTGTCTTATCATGTGTATGTGTGTCTGTGCCTGTGTGTGTCTCTTCACAGTCGCCGCTGTTCCATAAGGTGTATTTTTATCAGTTTTTAAAATCTGATTCTACTGCTTGCATCAGTTACCTGATGTGGAATAGAGTTCCATGTAGCCATGGCTCTATGTAGTACTGTGCTAGTAGTTTAAACAGACACATCGGTGCATTCAGCATGTCAGCACTTCTTACAAAACAAGTAGTGATAAAGTGAATCTCTCCTCCACTTTGAGCCATGAGAGAATTACATGCATATTATGAATGTTAGCTCTCCGTGTACATTTAAGGGCCAGCCGCGCTTCCCTGTTCTGAGACAATTGTAATTGTCCGAGGTCCCTCTTGGTGGCACCTGACCACACAACTGAACAGTAGTCCAGGTGCGACAAAACTAGAGCCTGTAGGACCTGCCTTGTTGATAGTGTTCTTAAAAAGGCAGAGCAGCACTTTATTATGGACAGGCTTCTCCCCACCTTAGCTACTGTTGTATCGACATGTTTTGACCATGACTATTTACAATCCAGGGTTACTCCAAACAGTTTAGTCACCTCAACTTGCTCAATTTTCATGTTATTTATTTCAAGATTTAGTTGAGGGTTAGGGTTTAGTGAATGATTTGTCCCAAATACAATGCTTTTAGTTTTTGAAATATTTAGGACTAATCTCTTCCTTGCCACCCATTCTGAAACTAACTGCATGTCTTTGTTAAGTGTTGCAGTGATTTCACTTGCTGTAGTAGCTGACGTGTATAGTGTTGGGTCATCCGCATACATAGATACACTGGCTTTACTCAAGGCCAGTGGCATGTCATTAGTAAAGATTGAAAAAGGTAAGGGGCCTAGACAGCTGCCCTGGGGAATTCCTGATTCTACCTGGATTATGTTGGATAGGCTTCCATTAAAGAACATCCTCTGTGTTCTGTTAGACAGGTAACAATATAGCAGGGGGTGTAAAGCCATAACAAATACATTTTTCCAGCAGCAGACTATGATCGATAATATCAAAAGCTGCACTTAAGTCTAACAAAACAGCTCCCACAATCTTTTTATCATCAGTTTTCTCAACCAATCATCAGTAATTTGTGTAAGTGCCATGCTTGTTGAATGTCCTTCCCTATAAGTGTGCTGATTGTCTGTCAGTAAAATAGAATTGTATCTGTTCAAACACAATTTTTTCAAAAAATTTACTAAGGGTTGGTAACAGGCTGATTGGTCGGCTATTTGAGCCAGTAAAGGGGGCTTTACTATTATTGGGTAGTGGAATTACTTTTGCTTCCCTCCAGGCCTGAGGGCACACACTTTCTAGTAGGCTTAGATTGAAGGTATGGCAAATATGAGTGGAAATATCATCCGCTATTATCCTCAGTAATTTTCCCTCCAAGTTGTCAGACCCCGGTGGCTTGTCATTGTTGATAGACAACAATAATTTTTTCACTTCTTCCACACTCACTTTACAGAATTCAGAATTACAGTGCTTGTCTTTCATAATTTGATCAGTTATACTTGGACGTGCAGTGTCAGCATTGGTTGCTGGCATGTCATGCCTAAATTTGCTTATCTTGCCAATGAAAAAATCATTAAAGTAGTTGGCAATATCAGTGAGTTTTGTGATGAATGAGCCATCTGATTCAATGAATGACAGAGCTGAGTTTGCCTTTTTGCTCAAAATGTAATTGAAGGTGCTCCAAAGCTTTTTACTATCATTCTTTATATCATTTATCTTTGTTTCATAGTATATTGGTGTGGTCCGGACCGTCCTTGATTTCAATGTCCACGGTCTATGTTATGTTCAGATTTGGTCCGGTTCGTACCGACCTTGATTTGGCCTAAATATAGATGTCTATAATTTACATTTTGGTCATTTAGAAGACACTCTTATCCAGAGTGACTTACATTAAGTGCATTCAACTAAGGTAGATAAACAACCACATATCACAGTCATAGCAAGAAAAATATGTCTGTAACCGTTACTGACAATGTTATTGTAGTTGAAGTGGTCTGTTGGTTTATTCTGAAGGTTGGACTACTTTAAACACACCTGTATTTGGGGAGTTTCTCCCATTCTTCTTTGCAGATCCTCTCAAGCTCTGTCAGGTTGGATGTAGAGCGTCGCTGCACAGCTATTTTCAGGTCTCTCCAGAGATGTTCGATCGGGTTCAAGTCCGGGCTCTGGCTGGGCCACTTAAGGACATTCAGAGACTTGTCCCGAAGCCACTCCTGCGTTGTCGACACAATCCTGTCTCGGAGCTCAACGGACAATGCCTTCGACCTCATGTCTTGGCGTTTTCTCTGACATGCACTGTCAACTGTGGGACCTTATATAGACAGGTGTGTGCCTTTCCAAATCATGTCCAATCAGTTGAATTTACCACAGGTGGACTCCAATCAAGTTGTAGAAATCAATGGAAACAAGATACACCTGAGCTCAATTTTGAGTCTCATAGCAAAGGGTCTGAATACTTAAGTAAATAAGGTATTTCTGTTTTACATTTTTTATACATTTGCAAACATTTCTAAAAACCTGTTTTTTATTTGTCATTATGGGTGTTACGAACCCCGTGGCTTTAAACGTCTAGGGTGGATGGACATGAGACCCGTAACATAATTCATGCAAATTAGGATGATGACATGGAACAGTGAGAACAAAAACTACACGACAACCATAAACTACCGTCAAACATAAAAGGTTTATTGCTGAACACACGGTAAAGGTTTGGGAAAAAGGGCTGAGCAGGACCCAAGAAATGAAACAATAGTGTAAAAAAAACCTAAACTGATCTTGCCTGCCTCAAGAACCGCTAAGCTACTGCTAATCATACAAAAGTACAGGGGGTGGTCCGCTCAGGTCTAAATAGTGTTTTTAGACAGATTTCTTCCTACGGGTAATGTACGCCCAAGGGCAACTTGCTTAAACTCCCCTTTTCCCAGAAACACACAAAGTTACCAAACAGAGTAATCAGCAAATGAGTGAGTACACAAAACACAGGACACCACAGTATCCAAACTCACATACGGAAATAGTCTCTCTAACAAAGTTACCAAACAGAGTAACCAGCAACTTAGTGAGTAAACAAAACACAGGACACCACAGTATCCATACTCACATACGGAAATAGTCTCTCTAACAAAGTTACCAAACAGAGTAACCAGCAACTTAGTGAGTAAACAAAACACAGGACACCACAGTATCCATACTCACATACGGAAATAGTCTCTAACAACAAACACAACTGACCGGCTTTTAAACAATGGGATGTGTGATTGAAAAACCAGCAACAGGTGGTGCAATGCAGAGGAATGTTCACTGATTGGTCCACCTTAGCAATCAGCAGACACCCCAACGACCACCAATCAGGAACATACAGGACACCTGTGATTAGGGCAGAAGGAGAGGAAAAACACAAAAAGACACAGGATACCTGTATCCGTAACAATGGGGTATTGTGTGTAGATTGATGAGGGGCAAAAAAACAATTTCATCAATTTTAGAATAAGACTGTAACGTAACAAAATGTGGACAATGTCAAGGGGTCTAAATACTTTCCGAATACACTGTATGTACTTTTTTTTTTGACAATCTCTCTAAAACATACAGTTGAAGTCGGAAGTTTACATACACCTTAGCCAAATACATTTAAACTCAGTTTTTCACAATTCCTGACATTTAATCCTAGTAAAAATTCCCTGTCTTAGGTCAGTTAGGATCACCGTTTTATTTTAAGAATATGAAATGTCAGAATTATAGTAGAGAGAATTATTTTTTTCAGCTTTTATTTGTTTCATCACATTCCCAGTGGGTCAGAAGTTTGCATACACTCAATTAGTATTTGGTAGCATTGCCTTCAAATTGTTTAACTTGGGTCAAACGTTTTGGGTAGCCTTCCACAAGCTTCCCACAATAAATTGGGTGAATTTTGGCCCATTCCTCCTGACAGAGCTGGTGTAACTGAGTCAGGTTTGTAGGCCTCCTTGCTCGCACACACTTTTTCAGTTCTGCCCACAAATTCTCTATAGGATTGAGGTCAGGGCTTTGTGATGGCCAATCCAATACCTTGACTTTGTTGTCCTTAAGCCATTTTGCCACAACTTTGGAAGTATGCTTGGGGTCGTTGTCCATTTGGAAGACCCATTTGCGATCAAGCTTTAACTTCCTGACTGATGTCTTGAGATGTTGCTTCAATATATCCACATAATTTTCCTTCCTCATGATGCCATCTATTTTGTGAAGTGCACCAGTCCCTCCTGCAGCAAAGCACCCCCACAGTATGATGCTGCCACTCCCGTTCTTCACAGTTGGGATGGTGTTCTTCAGCTTGCAAGCGTCCCCCTTTTTCCTCCAAACATAACGATGGTCATTATGGCCAAACAGTTCTATTTTTGTTTAATCAGACCAGAGGACATTTCTCCTAACAATACGATCTTTGTCCCCATGTGCAGTTGCAAACCGTAGTCTGGCTTTTTTATGGTGGTTTTGGAGCAGTGGCTTCTTCCTTGCTGAGCGGCCTTTCAGGTTATGTTGATATAGGACTCGTTCTATTGTGGATATAGATATTTTTGTACCTGTTTCCTCCAGCATCTTCACAAGGTCCTTTGCTGTTGTTCTGGGATTGATTTGCACTTTTCACACCAAAGTACGTTCATCTCTAGGAGACCGCGTCTCCTTCCTGAGCGGTATGACGGCTGCGTGATCCCATGGTGTTTCTACTTGCATACTATTGTTTGTACAGATAAACGTGGTACCTTCAGGCATTTGGAAATTGCTCCCAAGGATGAACCAGACTTGTGGAGGTCTACAACTTTTCTTCTGAGGTCTTGGCTGATTTCTTTTGATTTTCCCATGATGTCAAGCAAAAAGGCACTGAGTTTGAAGGTAGTCCTTGAAATACATCCACAGGTACACCTCCAATTCACTCAAATTATGTAAATTAGCCTATCAGAAGCTTCTAAAGCCATGACATCATTTTCTGGAATTTTCCAAGCTGTTTAATAATAATAACATGCCATTTAGCAGACGCTTTTATCCAAAGCGACTTACAGTCATGCGTGCATACATTTTTGTGTATGGGTGGTCCCGGGGATCGAACCCACTACCTTGGCGTTACAAGCGCCGTGCTCTACCAGCTGAGCTACAGAGGACCACAAAAGGCACAGTCAACTTAGTGTATGTAAACTTCTGACCCACTGGAATTGTGATACAGTGAATTATAAGTGAAATAATCTGTCTGTAAACAATTGTTGGAAAAATTACTTGTGTCATGCACAAAGTAGATGTCCTAACCGACTTGCCAAAACTATAGTTTGTTAACAAGAATTTTGTGGAGTGGTTGAAAAACGAGTTTTAATGACTCCAACCTAAGTGTATGTAAACTTCCGACTTCAACTGTAGCTCAGTAGCCTATTAGGCTACACTCATAATAAATGGAATACCACCATAAATGAACCTGCATAGAACAAAACGTCTATGGCAATACATATTCTCGAAACTAAACTAAACCCATGCACAGAAATTGGCGCCTCCAAACTCGGTATGAATGGTCACCCAATTCGTCGCATCCCCTTGCCCTATGACCAGGAAGACACGTCCGAAGCACGGGAAACAATGGTCATGTTACCCTGCTCAGACATTGCATGCATCAATCAATTGTCATCGACTGTGCCTAAGGGCACCAGATTGCTATAACATATGATGTGGTTAGTTGATACGTAATATACCTATCCAGGTATTGTAAGATCTAGCATGCGTCAGCAATGCCTGGGCAGAGGAACGCATCCAATGTGAGTGAGCTGGCTATTAACATTTCTAAAGTAATCATTAATTAATTTTAATGAGAGAATTATCATATTTACCATGTAAAATTATTAGCCTATTGAGTGAAGTTTCATAAACCAAATGCTTGTCTGAGATAGGAACATGATGTAGCATATAAACTAAACAAACTGAGGAAGTGAATGAAGCTTTGCATTTCTCAAACCACAAGTAAATATAGACTGTTAGAAAATGAATCTAATAATGTTATGAATGCTGTGGTAGCTAATCCTACAGCAATTATATGAAACCGACATCAGTGTGCTGCTGCTTCCTCCACTGTCCCTGTACTACACTCACCCCTTCTAAATTCCCTACACAGGGAGTGACCCTGGCCATTGAGCTGAGCCTAACTGCGGATCCGGGTCACGGCACCAGTGAAACTGACGTCAGTGTGCTGCTAACAGTATTCCTCCACTGTCCCTGTCCCCATACAGGGTTAGAACTAATGATCCTCTGCTCGCAAAACACACTTGACCGCCCTCCTTAACAACGTACCAACCAATTGAGCTATACAAAAGGATCCAATTGCATAGCTCCATCTGCAACATTTCAAGTTAGCTGTGGGGCTTACAGCATGTTCTTAACTCAGGCACGTTCTTAACTCTGTTACATATAGTAAACCTCTATCCAATAGGCACAAATTCGGCAACAGGTAGACAATCAAATGAATGTGACTGCAAGTGAAAGGCTGGCGCAAAGCCAAATCATTACAACTAGACATTTGAAATCGTAGAAAGTTGCAAACAGTGTTATCATTATAGGCCAATCAAGCAAAACTTACCAATGTTTTATACTCCAGTGACTTACAGTCCCTTCCACATCACAACGTGGGCCTTCAAGGCAATAGTACCAAAGTGGGGCTTTGCAGTGAAACATTGATATTGAGCTGCATTCACATTTCTCAGAGTTTACAAGCCTACAAATTTACACTAATTAGACTCAACATTAAAGTTGCATTTAAAATGATGCCCTGCTGTGTTTGCATATGTTTAGCGCACAAGTGGCATTGTGGTTGAAATGGTAAATATGACTCCTGAGGAGAACTTAGAAGGAGGGCTTTTCTCATGTTTTAAACACACAGACACACTTTTGTAATTTAAAAATAAAATGGTCATTTAGCAGACGCTCTTATCCAGAGCGACTTACAGGAGCAATTAGGGTTTAGTGCCTTGCTCAAGGGCACATCAACAGATTTTTCACCTAGTCGGCT
This sequence comes from Coregonus lavaretus, assembly GCF_964263955.1. NCBI lineage: Eukaryota > Metazoa > Chordata > Actinopteri > Salmoniformes > Salmonidae > Coregonus > Coregonus lavaretus. Next base: position 16,100,963 of record NC_139995.1, on the reverse strand, counting down.
CGGGGATTAGAACCAGCGACCTTTCGGTTAATGGTACAACGCTCTTAACCACTAAGCTACCTGCCGCCCCGGTGACAGTTCTGTATGCTAGCGTATAACATGAAGAAACGATTAGTATTTCACTAAGACCAAGCTATGTGATTGTATGTCATACCAAATTCCTAATTATTGTTATCCTCAGCATCAGTTGGCTTGTTATCACTGTGACAGCTGGTTTTCATCTATCATTGGTCTACTTCAATCATACATCATGCAGGTGAATATGCACAATTAAACTTTTATGGAAAGGTACTCAATGTGAAATGTGTTTTGGGCCTGAGACTGCAGAAAAGTCACAGTGGCTGACATGACACCCATTAGAGCATTCCTTAATGTAGACGTGTGTGATGGCCTGAGTCTGAGATCAAGTTCAGGTACAAATTACAGTACATCTAAGTGGCAGTTTACCCACTGATTCACGGCCCTTGTAATGCACTCCATTATTTACAACAGTAAACATGTATTTTTATTACTCTCTCTCACCCTCTCTTTTTCTCCCTCTATCTCTCTGCTCTCTATTTCTCCTCTCTTTTTCTCCCTCTATCTCTCTGCTCTCTATTTCTCCTCTCTTTTTCTCCCTCTATCTCTCTGCTCTCTATTTCTCCTCTCTTTTTCTCTTTCTCTATCTCTCTCAGTGTGTGTGTGTTTCTGTGTGGTCCTGATGACAGGTGTTTCATAGAAAGAGTTGAATGGACAGGGTTGTAGGATTTTTCAGCAGTCTCAATGTCATAGTTAGTGGAACATAGCACAGGGTCAGAGGTGCATCTTGTCCAATGAGGTCTATGGAGGATAAATGTCATAGACAGGTCTGGTGAAGAGACCAGCCTCCCTGTCACCTTGAAACAAAGACAAAGGGAGAACTGATGTCATATTCAACTCTAAATCAGTCTTTTATTTGAAATTGGTTAGATTGGGCTGGGTACATTCACCTGTTTTGTCACTTCTATAGCCTATATTAATCATTCACAGGTAAATACACGATGTAAACCACACATTTCATGGATGAGCAATAGTTTGTTTGCGTTTGAATAATTGCAGAACTGTATATGGTGTCTTAACGTTGTATAAACCTGGCAACAGGATTTGCATTACCTCCAAATTACCTATTCCAAGAGACTGAGGAAAATATGTATTTTAAGCTACCAGCTTGACATTTGTTTAAGGACATCAATGAATCAGAAGCTAGCAGAGGGAGAAATGCTACTTAGTGCAAAAACTGGGTAGTGAATTTTACCTCCAATACTAACATTAAAGTGTTTCCATACAGGATTAGGTGTTAATCCCTCACGGATCACCATGGAGAATTGGCCCTCGCTTGAGAGGGAATGAAGCATGAAATCAAAGAAGCCTTTTCTGACCGACTTTGAATGATCTAGGTAAGTCGCATTGGGAAAGTATATTTAAATGTGTAGTTTTCATAGGAGTTATGCACTGGGTAATTTTCCATTACCACCGAGATTACTATGGTACTCTATCCGTGCTCTGGGCATTTTTCTTACCTTCTTTACTGATCCACTTACAGTAGGCCTGCTTTCCTGTAGACATACATCACCTTATGATACCTTTAGGGAGTGTACCAGCCCAACTCATTAAGTACTCAATAATGCCATCTCTCTCTAATTGAACCAGTCTCAAATTACTTCAACACCTTGAACATGTCTAAGGACACCTGCCTACAATACCTCCATGACAGTCAAATGACACTGTGGGGAAACAATCCTGCAGGTTGACATTGAGGAGAGAAATCAATGTTTCCAGATTAAGACTGCAGATAAATGACCTTACAAAATAAAATAAATCAAAGAAATATGGAATGGGGAGGGAAATGTGATTCTTTGGAGTATAACAGTATATGACTGAAACCAACTGGGGATTGTCTCTGTCTTCAGTGGAGGATATGTGGGTTTCCTAAGGCGATGGGCCCACCAGGGACTCTGGGAGGCTCCGTGGGGTCCTCGCAAAACCCTTGAAGTTATTCAACCCAGTAAATGGCTAAATAGATTTCTTCTATTAAGGCTTATGCACTATTGTTCTGATTTCAGAAGTTCCACAATGGTTTCAGGCGGTTTATTTCACTGTACTGTACTCAACCAAATAGTCTTTATTTAATTTATTATCGAGGCCAAAATGATTATCCTTAATAAACATCCTGGTATTTCAGTGGTGTTTGGTGGTGTTCAAATGAGAGTGTGATAGGTTTGTTCAAAATGTTGATCTGCATTTGGAGATGAAAGACTGGTTAATTCCTTTGTTCTGTCTGATGACACCTTGAACATGTCTAAGGACATGTTCAAGGTGTCATCAGACACAAAAAGAATGCCAATATCAATCATTACTTTTAGTTATAGTGATGACTTTTCAGCACTGGCTTATTGAAATGTATTTATGGTTTAAGAAATGTGTATGTTCAGGTCTTATCATCACTATAACTAAAAGTAATGATTGATATTGGCATTCTTTTTGTTTATTCCTCTGTAGAACTTTATAATAAAACAGAGTAGGAATGGTACCTCTAAAATGTGGCAAAACCTACTGTAGGCCTATCCCATTGCACCTACATATGTAGGATCTTAATTTGATCACTCTTTTGTGAAATGCAGATAAGATTCACTGTAAATCCACACTACACACAGTTACAATAACAAATATATATACATTATTTTAACAGTATTGCGCTTTTCATGTAGCCTACTTTTAGCCAGTTAATAGCTTAACCACCGATCAAACAACATTACGGACTAAATGTTCAAATCCTGTTGCTGCAGGATTATTTTGCTTTTGGATTATTTTGCTGTGACAATATACAGTAGGTCAGTAGGTCAAGTTGCATCTGTATCCAAATCAAAGGGAACTGTGTTTGAGACACTCCTTTTTTTTTGCATATCATCTTATACAGAAAGCAAGCCTGCCTACTGTTGTCACATTTTGATAATTGAAAATCCCTGAGGATGTTCTGTGAAATGACTATTGTTAGAGACCAATTTGAGCCTCAGAGATAATCAATGTTAGAAATGATATAGAGTAGCCACCTTCTAAATGTTTCAATTGATCTTTGATGCTTTTTCACCAATAAGCAGTTTAAAATGACTAATTGGGTGGGGCTAAGAGTACCCAAAGCTTTTACTATTAGTGTAATGATGATATGACATCAGTATTGTCTTGTTGTTATTGCGCAAGACAGATGATGATTGGGTTTAGCTGGTGCACATTATGAGATGCTTCCTAAGTAGTGTTCATAAAGAAACCCTGGTGGCTGTGTCAAAGCCATAATAAGAGTCGTGATTCATATATACTTTAGGAGTCAAGGGTAACAGTGGGTGAGACCTGTATTTTATTTTATTTGTCCTTGCTATTAAAGGGATCCTGCCTTGGTCCTGCCTGTGCTTCTTTTGTCTCATCATACCTCTGAGTGTGTGCACTCTGCACTGGTGCTGGTGTCTCATTGATATGCCAACACTGTTTTTACACATTGTCAATTTATCTCTCTCATTACCGTCATTAATAAAGACTCAGATACATCTCATTACAAGGTTAATTGGGACAAATCTAAAATCCATCCCCCCTCCCTTTAAGTATGTTACTGTATTTCTGAAATGTTCATTGCTCGAGGTAGATTGCACACTACCGTGTTAAGGTCTCTAATAGCTGCTAATATTTCAAGATAGTGTAGTTCTATTCAAATTTTTTTAGCTCTTTTTGATTTTATATGACTTTGATGGCATCATGTGATTATGATCCCACTGTTGGTGTGTGTAGGCCTAAATCATACATTTTATCAGACATGGCATTCTGTACAATGGTATGATGTTGAACTAAGGCATCAATACACCCTTCGATATAATAATCAACAGAAGGAATCATCACAACAAGTATCAGACTGGTTTTGGACACCTTTGGGGACTTACTAATTAAAGTCACATACACACCCACATATGCACACATGGACAAACTCACTCACACACTCACACCCATATAATTTATTTTTCTAACAAAAGAAACACACACTCACTCAGCTATATAGTGCAATAGACTGCACAGCTGTGTGTAAGATCGGCACTTTGTGAAATTTCTATTTCACATTTCTTTTACAATTCCCTTTTTCATTTGAGTTACATGAAGTCCTCCCCATCTACAACTTAGTTTCCCAGCCAAATATTGACTTTGAGATCTGATTATTAAGCAATTTCCACTAAACTTAAAATTACTCACTGAACAATTATTTTAAAGACATTATAAGACCCAGTAGACCCCCAAGGTCCTGGAACTGATTATGCAAGAAGATAATTGCTATGAAGATTTAAAAAGAATTAAATTGGTTTGACAAACCTATAAGTTGCTAACTACGGCTCAGTGCAAAATAATACATTTGCTGACGAGGCCACAAAGAACCAGAACAGGAAGCTTTTCCCGTGTGCTCAGGTGGGCAGGAGGTATCGCTCTCTTTATTATCACAGCTAATGGTGTTCCAGATCTGTCCTCAATTATAGAGGATGAGACGAACAATTAATTAATAATTATTGTGATAGATAAATTGTGCCACGTTCAGCAGATTCTGGAGATGGAATTAAAGGAAACTCCGATACAGTGTATTGACCAACAGTGGCCCCTTTTTCTCTCTTTCCATATAGAGTGTAATTTCAGCTTGACACCCAGATATGTCCCGTGTCCCCTAGCATCTCTTAGCTGCCAATGCATCATACGGAGTCTGGATGTTTTGCTGATTTACTGTGTGTAAAGCCAATGTTGCTTAAAGAGTGTGCAAAAAAAGGATATTAATCGTTATTTTCTTCATAGAAAATTGTTATTTCTTTCCTTTTAGGTACAATGGCTGAAAAATGATACATTACCAAAGTACTTTTGAGCAGAGGCTAAATTGTATAATTTTCCCATAAACTTGGAGCGTTTAAGTGTAGAAAGGAGGAATTATATGGCTATGAATGGCTTCCTTAATAGTGATTTCACTTCTCTGAACAAAAGAGTGAGGCTCTGCAATGAGCTTGGAGTGCGGACGTAGCTCGATTGGCCATTTCCGTAACGTCCATTAAGGTCACGGCGCTGCGCCACCATGCAGGAGAGTGCATGAGTGACAACACAGGGCCAAAGATGAATGGAGCACTCTTCCACAAACCTCGTTAAGACTGAAATCACTGAAAAAATAATAGTTATTAAATTAATTGCAGTCGTAATCTCGTAAAATATGTGTCGAAATATTATATGCAGTTCGATTAAAACATAACATGGGTGTCAAATCTGTAATAAAACCCTGATCAATAAAACAATAACCATGTTGTTAAAAGCAGTCGTTGAAAGGTGTTGCTGGCAGTGTGTTCCAGGGGTGAGCAACCCTTTTAATATAAACGGATTTCATCTTTCCACTATGTCACCTAAATCACCTCAATGTTTGTGTATACAATTATAATAAGATAATAAATTGCAGCAATGGATGGATTACGAACACTCTCTTCAACCCCATATATCAGGCTTTGTCACGAGCCCAGAAAATGCATGTCTAACAATCTGTTGATTACAATGTGGTGTGAGGAAAGCTCAAGAGAGGGAAGATGATGACTGTTGCAGGATACATTATTTTAACGTATTGTTATGTTTAAATCGATACGTTTTAAACGAGCACTAATGACTGCAATTAATTAGACTTTTAGAATCTTTATAAAAAATAAATAATGTATCCTGATTTAATGAATGGTTTATTATTTCATACTGTTGGCACTGACTATTACGCTTAAACGACTGGTATTTTATCTTGAAAAGGGGTGAGAGAAGACAAGTGTGGAAAGCATGATAGCACTTAAGTTGAAGGGCATATTTGTATTATAAACAGAGGGAGAGACATCATAAAGGCATGGTTCTTGATACAGTTGCATCTGCTTCCTAACCACGTTAAATAAATGTCCATGCACAAACTATTTGCCCCTTGAGATATCATTATTTTTTATCAGTGTGTTTATATTAAATAATTTGAGTGGGGATGTCAATTTGAAAATGAAATCGTCTCTGCCAGGAACTCATTCAAATTGGAAATTAATGATAAGGCAATTAAAAGTCGGGTACAGTATTTGGTAACAATTATGATAATGATTGTAGCTAGAGGTGTGAATATTGAAGGGAATGGTTATTAACACCAGCGCAGTATTTCCATTGGAAAACACATTGTGTTTTAGCAGTATCAGCAGCAGTGACTTATTTTGATTATTTCCATCTGATCCATTCTCTAATGCACCTCTCTCCCCACTACAAAACATGGCTGAATAAACCCTTCCTCTCTTTGCCCTGCTATTTACCATATGAATCAGATGACACAGCGTTGTATCCCTCTTTCCTCCCCAACAAAGCTATCGAAGGTATACTAGAGTATGTCAACCTAACGTATGTATATTTACTTATTTTACAACATGATACAATTTGTGTCATTCCATTACTAACACCAAACAAATGCTGTCGTATGAATGTGTTTGTAAGGGATGCGTCCCATATACTGAACTGGTAATTGAGTGGTTTATCAGCTCATGTTGCGTGTAGCTATAGGCTAAGTGTGGTTGAGATTCACAATTACTATCAGACACAACATGGTGTTTGTCTGCTCATGATTAATGCACTGCATCTGCAGCTAGGGCTGCTGTTTTCACACTGAAGCTGCTGGGTGATGGAGGATTCCTTTGAGATTCTGCCCCTGTGCTTTTTCATGCACTGTTATCAGCCAAATTGGATGATCAGTGGGGGAATCCTCCCACTCTCTGAGGCTTTCACTGTGGTTTGTAGATTTTGCCTTTAGGTTGGAAATTCACTCAGACTGGAGAACTCTTCCATCCAGGGAGCGACTTTTTCAATTGAGCATTAAGTGGGGGTCCAGATGGAAAAAGAAAGACAATTTTTTCCTCCCTGAGACCGGAATGTTGATTCTGTTACCCACAATCTTTCATCCTTGCATGCCCACACTTGTCTACAACCACCCATGAACAGGGAGTAAAAGTTGGTTGAAAACCAGAAGGACCACATGTATGTGTTTTAAAGTAGGGTTTCTCAAACTTGATCTTGGTGCCCCCCCGGTGAACATTTCGTTTTTTGCCCTAGCACTACACAGCTGATTCAAATAACCAGCTCATCATCAAGCTTTGATTATTTGAATCAGCTGTGTAGTGCTAGGGCAAAAAACAAAATGTGCACCCAGGGGGGGGGCCCCAGGACCGAGTTTGAGAAACCCTGGTGTAAAGGACCTTCTTTCCAAGTGAGCCCTTAGTGGAAGCAGAGGGTAACCATGTTTTCCCCCAGACGTATTTTTTTCTGTCACTTAATGACCATCAGGCCTCATTGTGATGGTTCAACGTTATCCGATACAGTGGCTGTCACACCACTGCTGGAATTGGTTTGCCACATTTTGGGGGTTGAAGCAGCTCATTGAGATAAAAAGCTAGAGCACTCGCCTCAATTGCAATAGCTTTTGGACAAAAGCCAATCATCCTAATGGTATATTTCCTTTATATGAAGAGGACAAAGTTGGTTAGTGCATATAAAGAACAGCATTGATACAGTACAGTTAAGAAGTATGCAGACCAGCTGATGTATAATGTCTGCAGTGGATGCAATGTAACTATTTGGTCAATTCTATTGGAAGGTGATCCAATCAATTCCCAGTTTTTAATGCTTATAAAGAAGTTCTTAACTATATGGGTTTATCAACATAGCAGCCTTAGTAGGGCTCTGTCTCATGATTTACCTAAGGTAGATTAAACCCAAGAGCTTAAGCCAGCAAAAGAGATGAGTATTGCACATCCATTCTTTAACAGATTCACTGGTCAATAATTGAATGAGTGAAGCCCATTGTCCAATTACTCGCATTATCTGTGGATAGTCCTCTCATTAAAAGGATAGAGAGGAAGGATAATAATTAAAAAGATTTGCGGCATGGGCATTTAATGATCACACTGCTTCTGCCTGATATACTCTCCAGGAGCAGTGATATCATACTGGATGGAATGGAGGGCAGGCAGGGGAACACACTCAGCCTTGCAGCACCAGAACTAGCCCTCAACTCACAGACTACTACCCTAGCCACATTACAGTACACAGCTGGGCCTGTATGGGGCTCTTCCCATGGCTTGGACCACAGGGCCGTTATGTAGAGGGTCTAACTACAGTATACTGAGAGTCTACTGTTAGACATTGGCAGTCAGGGCACATACCTGTGGTGGGAATACCCAAGTCAGGTAGAAATTCTTTGCACAATTAAGCATGTGAGTGCTCCAAGAAACACTTGCTCCCTCAGTGAAGTAGGGTTTTTAATTAGTGCAATCTGAATGAATAACACAAGTGCAATTTGGTGGAGATCTTACACCATGGAGGCCTGCTGCTTTAAGATTAGCCTTTTTTCTCTCTCTGGTGGAGTACATCACACGGTCAAGAGTGCTTTTGCATAGTGTGTCTGGAAAGGCAGAGTTGAACTGTAAACAGACTTTAAGTGTCGCTCAGGAAACCACAGACCAGGATGCTTTCATACTTAATGGACGCTGTCCAAGAATCAGTGAGTCGTTTTCTTGGTGATGCAACAGCTGACCAAGTTTGGGCCTATCCCCTCATTAAGTGTCGCTTTTTAATAGTGCTGTTAAGTACTGCTGGAATTGGTTTTTGCTGTTTATAAAACTCCGTAATTGGTGTAAATATTAGTTAAAATGTTTCCAGCCGGCTAGCGAGGCTCCAGAGACAGTTCTGGTTAGAGAGGGTAGGGGAGTGGTGTTTGATCATGAGCCGTTGTGAGGCAGCCTGGTCAGTGCCAGAGCCATGGCCAGGCCTGAGTGGGAACTGGCAGAACAAACAAGGGCAGAGCACCAACGGGGCAGGCACACTGCACCTCAGTGACACGGGTTGAGGTTCAGTAGGCCCACATCCTGACAAATATCTCCAAGCAGTGCCACAATGTGTTTCTGATTAGTTTGAAAACTGTTAGACTTATCTCAGTGAACTATTGTGGTAGTAGATGGGTTTTTGTTCTGAAACAATAGCACGTCATTATGATGTTAGTGCCTTTCACATTGCCTGTCCATTCGTGTCCAACCTGCAGTAGCAGAGTTTGTTGATTTTAGCTACAGAGCATGTGTGGACAGTAAGTGTGATGCATACTGTGTTGCACAGTAGATGGAATGGGACCAGTGTCAGAGCAGAGCTTAACCTCCATCATCTGTGTTTATTCTCTTCAAATGTTAGGTTCAACTTACCCAAACCGACACAAAATAAATATTTGTCAGGAGATGGAAATAGGCTGTATTTGATTTTCCAGCAATTAGGACTGCCGCTGTAAATTGTCTGGTAATTTGTGAAAAATTGTTCTCTGATGTGCAGTATTTACATCTCACTGCTCTCTCTCTTACACATCCCAGTGATGGCAACGTATTGCAAATCTAAAGGCGCTTCATGTCATTTGTCTAAGACTGCTGCACGGACGTATCTCTGCCAGTTGAGGCCATGTGATTAACAACCACTTATTGTGGAAGGAATGAAAATAAATGCCTGTTTTTAGTCTTCATGTCTCTCTCTTTTGGCTCTGTCTTTTGGACTCCCAACTTTTCAGAGAGCAGAGTTCTGTCTCAAAGTTGAGCGGCTCAAGGCCAAGGATTTTCCTTAACCTCTTTTGAGAAATGGACCGCAGGGTGAATTCATAAAAGAGCAGGCTGTTGGACAATTTGTCTTTTGACAGAAGGGAACATTGGAAACCACCAGAGGGTGGTCAGCGTGAGTGGCACAGGCCTGCCTGGGGCGGTACCTGCAGGCTACGTTGCTTCTTGATTTGCTCAGGACGAGGACGCAGCATACTGTAGATAACTGCAGCACGGGCATGTGCCGCCATCTGGCCCCGGCTAGGGAATAGGGCGGTGCGGTGCGGACGGCAGGCGGGTTGGTGTCAGGACGGCTCCATCAGGGCTGTTTGTGAACAGATGTTCTGTGGTTGGCTGAGGCTGAGGCGAGCTCTCATTGGGCTCTGGAGGGACGACATGTCTATCAGTGGCTGGAGAGTTCCAGGGGAGCAAAATACTTTAACCTTGAGGCTGGAGCATGTCAATGCCTGTCTCCCAGCAAAATACATAAAGCCCTTCTGTATTTGTACTTCAAACAGAGGCCACATTCTGTTCATATGATTTTAAGAATAGTACATATAGGCTAGCTGTTTATGGATGAGCTCAGGTTGGATGTGCATCCTGAAGTTGACCCTAGAAATTTGATAAATTCTCAGTAAATCAGACAACTGCACAATTAAGTGCAAAATATCATGATTTAAAGGTGTTAGACGTTTTCTGCTATGAAATCGTCTTTCCATGTTGTAAGTGTATTCTGCTGCCTCATGGACAGAGCAGAGGACAGAATAAAATGCAAGGGTAAGAGTATCTATACCCTGTGTCGCCAACATCCGGATCTCCGCGATCAATAAGCGTTTAATCAGTCAATTATATGCCATTCATTTAACACCCTGCAGGTAGACCGATCTCCAAGTACTTCCCCATAAAAATTCCATGCCATAGGAAATGTATTTATTGGAAAATGTCAGAGCAGAAAATTACGTTTTCATGCATGGATGTAAAAATCGACAACACGTCCAAAGAAAATGTGAGATAGAGAACACAGAATCCACAGACCTACTTTTCTCATCATCTGGTGAGTGGTGACTGATTTGGGGGACAGAGGAAGGAGGGAGAAGACGTGGCAGATTTAACGGGCGTCATCAGGGCCTCGTACTGTGCAATGCCTAGTGGACGTAGTGAACTGAGGATGCCCTTGGCAGAATTAATCACCCTGTTACCAGCAGACACACCAACCAATATAAGATAAGACATCTAAACCAAATGAAATTGAGATTTCCCTAAAAGAAAGAGCTTAAAGCTGGGGTCTTGAAATGTAAGACCATGAGAAAATCTGAATAAAGCTCAGAATTACATTTTTGGTTACCATAATGATATCAGCATGTTATGGACCACAGCTCAGTTGGTGAGAGACTGTACAGTGTACAACATTTCACTCTGTTTATACTGTACAAATTACAATAATCAAATGTATTTCTATTAGACATTTGATGTGGATGAATATAACCTTTGAATTTTTCAGTATAAATGCTAAAATGCTATTGTGTCAGATGTAGAGAAAATCGTTCAGAGGAGGGATAGTGCTGCCTGTGCTGTCTGTACTAACCTGTTGACCTGATCACACTTTCACGGTGAACACATTCTCATCTTCTCCCCACGTCCGCCTACTTATTATTTATTCAACAAATTTGCCTGCCGTCTTGCTGACAACAGTCATATTTGTAAAACCGAACCCTGCACTGCAAAAATGTTTATCACTTTATAAACTAAAGGCTAATGTTTTATTTATGTGCAATGATGAACAAAAACAGAGCTGAATTGATGTTTACCTAATAGGCTGCAAAATAAGAAGCCAACATAATAGTAGGGTTTGCTGGCGGCCAGGCTTGTAATTCCTGGTGTCAATATTTGAATTGCTGAGGGAAGTATTGCAGACACGGCCTGTTTGGGAGTGCAGTTTAGCCCCTCATCTATAAAAACTAACATCTGTTGAAGCATACATTAAGTTTAAAAATAACTGTACAGAGATCACCGGGTAAAGTACAGCTAACCAGATGTCGTTTTAAAGTGCCAGATGGAACAATGAAAGCAGGATCGAAAATTAGAAAGCGCTGTGAAAGGTCAGATCAATTAAGAAACCTGCATTGGCTGCCATATGACAATTAAGGCAAGTTTAAAGCACTTGAGCGATGGGGCAGTGGAGTGGCTGTCGCGAGGAGAACTTCTTGGGGGCATACAATCTGTGTGCAATGGGAAGCTCCTGGACTGAAGTGCATTTACACCAGGTCAAGGTTAATGACCTGCACAGATAAACCTGATAGAACGCCTCACAGCGTTGCTGACGACCTTTGTCCATCAGTATTAAGGAGCCAATAAATTACAGCAGTGACTTTAAGTGACATTGACATTTAGAGAGAGAGAGAGAGAGAGAGAGAGAGAGAGGGAGAGAGAGCGAGCGAGAGAGAGAGAGGGAGAGAGAGAGAGAGAGAGAGAGAGAGAGAGAGAGAGAGAGAGAGAGAGAGAGAGAGAGAGAGGTTGTTGGGAGAAATGGAAGAGTTGAATGATACAACAGTAATTACACTCTTGGATGTTTTGTTGTTATAGTTGACAAAAATAATGTATTCTCGTTCACAATCTTCTTATGGGCCTTTTCAGGCAACCAGAATCACTTTTCTTTGTTTTTTTTAACTTCAATTATGAAATATTCTTACTCTGGTGGCCAATTGTAATTTTCTCAAATATGGTTTTCTTGTGTGTTATAGAATATTAGCGAATTAGTATGACCCAATATAATATACTTTGTAGTGGTATTGAACACTACATTATATGAAATTGAATATGATTCCCTCATATTTGATCAACAAGTATAGCAACTCGTTTTTATTTGGACAATATGTTATGAGGTCTCTGCCTTCATTCCTGTCTCAGATTAATCTAGTATCTCCTACTAGTTCTTCAGCAGCACCTGTGACTTCACATCCACCACAAGGGGGCAATATTTACATTGTTTGTCTGCAGTCTCCCCAGGCACACTACTTTACATATGTTTTGCATGTGTGGGTCAAAAACAGTTTAGTTTGTTCATTTACATTGTAACATGCAAAAAAGTGTTAACAGAAAAAATGATAAGGTGTTTGCTTTTCCGATGGCGCGCCACACCGTTTGCCTGTTCCCCAATGTGGTCACATGGACTGTGTTCTATTAACCATAAATTATCTTAAATCGACAATTGTCACATGCAAACAGTGACTTCTTTCCTCAGAAGTGTTTTTAATGCTTATCTGTACTTTTGCAAATTTGCTAAAGCGACATCTGTTTTCTTTCCCTCAAACGCTTTTTTATTTTAACTGAGAATTAACTAGTCATTGTTCTGAGTGGTCAAGCATGCATTTGTGCTGCTTGGCACACAGGCTCATAAGAAAAACAGAGATATTTTTCTCTCCCTAAACACTCTGAACAAGCCCATTTAAGAATTTCTAAGACAATTTGTTCAGCTGATTCCTTAAAAGTTCTGCTATAAGCACCTTATCACTGTGCAAACGGAATTATTCATTAAATAATGATAACATAAATGCAGTGGTGACAGAATTTAATATACTCCTGGAGTTTAACTTTCTTTATTCATAAAAATAATACATTACTGTCATATCTTTTTAAATATCAGGGCTCCATAAAATGATTCATTTGAACTCTGCTATAATATTGAGAACGATATATGTTGGGTCTGCTAATGTTTCCGTTTGGTATGTCCTTAAAATACAGTTTGAATTATAGATAAGCCTAACCTGTGATAGCACCAACGCTAAGCTATTACAGAGTAATATGAAGTACTTATGTTGTTATACTGTCACGTTCCAGATTACAATTGTACCCTGTTTCTAATGTTAAAGATTTGTTCTTATTACGATACAAATCAGAAAATAAGTCACAAAGCTTTGTTGTATATCTCGTTTAACACCTGACCTTCCACTCACAAACCACATTGGCAAAAAATTGAAAATATATTAAATGAAATCCTCACAAAGGTACCCAATCTTCTACTACATTTTACTATATTACATTAGCAGATATTTAAAATACATTCTAGGCTGAGTTTACCTATAAAAACCCAATGTATTTTACATCCTCAAGAAACTAGGAAGCCCCTGCTTTAGTTAGGTGTCCATCACTGCAGTGTGTGTGTGTATGTGTGTGTGTGTGTGTGTGTGTGTGTGTGTGTGTGTGTGTGTGTGTGTGTGAGTGTGTGTGTGTACCCTAGCATTGGGCTCCTTTCCCAGTGTTTTGTCTACATTGATTGTTGGATTGAGCTACTGGAGTGTTGGAATTAATTAGATAATTTGTATAATGGACTTGGGCACATAAAGACTTGTGTGCAGGGCTCAACACATTGCATGCATCCTGCCGCTTCCATTGTCCTTGAGGAACTCTCATCCAGATGTTCAAACGGATTGGAGGCCGACCTCTCACCCTCTCCTAATTATCATTTGAATGACAACATGCTCCAGATCAATAGTTCCCAGTCACAGTTTGAAGATCAGGGATAAGAACTCACCTTGTTGTCAGAGAGAAAATGCTAATGTAATTAATGGACAATAATCCACTGGCCAAAGATATGCCTGTGGGTATTAATACAGGATATTTCCCCTAAACGTATAGATCCAGAAAAATCCATACACTGTTTACATATGGTTTGATGACACAGTGCTGTACTGTATGTGGGAGCTGGTGAGAGCAGAGTGGCTTCCTGTCCTGACAGGTCTGTATGTGGCACAGGAGGAGGACAGTGGTTGGTAGCTCTGTGGAGAACATGGCTGATGATGAGGTCACTGGTACTGTGTGATGCCCCTGTGTGATGTGGTTCCTGCCTCCCAGGCTGCTCTCAGTTTCACACTACTGGGCTGTCTGTGTCTGTCCCCCTACCTGCACTGTAGCGTATACAGTATATGGTTGATTCCTATATACCTTCACTGATTTGGTATGGGTTTGGATCATGATAATGGTTTAAAGAGGCAATCAGCAGTTGAAACAATAACAAAGTGAAATCCCTGCCCCTGTTTCAGTATGTATGCACGCATGACTGTAAGTCGCTTTGGATAAAAGCGTCTGCTAAATGGCATATTATATTTATATTATTATAAAAAGCTGATGGATGGGGCTGGAGAAATGTAACCGTTCTCAAATTCATAGACAGAGCTATGGATGAAAGGAATGATATCAAAGTTATAGTTTTAACCATGTTTTGAGGCTGGTGTTTGTTTATATTTACCTTGTTTACAAACATTGGAGTAAAAACAAGCTTAGTCCAAAAATGGATTTAGCAACTGCAGATTGCCCCTTTAATGGAGTCATTTGCATTCTTGAGAAATATTATGGTGCCTTTGCCTTCTTTCTACCTGCCATATCAGTGACCAGATTCCCTCTAGTCTAGCCCATCCTAGTGCTCTGACTGTTTCTGTACCCATTAGCCTTATTAGGCCTGACCCCAGCCCAGCATTGATGCTGTAGCTAATATACACTGTTGACCTGATTCTTACCTCACTGACCTGTGATCCTTAGGCCTGTGTTACTCATACTGATATGTACCCAGCCTCTCACTGGCAGAGACAGCTATGAGCAATCTGACGGACTAGATGATTAACGTATTTATTCCCTCTAAACCTCTACTCAAAACGATGCTACCTACTGAGCCAATAGCAATTTAGCTGAAAAGTTGCACTCCTCAGGATTCCAAATCATTAACTCAGCGTGTGCCAATGAGCACCCGGTCCCTGATTTCACATATGGGGGATAAAAGGTTCTGGAGAAATAAGGCCACCAAACACAATTAAATAAATTGTTATTATGTTATCTCATGAGCTTTCTCCCAGTAGTCGTCACATTTCAGATGAAATGATCTATATGAGGCAGTGATAAAAACCAGGGGAGGGGGTGTTTATGTGTGGGTGGGTGTGTTCGTTACGAGACGGGGAGAGATGGAGTAATACAATTTATTCCTTAAGTGAGGTAAAGGCCGTATTGCCTACCATTAACGGAGCAGAACATAGGCATGGACTGATAATTAAGTAATCCATGAGAGCATAAGCAATATTGGACAATCACTAACATCTAGTTCTCCTTTGCCACATCAAGCCACTCTGCTTTTTTCATGAGCATCATTTTAGATTATGCCGGAAATGTTATTGCATTGTGATTCGAAATCGGTGCTATTGAGGAAAAAAACTCTGCTTCAAGCTCCTAACTAATGATTCCAGTTAGAAGGGCTCATTTCAAAGGAATGCATGCTGCCTGCTACAGTATTGTAATTTGGTTGATTCTAAAGTTGTCTTTACAAAGTTGGAATCTCAGATTTTGTTGAAATGTGCTTTTAATTCCTTTTTAAAATAATTGCCTAGAATGTTATGGTCAGTGTGTTTACTCACAACTCATAGTAGTATGGTCTGGGAGCAGAAGTTGCTGTTATTGAGAATGCATTTAAGAATATGCAAACATTTACATATAATATATTCAACATTTCCTACCTATCTATTATTTTATAAGCATAGAAAGGTTAAGAACTACAGAATATTTCTCCTTATCTGTGCTGTTTTTTGTGATTCAATATCTGTCACTTTTAGGAAAGTGAACAACTTATTAACCTGCATTTAGCCCTGCTGGTCTAGTAGCTATTGAAATATTTATCCCGATTACTATCTATCTACAACAATCTACAATTTACAACTGGCACTATGTGTTCCAAATGCATTTCCTTTGTTACTAAAAAAATAAATGTAATCATGGGAGGTTTAAGACAAGACTCTTCAATTGCCAGGTTTGAACATTTTAATTCTCTCAAGACTGAAAATACAATTTCATGATCACCTCCCTGCTAGAGCCATGTTTAATAATTCCCAATTATGCAGCCAGGCACCTAGTCCACAGCTTGAGCCCAGCCACATGCAGCCAGAGCAGACTCCCGACGCCCGGCCCAGCGCTCAGTGTGTGTTCAGTCACCTTGATATCATCGATGAGCACGCTCCCATCTTAGCAGGTTACCCCGCCAGGACCTATGCTGTTCTGTTTTATTAATAATAAAATGGTATTGTCCAGGAGAGAGTTTACTATGTGTCTCCAGCTGTAGCCTTTTTCCCCTAATTTGTTACGCAGTTTACCCAAACATGGAGCATGCCGTTCCATGCGCTGTTCACGGTGCGTGTTTAGGGGATGCACAGATGCACAGGGAAAACTGCACTTAACAAAGTGTACTAGAAAATAAAGTATTAGAGACACATGCAGAAACGCAAAGGGATGGTCAAAAAGTTGACAAAACAAACGTGTTTGTATGAGTTATTTTCTTAAGACATTAGGAAGAGGGGGAGGGATAATGATGATGATGTAGATTATGAAGAAGATGATCATCATCATCATCACAAAATGAATCAGATTTTAACTGTATTTACCCCCTACTGATGATGACATTTAGTTGAAGGTGTATTCGAGTCCACCGGTACTGTGCTGCATTGTGTAACAATGTTTTTCTTTGCTCATTGCATTTGCTCTGCATTTGTTTCCTTCCTGTGCTCTTTGTTCCTTCACAAAACATGTCTCTTATGCACCCTGGGTGTCGCAATGGGACCTCTCACCCTCCAGTAAAAGCTTTTCATCAGACGCCTGCTTTGGCTTATGTAGCAGAACTGCACATTGTACTTTAGTCAGACTCACACTTTTCTGTCCTGTGTGTATCTGTTTGCTTGTGCGATACCATTTACATATTTACCCTCATTTCAGCCTGGCCTCAGAGCCATACGAAACATACTATACGTATTTCTGAGCACCTCTAAGACGTATGATACCTACAAATGGTCTAGTTACTTTAGACAGAAACGAAAGTAGGGATGTTGGTCTGGGAGGATGGGGTGGGGTGTATACCACAACTGTCTAGCAACCCAAATGTTGCGTGTTCATGTCAGGGATAGCTGTAGCGTTTTAGCTAACCCTTCCCCTAACCCTTATTCCAACCTTAACCCAATTCACCTAACCTTTTACATAAATTATCCTAACCTTTGACGTTAGTTATCCTAAGCACCAATGTTAATTATCCCCGTAATTCTCCTTTGTTGTTAAGATGAAACAAGCAACCTGGTCCCAGGTTAATACTATACGTCCTCCAAGATGTATAATAAGTTACGTCATCCAATTGGTATGCTATTGTATGACCGGGTAAGCCGTATGATATTATACATCATAATAAATGGTGGGACAGATTAATTTACCAAATCCTACAAATTGCTCTGAGATCAGGTTGCTTGTTTGGGTCTCCATAAGTCATTAGGCTAATGTTATGAACAGAGTTTCTGGCCAACCATATACTGAGCAGGAGATGGAGAGTAGATAGAGTTGGCTTAGATGACATCATAGTGAGACCCCTATAATACACCTGTGAGATCAATGGGCATGTCACTGCTTGAGCCCTCCATTACGAGTTGTCGTGTTGGAATGAAAATGTCTCACCAGGACTGGTCAGCCATGACACACACTGTTCACTGCCTGCTCTATTTGTTTAAGCGTTCTTGTTTTTTCTGCATGTCATCCTCAATACTGAGCACACAACATATGGAAGCAAGTTCATAATTAATGATTGAAGGTTTCATATAGGTCAGACATCTGATCAGAACCATGTGGCATGTACATTTTTGCGTCAGTCCTTGTGGAAATCCGTCTTTTCAATGGCCCACCCATATATCCGAGGACTTGGAGAGCATATTTGTGAGCTTACTGTATAGTCACTAGGAATTTAGTCAGAGATGAATTGGGAAGATGAAATATTGAATTATTCAAACTTGCCTAAGGATTATATTCACTCACTGCACCACATCCTGGCCAGTAACTTTGTTTTCATCGAATTCTATAAAGTTACTATAAAGTTGCTTGTTTTCTCCTTCCTACGCCACACTTCTGATTTTATTTGTCTGTCATGTATAATAAGAGTTTGTATATAGTAATTTGATTGTGACTAATACTAAGCCATTTTTTCTTCATATTTACCTGCAAGATATGTTATGTCATTTAGAATTGAAAATGATTTCCATCAAAATTGAATATAAAATATATGAATTTACCATAGGTTTTAAACACATTATAGACATATAACTAGGTATGAGTGGGTTGGTCTTGGTCTTTGTTCAGCTCTCACCTCTTTGTTTTATACCAGTGTGCTGGGCTGAGCAGGGCACAATAAAAAGATCACATTCCACATGCTCTGCTCTGCAGCGAACAGGTCAACTTACCCCACAATTCTGGAGAGGGAGATTTGTGTCCAGGGCCTGCCCATTGTCTGCCCAAGGAGCCTGTGGAGAGAGCCTGCCGCTTTCAGGGCATCTCTGCCAGCCCCTAATATGGCAAATGAATGCATGAGCGAATACAAGAGTGAATAACTGAATGAATAACCAAAGACAATTTACATAATTGCACATAGGGTATGTCTTTTCTAGTGTTTGAGAGGGCATTTGCATATTCGGACGCTATAGAAAATTATACAGTCAATACTGTAGCTCCGGCATGTAAATATGGCTCCTTTGAATTACTGAAGAAAAAAGTCAAACAATAATAATGTTAATGATGTTTTTTGCCCTGAGGGGTAGAGATCCTTTCTGCCTCTGGAGCTATGGCGCTGTCAGAACAAAAGTGATCCCGTGGCCCAGTGGTGATGAGACAGAGACGTGTGGTTAGCAGGTAAATAACTAGAAGGGAAAGGCTGGACTGACTGACTGAGTGTGTTCATGTGAACACCTTTCCCTCAGTGTGGATCTGAAGTGGAACGGTCCATACTGACTCCATTTCATCAAATCCAAATGTCAAGTGTCTTTGTTTCACATGTGTGATCACAGTCTGCAGAGTCTCCTGCCAGTTGACTCCTCTGTCTTGTTGCGTGATTTGAAGTCCTATGTTCCCACGTGTCACCATTCTTTGTTATCAAGCTAGCCGTGGAATTTGCTATTTAATGTGCGCCGCCGAAGCCTTTTAAACATTTCAAAAGCCCCACTCTTACTTCACATGCCTTTTGTTTTAGACAGAATTAAAAGAAGGTTAACCTTCAGCTGGTTGCAAATTGAGACTGAAGGGGGGTGGGGGTGTCAGGGATGCAGGGAAGAGGGGCGAGGGAAGTGGGATGATGGGGAGAGGGGCAGCTGGAGTGGGATGGGATGGGGGAAGAGGGGACGTGTGGGGGTTTGGGTGTGTGGGTCTGTGTTAACCCCTCTACCCTTCACCTTTGTCTCTCTCTGTGGTGCTGCTCTGCTCTGAGCGCTGGAGCAGGACATGGATGAGAGGAGCAGGCCTCTGGCCAGGAGAGCTGCACACTGCCTGGGCTCTACCACCTCAGTCTCTATCCCTGGCTCTCAGTGCTGGAGCACAGAGAACACCACACACACATGTTCTGTTAGGGAAAGGCTGAGGGAAAGAACAGTGTAGCAATCAAAGAAGGCAGTATCTTTGTCTTGATCACAGTTTGTTACCAAATTAAAACATAAAAGAGACTCATAACCCCCTAAATCATGTCACAATTCCTGTATGTGTAAGCAAGTTATTGAGTTACTCTCTCTGTTAGAAAGCCTTGTGTTAATTTCTGTCACTATGTCATTATGTATTTATGTTTGTATATTTCTATTTGTATTTCAATTTGTTTTCCTCAACATATATGTATCTCTAGAACTCATACATTAAACATTAGAATAACTGTTTCCATTTAACAGGTCTAACCTGTGCTAAATCCGCCTTGCCTTGTGTTTACAATAGGACACAAGGACACTTAAAGGAAAGAAGCACCCATTTTGAATGTTATATTGTTTTTGTGCTTCTCTGAGTGATGTTCTATGGATTAACTGGGTCATTTCATGTTTTCATATGTATCTGAGTTATTGGCGTTCAGGCAGAAATCCGGCTGGTATGACGTAGCACCATGATAAAGTCACTCTTAAACACTGAAAGTTAATAGGAATACGACTTTTAGATCGCGAAAACGTCTATCGTACATGTCAGATTTCAATACTGGCTGATGTCATAACTCGGGAGTATGTCTTCTCTCGAATGAGCCATTGATCATATTTCTGCGATATTCCTACCTTGAGAAATTTGTAATTTAACAGAGGGTCTAGCACATTTGTCTGCCTCTTTAGTCCAGTGTGCATTGCATGGTGCCGTTGCCAGAGATATTATAGAAAGGAGATAGGAAACCAATGAATGAAGGAACATATAACGCCCCACCCAGCAGACTGTCGACCAATCGCATTCACGTTGTCATGCTGCTTCACGCGGTTGCTAAGCTAATCATCACGCAATCCCTTCTCAAAGTCAGTGTATATCTCGAGAAACGTGCCTATTTTCCTAGAAAGTACGTAATGTCAGGATTCCAAAGCTATACGATACTCCAGATAACAAGATATTTGTCTCACATCTCAGAAAATATTTGTAATGTTGTACTTGTTGTTAACAAAATTCATGCTAAAGTTGGGTTTTTGAGCCAGCGCTCAATAGACTCCCATTCACTCCTTATAGGAGAGCGCTCATTGTCCCAGAATTGCCCAGAATGTACCGCACGGCCCACTGACGTAGCATGGGCAACGTTTCCCATCCAGTGTTGCCAACTTAGCGACTTTGTCGCTATATTTAGCGAGTATTCAGACCCCTCTAGCGACACATTTTCAAAAAATCGACTAGCGACAAATCTAGTGACTTTTTCTGGTGTTATTGGAGACTTTTGGAGACTCTGATGTGAAAGCACATATTGTTCTTACTCTTCTCGACGAGCAGCGGGTGCTGCTGTGGGCCCCGGGCCCCACCCCCGTCCCAAAGCACTCACAGGCGGCCCAGTCCTCGCGCAGCAGTCCCTCCCAGCTGCAGTCCTCGCAGGAGATGTTCACCCCTCCGCGTCCAGACTGCAAATGAATCGCGCTTGCGGGAAGCCGCCGCTGGCTGATCCCGCCCTGGCTTACATTCAGGGCGGGATGTAAATGTAAAATGTTCTTTGTCTAAAATAAATCACTGCACAAAAATAAATCACTGCATTTGACTCACACAGCCTCAGTCACTTACTCACCTCGTCCACTGTGTGTGTGCCTCTCTGTGACATAAGCTAAACATCTAGCTGGCTAGCTCATCATGTCTCAGTCTAAACTGTACACTCAGAAATACAGAAAGGAGTGGGAATCAAACCCTGAATTCAAAGGCTGGTTGAAGCCGTTTATTGGAGATGATACACGGGCATACTGCCTGTTTTGTAAGGCTGATTTCTACGCCAAACTTAGTGATGTAAAAAAACACATGACAACTCAAAAACATACTCAAAAGGCAAAGCCTTATAACAGTTCCACCTAAAACAAGCTGCCATGTATGGTTAAAAAAATTGACTCTGCAAAAAAGGCTAAGGCCACCATGGCATTAGCTATCGCTGAACACTGTTCCATGCTGGCATGTGATCACATTGGAGAAACATGTAGAGCTGCTTTCTCAGACTCCACTGCTGCTACCCACTTCAAAATGCACAGGACAAAGTGCACAGAAATGATTAATGGTGTTCTAGTTCAAGTCACTTGGCTCTGTCATATCCTCACATGGTCTCTCCTATCATTGCTACGCAGACGACACACAATTAATTTTCTCCTTTCCCCCTTCTGATAACCAGGTGGCAAATCGCATCTCTGCATGTCTGGCAGACATATCAGTGTGGATGTCAGATCACCACCTCAAGCTGAACCTCGGCAAGACGGAACTGCTCTTCCTCCCGGGGAAAGACTGCCCACTCCATGATCTCACCATCACAGTTGACAACTCCATTGTGTCCTCCTCCCAGAGTGCAAAGAACCTTGGCGTGACCCTGGACAATACCCTGTCGTTCTCCGCTAACATCAAAGCGGTGACCCGATCCTGCAGGTTCATGCTCTACGACATTCGTCTGGTGTTCAACCTTCCCAAGTTCTCTCACGTCACCCCGCTCCTCCGCACACTCCACTGGCTTCCAGTTGAAGCTTGCATCTACTACAAAACCATGGTGCTTGCCTACGGAGCTGTGAGGGGAACGGCACCTCCTTACCTTCAGGCTCTGATCAGACCCTACACCCAAACGAGGGCACTACGTTCATCCACCTCTGGCCTGCTAGCCCCCCTACCTCTACGGAAGCACAGTTCCCGCTCAGCCCAGTCAAAGCTATTCGCTGCTCTGGCACCCCAATGGTGGAACAAGCTCCCCCACGACGCCAGGACAGCGGAGTCACTGACCACATTCCGGAGACACTTGAAACCCTACCTCTTTAAGGAATGCCTGGAATAGTATAATAGTAATCCTTCTACCCCCCCCCCCTTACTACCACTGTATTTTGTCTAAACTAACACCTGACTTATTTCACCTGCTAGCACTGACTTGTTTAAAGAAATGTACTTATTGTGATCGAGATGTAGTTGTCCCTGATTGCACTGACTTTGCTCACAGCTGCTTGTTTGAAGAAGTGCACTTACTGTGATCAAGATGTGGTTGTCCCACTGGCTATCCTAAGTTGAATGCACCAATTTGTAAGTCGCTCTGGATAAGAGTGTCTGCTAAATGACTTAAATGTTAAACGTTCTAGCACCATACTTTCTGAAAAAGTTGGTCGCAGATGTGGGTGACCAGCGTTTCAGCCTCCTCCTCGATAAGTCCACGGATGTAAGTGTTTCTAAGTACCTGGGGGTTGTGATAAGGTACTTTAGTGACACCAAGCAGACAATTGTATCAACATTTCTGGGGCTTGTTGAGTTGGAGGGAGGAGATGCCAAATCTATAGCCTGTGCTGTTGTGGCTTTCCTCGAGAAGTGTTGTCTTAAAAAAGAGAAACTCCTGGGGATAGGGACTGACAATGCCTCTGTTATGACGGGGATTAACAATGGGGTCCATAAAGTGCTGAAGGAGGAGTATGGCCTCAGAGATCTGGTTCTTATTCGCTGTGTGTGCCACTCTCTGCAGCTTACTGTAAGTCATGCTTCCAATGACACCATCCCCTGTAGTGTGGAGTACTTGGTACGAGAGACTTATAACTGGTTTTCAGTGTCTCCAAAGCGCAGGGAGGCCTACAAGGCCATATATGAGACCATCAACTGTGGGGAGAAACCTTTACAGATAACCAAGGCTCTCCATTGAACCCACGGTTTCACGCATTGTGGCCATTGCAAATGTTAGACTCCACTCTGTGAGGCACATCGATCTGCAGGTTGAACATGGTGAGATTGTAGACTCCTAAATTGATAGTTTGTTTAGGCGATTTTACAGCTAACTAGCTACGTTACATGCTGATATTGTCCTTGGTATTATTGTGTGTAGCTACATTTGCTAGCTAGCTAGCTAGCCAGCCAGCCCATAGAGACAACATTGCATTGTGGATTTTGTAGTCGACTTGAGCTGCAGCAGATTTCCATAACGATTTTCCATGTTGCTACCTACCTTATTTTCATCATAGGTACATGTCAACTATGAAAGACAAATTGAGGAAAAAAAATCCTGAAAATCACATTGTAGGATTTTTAATGAATTTATTTGCAAATGATGGTGGAAATTAAGTATTTGGTCACCTACAAACAAGCAAGATTTCTGGCTCTCACAGACCTGTAACTTCTTCTTTGAGGCTCCTCTGTCCTCCACTCGTTACCTGTATTAATGGCACCTGTTTGAACTTGTTATCAGTATAAAAGACATCTGTCCACAACCTCAAACAGTCACACTCCAAACTCCACTATGGCCAAGACCAAAGAGCTGTCAAAGGACACCAGAAACAAAATTGTAGA
Source organism: Coregonus lavaretus (assembly GCF_964263955.1). NCBI lineage: Eukaryota > Metazoa > Chordata > Actinopteri > Salmoniformes > Salmonidae > Coregonus > Coregonus lavaretus. The sequence goes on along the minus strand of NC_139995.1, from coordinate 16,076,556 downwards.
CCTGCACCAGGCTGGGAAGACTGAATCTGCAATAGGTAAGCAGCTTGGTTTGAAGAAATCAACTGTGGGAGCAATTATTAGGAAATGGAAGACATACAAGAACACTGATAATCTCCCTCGATCTGGGGCTCCACGCAAGATCTCACCCCGTGGGGTCAAAATGATCACAAGAACGGTGAGCAAAAATCCCAGAACCACACAGGGGGACCTAGTGAATGACCTGCAGAGAGCTGGGACCAAAGTAACAAAGCCTACCATCAGTAACACACTACGCCGCCAGGGACTCAAATCCTGCAGTGCCAGACTTGTCCCCCTGCTTAAGCCAGTACATGTCCAGGCCCATCTGAAGTTTGCTAGAGTGCATTTGGATGATCCAGAAGAGGATTGGGAGATTGTCAGATGAAACCAAAATATAACTTTTTGGTAAAAACTAAACTCGTCGTGTTTGGAGGACAAAGAATGCTGAGTTGCATCCAAAGAACACCATACCTACTGTGAAGCATGGGGGTGGAAACATCATGCTTTGGGGCTGTTTTTCTGCAAAGGGACCAGGACGACTGATCCGTGTAAAGGAAAGAATGAATGGGGCCATGTATTGTGAGATTTTGAGTGAAAACCTCCTTCCATCAGCAAGGGCATTGAAGATGAAACGTGACTGGGTCTTTCAGCATGACAATGATCCCAAACACACCGCCTGGGCAACGAAGGAGTGGCTTCGTAAGAAGCATTTCAAGGTCCTGGAGTGGCCTAGCCAGTCTCCAGATCTCAACCCCATAGAAAATCTTTGGAGGGAGTTGAAAGTCTGTGTTGCCCAGCGACAGCCCCAAAACATCACTGCTCTAGAGGAGATCTGCATGGAGGAATGGGCCAAAATACCAGCAACAGTGTGTGAAAACCTTGTGAAGACTTACAGAAAACGTTTGACCTGTGTCATTGCCAACAAAGGGTATATAACAAAGTATTGAGAAACTTTTGTTATTGACCAAATACTTATTTTCCACCATAATTTGCAAATAAATTCATTAAAAATCCTACAATGTGATTTTCTGGATTTTTCTTTCTCATTTTGTCTGTCATAGTTGACGTGTACCTATGATGAAAATTACAGGCCTCTCTCATCTTTTTAAGTGGGAGAACTTGCACAATTGGTGGCTGACTAAATACTTTTTTCCCCCACTGTATTAGTGTTATTTAACAGTGTAAATTAAAGGAATGAGTGGTTTTGGGTGGATTTTTCCTTTAAAGCTGCAGGCAGCTGTAGTGTAGTGGAGCAGCTCTTTACTGCACTGTCAGTCCACAGAGAGACAGTCCTGAGGGGAACCACTGCTGATCAGTGTCCAGCACATTATCACTACTAACTCCCCACTGATGAGGAGGCTCACACACAATCATCTGCTCATAGGCAGAATATCAACAGGACTGTTATGTAAAAATAGATAAATAACATAAACAGCTACTCCAAATAAACTTTTACAGTTATATGTGATACCTCCTGTAAACTGTGTGACGATTACATTTGATTTGATTTGATTTTGATACCAAGTAGTTCATCTCGTTCCCAGACACTTCCTCCCAAATGCGCGAAGAGTCTGGTGGACCAACGTGTCAAACTTGGCCTTCGTTGTAGAATAATAGTGAAGATAAAAACTATGAAATAACACATATGGAATCATGTAGTAACCAAAAGTGTTAAACAAAGTAGCCACCCTTTGCCTTGATGACACAGCTTTGCACACTCTTGGCATTCTCTCAACCAGCTTCATGAGGTAGTCACCTGGAATATATTTCAATTAACAGGTGTGCCTTCTTAAAAGTTAATTTGTGAAATGTATTTCCTTCTTAATGCGTTTGAGCCAATCAGTTGTGTTGTGACAAGGTAGGGGTGGTATACAGAAGATAGCCCTATTTGGTAAAAGACCAAGTCCATATTATGGCAAGAACAGCTCAAATAAGCAAAGAGAAACGACAGTCCATCATTACTTTAAGACACGAAGGTCAGTCAATCCGGAAAGTTTCAATAACTTTGCAAGTTTCTTCAAGTGCAGTCGCAAAAAACATCATACGCTATGAAACTGGCTCTCATTAGGACATACTTTTCCACAGGAATGGAAGACCCAGAGTTACCTCTGCTGCAGAGGATACGTTCATTAGAGTTACCAGCCTCAGAAATTGCAGCCCAAATAAATGCTTCACGGAGTTCAAGTAACAGGCAAATCTCAACATCAACTGTTCAGAGGAGACTGCGTGAATCAGGCCTTCATGGTCGAATTGCTGCAAAGAAACCACTACTAAAGGACACCAATAATATGAAGAGACTTGCTTGGGTCAAGAAACACAAGTAATGGACATTAGACCGGTGGAAATCTGTCCTTTGGTCTGATGAGTCCAAATATGAAATTTTTGGTTCCAACCGCCGTGTCTTTATGAGACGCAGAGTAGGTGAATGGATGATCTCTGCATGTGTAGTTCCCTCCTTGAAGCATGGAGGAGGAGGTGTGATGGTGTGGGGGTGCTTTGCTCGTGACACTGTCTGTGATCTATTTAGAATTCAAGGCACACTTAACCAGCATGGCTACCACAGTATTCTGCAGCAATACGCCAACCCATCTGGTTTGCACTTAGTGGGACTATCATTTGTTTTTCAACAGGACAATGACCCAACACATCTCCAGGCTGTGTAAGGGCTATTTGACCAAGAAGGAGAGTTGTAGAGTGCTGCATCAGATGACCTGGTCTGCACAATCACCCGACCTCAACCCAATGGTTTGGGATGAGTCAGACCGCAGAGTGAAGGAAAAGCAGCCAACAAGTGCTCAGCATATGTGGGAACTCCTTCAAGACTGTTGGAAAAGCATTCCTCATGAAGCTGATTGAGAGAATGCCAAGAGTGTGCAAAGCTGTCATCAAGGCAAAGGGTGGCTACTTTGAAGAATGCAGAGTGTTTCGCTCAAGGAGCGTTCAGAGCGCACACTGGACGCTCTGGCCAAGGAGTAGGGTTGATCGGAGCGTTCTGACCTGCCGGCAGTCAAGCACCCAAGCTAACTGGCTAACGTTGGCTAGCTTGCTTGCTACTTCCAGACACAAATGAGAGAACACCTCACTCTGACCATTTTACTTGCCCCAGCAGAGCTGGTTAGGCTGTTTTCATGTTATCCAAGGTGTTTGTGACTGTAACTGTGCTGCTGGCAACAATTTAATGACGCTTTTTTTGCCAACGTTTAACAAGTGTTGAGCAGTCGTAAATTCATCAGTTATTCTGTGCTCTCGCACACTCTGATGAGAGGGCTCTGAAATCGGAGTAGATAGCCAGAGTGAATTTACGAACGCACCCTTAGATTGATGCACCGGTGGGTCAATCGACTCCAGAGGGTAAACAATCATCTCCCACAACACCTTCCTCCTAACCCTCCCTAACCCTCCCTAACCCTCCCAATCACTCCCCATACAAACAAACAAGCAAAGAGCTCTTGGAAAGGAGGTAAAAACATTCTGAACATTGAGAGAGTATCTTAATTTATATGTAATGTGTTGTTTCATTGAAAAACACATATCATATCTTTATTTGTATTATTCATAAAAGTGCATTGTTTAATAAGTGCATTTATCTATAGGTGCATTATTTAAATAAGTGCTTTCATCAAGAGGCACATGCACATAATTCTAGAGCAGAGTGCATTGTTTAAAAAGGTCACCATGGAGATGAAGATGGATGCATTCTCTAAGCATTGTTTCAGAGACCTTGCCATCACGTATCCTGAAAATGTGAGTCAGGAAAAAATATTTTTTAAATATTTTTTTAAGTAGAATCCCCAGAGACTCTGAGGGCAGACTTCATCCTGAAAGCGAACAAGGAAATAAAAGGAGACCTTCTGTTCTACACAAATGATCCTAATGCTTGGCACACAGCTCTCCACAAGACCAACAATTAACTTAAAATTTCAGAAAACAGAACAATGAGGCAATTGAATTGATTCCACCCCCAAATGTAACATGAATATTTATAATAACGGCACTGTGATGGTTCAAGGTCGGTCTGGATAAATTTGTCCACTACTTCGACCAAATAAAACCTCTTGTTGCTGAACTTAAAACCTCTCCACTGTCACTACCTAGAACAGCCTCCATTCCCTCTGTGCCCCAGTATGTAGTCCCCAGTGTCCCTCTCCCTCCCTCGCCTGCAGCAGACACAGCCCTGAATATGCCTCTCTCACACGTGACACCTGCAGTCCCACAGCATCTTATAGAGGAGCAGATCAGCCTGGTGCGTCAGCATAGGGTTGAGATCCTGGAGCTGCCACGTGCAATGAAAAATGTTGAGGAGGACAACCAGGCTCTCAGGATGGAAGTGCGCAGACTTAGAGAGGAACTGTCCAGCACAGTCAACACCAGCCACATGAACGACCTGCAGAAGGCGCTACATGAGCTAAGGCAGGGATTTCTCAGCCACCACCATCCACTCTACAAAAAGTCCCACAAAAACCCAGGACCAGGCCAACAGCTGAATCGGAACCCACCAACCAATCCAACCAACCAACCCAGCTGACCCCCTCCATCCCCATCTCACGGCCTGTAATTTCTCCCATCACTCCTGGCATCCTCCATAGACCTGACGAGAAACCAGACGTTATATTAATGATAGACTCCAATGGAAAGTTTATATTAGAGAATAAACTTTTCTCAATTAAAAAGTGTGTCAAAGTGTCAAAGTTATGGTGCCCCACAACAGAGAGAGCTGTGGAGCTCTTGACTGTGACCCAGCTTGGCTCCCCAAGTCATATCATAATTCACACAGGGACCAATGACCGGCGTGCCCAACAGGAGAGGGTGGTCACATCACTAAGGGGAGGGATAGAGAAGGGCCTCCACCATCTTCCCCTTGTGAAAATAGTAATATCTACCCTGCTCTAGAGGAGAGATTTCCAACCTGCCACCATCCAGAGGGTAAATGCCCGCCTCTCTCAGGCCTGTGTGCTATGGCCCAACGTGCACCAGCCCACCCTCAGCCATGGACTGTCTTTACAACAATGTACACCTGTACAAAGAGACAGTCCCCACCTTTGCCAGGACGTTAAAGGATGTTGATCTGGGGGGCCAGTCCACTTCACCCCACAGGAGCAGCAGAACAGCCACCAACTCCCTGAGACAAATCAGACGCTCCTTAAGACCTGCGTCTGGTGTCGCCTCACAGAGACTGGAGAACAGCCAGCAGCACTGCCCTCCACCACTTCTCTCCCAGGAACTGAATGCAGATACACTGAGCTATGCCCAAGCCATATGCAGTCAAAGATGCCCCATGCAGAGTTTGGAGCATCGCCGGCCACACTGCCCTCCACACCACCCTCTTCAATTCCCCCTACAACCTCCCTCCCATGCTACCAGACCAGGCCCGCCTCAGCACAGCTCTACCAGGCCCGCCTCAGCACAGCTCTACCAGGCCCGCCTCAGCACAGCTCAACCAGACCCAGTCCATCACAGCACAACCAGACCCGGCCCATCACAGCACATCTCTACCAGACCTGGCACATCACAGCACAGCTCAACCAGACCCGGCACGCCTCAGCACAGCTCTACCAAATCTGGCCCATCAAAGCACAGCTCTACCAGACCAGGCCCACCTCAACTCAGCCCAGCTCTACACAGTACCGACCACTACCCTAGGGTCTGGCAAAACACTGTCGAGGGTAGTGGTCCTCTGTAGCTCAATTGGCAGAGCATGGCGCTTGTAACGCCAGGTTAGTGGGTTCGATCCCCGGGACCACCCATACGTAAAAATGTATGCATGCATGACTGTAAGTCGCTTTGGATAAAAGCGTCTGCTAAATGGCATATTATATTATATTATAGTGAACCACATGATGCAGTCCACACCATGTATCATTCACATCATCAGCCTACATATGCTGAGAGTTTGGAGCTTGCCCTCCTCAATTCCCCCCACAACCTCCCTCCCAGGCTAGTTTTGGTTACCCTCCCTACTCCCATCCCCAGGACAGGCCTACGACACTTCCAGCCCCCATGGCAGCCCCTGCAACAGGAGCCACACAAAGGCCTCCTGTGCACACCCAGAATGGAGCATTGGCAGCCACTCCAATCCTCTGTAGCAGCTCCTCTCCTTTGGCGGGAGCTTCATCAGGGTGGACTGAACTCTGCCAACACTTCTCTCCCAGCTCCCGCCCCTGCATCCAGCAACTTGAGGGAGGTCTGTCAAAATGCTCAGTCTACTCTGCTCTCACGTGGTTGGCCTGGGACCTTGGCAAAGTCTCAGCTCACTCAACAAATAGCTGCAGATGACCCTATGCCTTGTAGCTCTTATAGGAATGAGCTGAATACCCCCTCTGACTTTAAATATCATAGGGGGCTTGGGCTAATGCACCTAAATGTGTGAAGGATGATTTAAAAAATGGACACAATTGACATTTGGGTACATGACTCGTGTCCTGACATTCTAGTTCTCTTGGAAACATGGTTAAATGGTTCTGTTTCTGATAAAGACATTGAAGTAAATTATTATAATGCATTTAGATGTGACAGATTACAGAAAGGGGTAGGAGTGGCCATATATATACAATCTAAATTCATGGCGTCCCAATCTTAAAAAATGTCTGTTACCAAGACATTTGAGTTCCTGGTTGTAGATGTGTCCATAAACCAGAATACACATTTATTTGTTGCTGGGATTTACTGTCCCCCTGCTGCCATGGCGGATGCTATTGGTGCTATATCCGAATGTTTAACACCTTTTTTGTCCTCGGTGTTGGTCATTTTAGGGGATTTGAAATCAGGCCTGGGCCAAAGCAAGGAAAACGGACTCTGCAGTGGACTGGCAATCTTTCTATCTCGATTAAGAAAGCTAAATCAAGCAATTTTGGAAAACTCTGACTCTGCTGGGGATCCTTCTAAATTTTGGAAAAAAGTAAATGCACTGAAGTGCACAAATACCTGTTCTTCCCTGCCTAAGCAAGTTCTGTCTGACTCTGGCATTATAACTGAGAAGAATGGAATAAGTGATGCTTTTAATCATCATTTTATCTCGGTAGGCTTTTTATTTGAGAGAAACTGTGGTTTAATTGACCCTGGTCAGTCAATCAACTGCTCTTCCCTCTGCCAGCCTCTAGCTGACTTGACAGTTAACCCGTTACCTTCTAGTGAATCTTTGTTTTCATTTTAACATTTTACTATCTGTGATGTGCTAGATGCCTTGCTTAAGATTGATGTAAAAAAATCCACTATGGCTGATATGCTTGATCCATTTTCGCTGCAGCTCTCTGCCCTGCCCCCCTGATTGCCAAATCATTAACCCATATTTTTAACCTGACGATTATATCTGGTACTATCCAAAAGGTTTGGAAGGCGCGGCCCAGGTACTCGCCCAAGGTGGTGACACTTGTGACCTAAATAATCACCCTATTTCTAAACTTTCTTGCCTAGCTAAAATATTAGAATCCTTGATTAATTCTCAGCTAAGATATTTCTTATCTTTGAAATGTATTCTAAATGTACATCAGTCGGGTTTTAGACCAGGTGATAGCACTATCTCTTCTGCATCCCTAGTTATAAATGATGTCGTTAACTGTATGGATAAAAGGCAACATTGTGCTGCCCTCAGAATCGAAAGCTGTCAAAGGCTTTCGATTCTGTTGGTCACTCAGTGCTAATTCAGAGGCTTTCCTCATTTGGCCTAGACCAGGCTGCATGTAACTGTCACACCCTGGCTCTGGGACTCTATATGTTGAGCCAGGGTGTGTTCATTCTATGTGTTAGATTTCTATGTTGGTAGTTCTGTTGTGTTTATTTCTATGTTGGCTAGAGTGACTCCCAATCAGAGGCAACGAGTGTCAGCTGTCGTTGGTTGTCTCTGATTGGGAGCCATATTTAAACTGTCTGTTTTCCCTTTGTGTTTGTGGGTTTTTGTTCCGTGTTGGTCATTGTTACCGTGGACTTCACGAGTCGTTTCTTGTTTTGTTTATTGGTGTCTATTATCACTAAAGATAATAAAGTTAACCATGTTCGTTCATCACGCTGCGCCTTGGTCTATTCCCTACGACGATCGTGACAGAAAAACCCACCAAGTAAGGACCAAGCAGCGTGTCCCGGGGCAGAACTTGGACTGGACATGGGAGGAAGCGCCGGGAAAGGCCCTGGCGAAAGAGGAGCAGCAGCGTCAGCAGTGTCAACGTCGGACAGGCGAGAGGCAACCTCAGAAAATTTTTAGGGGGGGGCACACGGCATGGACGACGGGGCTGACGGAGGCAGAAAAGGGGCGGATTCAGAAGGCCACCAGGTTACGGGGGCCACTGGTCAAAGCAGGGAAGGAAGGTGTAGAGGCACGGCGAGAGGTACTGGTGTGTGTCCCCAGTACGGTCCGGCCTGTTCCGGCCCCTCGCACCTAGTGTACGGTGCGCGTCGCCAGCCCGGTCCGGCCTGTTCCTGCTCCTCGCACCAAGCCTAGGGTATGCGTCGCCAGCCCAGTCCGGCCTGTCCCTGCTCCACGCACCAAGCATACGGTGTGCGTCGCCAGCCCGGTCCGGCCTGTCCCTGCTCCACGCACCAAGCCTAAGGGGTGCGTCGTCAGCCCAGTCCGGCCTGTTCCTGCTCCACGCACCAAGCCTACGGTGTGCGTCGCCAGCCCAGTCCGGCCTGTCCCTGCTCCACGCACCAAGCCTACGGGGTGCATCGTCAGCCCAGTCCGGCCTGTTCCTGCTCCACGCACCAAGCCTACGGTGTGCGTCGCCAGCCCAGTCCGGCCTGTCCCTGCTCCACGCACCAAGCATACGGTGTGCGTCGCCAGCCCGGCCCGGCCTGTTCCTGCCACTCGCACCAAGTCTACGGTGCGCGTCGCCAGCCCGGCCCGGCCTGTTCCTGCCACTCGCACTAAGCCAGGGGTGCGAGACGTCAGCCTGGTAAGGCCCGTTCCTCCTCCACGCACCAAGCCAGGGGTGCGAGTCGTCAGCCTGGTAAGGCCCGTCCCTCCTCCACGCACCAAGCCAGGGGTGCGAGTCGTCAGCCTGGTAAGGCCCGTTCCTCCTCCACGCACTAAGCCAGGGGTGCGAGTCGTCAGCCTGGTAAGGCCCGTCCCTCCTCCACGCACCAAGCCAGGGGTGCGAGTTGTCAGCCTGGTAAGGCCCGTTCCTCCTCCACGCACTAAGCCCGGGGGGCGCGTCGTCAGTCCAGCACAACCCGTGCCTGGGCCACCGGTGCCTGGGAAGGTACCGGTCAACTGCTCCACTACGGAGCTGAAGCTAACCGCTCCTGCTACGTCCAGTTCAGCTCCAGCCAGCGGGGCCAGACTGGACCAGGGGCGCTATGGGGGGTTTATTGGAGGGTGGTGGTCAAGGCCGGAGCCAGAACCGCCGCCGAGGAGGTATGCCCGCCCAGCCCTCCCCTGTTTTGCTCTAGTTGAGGCGCGGTCGCAGTCCGCGCCTTTAGGGGGGGGGTACTGTCACACCCTGGCTCTGGGACTCTATATGTTGAGCCAGGGTGTGTTCATTCTATGTGTTAGATTTCTATGTTGGTAGTTCTGTTGTGTTTATTTCTATGTTGGCTAGAGTGACTCCCAATCAGAGGCAACGAGTGTCAGCTGTCGTTGGTTGTCTCTGATTGGGAGCCATATTTAAACTGTCTGTTTTCCCTTTGTGTTTGTGGGTTTTTGTTCCGTGTTGGTCATTGTTACCGTGGACTTCACGAGTCGTTTCTTGTTTTGTTTATTGGTGTCTATTATCACTAAAGATAATAAAGTTAACCATGTTCGTTCATCACGCTGCGCCTTGGTCTATTCCCTACGACGATCGTGACAAACTGGTTTAAAAATTACTTGACTGATAGAACTCAATGTGTATCTACTGATGGTGTTAAATCAGGTTTCCTGGATATTATGAAAGGTGTCCCGCAGGGGTCAATTCTGGGTCCTGTACTTTTTACTGTTTACATTAACAATATCGACTTGTCTGTAAAAAGCTGTAACCTGCATTTGTATGCCGATGATACTGTTGTGTATGCTATTGCCCCCAAGGTTGACCAGGCTCTATCTGAACTACAATCTGCCTTCATTGTATTACAGAAAAACTTTATTGACCTGAAATTAGTACTGAATGCTGGTAAAACTAAGTATATGTTGTTCTCTAGATCACATAAAAATAACTGATGATTTAATCATATGTACTTTGGATGGTGTCCATATTGATCGTGTCCCTGCTGGATAGATGAAAAGCTGTCTTTTAAAAAGCATATTGATGAAGCTAAGAATAAAAATGGGCTTCTTCTATAGAAATAGGTCCTACCTCTCGCTAAATAGTAGAAAGCTGATTATTCAGTCGACGTTCCTATCGGTCCTAGACTATGGCGACATCATCTATATGAACGCAGCTGCCACTTAATTAATGCCGTTAGATGCAGTTTATCACAGCGCACTGTGCTTTATTACGGGCGACAAATTTAGTACTCATCACTGCATTCTCTACCAGAAAGTTAGCTGGCCCTATTTGATGTCACGTAGGTTGATATATTGCTATGTTTTCATTTATAAAGCCCTTTTACACAAAGCCCCACTGTACCTAACATCTTTACTAAACGTTAACATACGAGTTACTACAGCCGGTCTCTGGGATGGTTAACTGGAAATTCCTTTGGTCTCTACGGAGTTCGGTAAATCAGCTTTTAGTTTTCTTGCACCTTATTTGTGGAATAATCTTCAAAATGTTCTTAAATTTGATGTTATGGTGCCTCTAGGGCAATTCAGAAGGCTGATTGAGGACCTTATTAGTGATGAATGTGTTTGTTTTTTATGACCATGTTTTTCTTTCTACTTGCATTTATATTGATGTGTGAATTTTCTGTAATTTCTGTAATTCAGGGCTCATCTGTAAAAGAGGCCTTGGTCTCAGAATGACTCCCTGATAAAATAAAGGTTAAATAAAATACGCTAGCACACGACAAGGTTGTCACTAGTTAACACAGCCACAAAGTCATAATTATGGCTAAACCCTGCCCATTTCTAAAATGTATCTTCTTAAAATCTGATTTTAAACCTAACCCTAACCTTAACCCTAACCTTAACCCTAACCTTAGCCACACTGCTCACCTTATGTCTAAACTTAACCTTAAATTAAGGTTTATTTCTTTAGAGGATTTTGACTTTGTGGCTGTGGAATCTGACTTTGTGGCTGTGTTATCTATAGTGGAAACTATCCCACAAGCACAGAGCCACGCCTCACAGTCGTGTGATTCCCTAAAATTAAATGATGACAAATACTTTACTCAGTAAGGTCAATCCCATAGAATTCTATGGTCACTCCCATTGGTCACTCCCACTAAGGCCAACTTTGAATCGTTGATGTACCAGGCTTATATGCGCTCTATACCAGGCGCTGTCAGAGAATGGCCCTAAAAATTGTCAAAGACTCCAGCCACCCAAGTCATAGAGTGTTCTCTCTGCTACCGCATGGCAAGCGGTACCGATGCACCAAGTCTGGAACCAACAGGACCCTGAACAGCTTCTGCCCCCAAGCCATAAGACTGCTAAATAGTTAGTCCGGTAGCTATTGGTTAACTATTTAACTATCTGCATTGACCCTTTTGCACTAACTCTTTTGACTCATCACGTATGCTGCTGCTACTGTTTCTTATCCATCCTGTTGCCTAGTCACTTTATCCCTATCTATATGTATCTACCTCAATTACCCCGTACCCCTGCACATCGACTCGGTACTGGTACCCCGTGTATATAGCCAAGTTATCGTTACTCATTGTGGATTTATTCCTTGTGTTATTATTTTTTCTATTATTTCTCTATTTTTTCTCTCTCTACATTGTTGGGAAGGACCCGTAAGTTAGTATTTCACAGTTAGTCTTTTCCTGTTGTTTACGAAGCATGTGACGAATAACATTTTATTTGATTTTGGGGCAATAGTCTGGGGACGAGGTTACCAAGCAAGATTTAATTTTAAACGGATCATCAGCTGTAAATGTAAAGGTTTAAGAAGAGGAGAGGATGCAGAGTATCGGCAGCTTTTTCTTTATTCATTAGATAAAGAGACAGCCATAAGCTTGGTGGATGATATGGAGCATGGCATTAGATAAAGAGACAGCCATAAGCTTGGTGGATGATATGGAGCATGGCATTAGATTGAGAGTAAAAGACATCTTCTCTGTTGCGTTGTCAACAGAATTGGCGTTTTAATCACTGATGAGATCAATATGAGGACAGACAAGACTTTGAGCCAGTTGAGAGTCTTCAATAGCATTCATAATGCTGTGAAATTAGTACACAGGAGCCTGACAATGCTGTAGTCAGTGATATACATTTGAGCTTTAATGTTTTCTATGAACCTTAGCCCCATTTACCCTCACATTCACCAACAAACAAGAAAAGGAAAATTGTTTATTTACGGTAGTTGCCAGATCTGCAACGGTTAACACATTTGTACTCCCTGAATGCTTAATTCATTAAACCATGTTGGTATAATTTGTTCACTTAGTGTGCGACCACCTATTTGTTTGGTGGCAGGGCAGTGCTTCCTGTCAGAAGTGTTTTGTTTGGTGGCAGGGCAGTGCATCCTGTCAGAAGTGTTTTGTTTGGTGGCAGGGCAGTGCTTCCTGTCAGAAGTGTTTTGTTTGGTGGCAGGGCAGTGCTTCCTGTCAGAAGTGTTTTGTTTGGTGGCAGGGCAGTGCTTCCTGTCAGAAGTGTTTTGTTTGGTGGCAGGGCAGTGCTTCCTGTCAGAAGTGTTTTGTTTGGTGGCAGGGCAGTGCTTCCTGTCAGAAGTGTTTTGTTTGGTGGCAGGGCAGTGCTTCCTGTCAGAAGTGTTTTGTTTGGTGGTAGGGCAGTGCTTCCTGTCAGAAGGGTTTTGTTTGGTGGCAGGGCAGTGCTTCCTGTCAGAAGGGTTTTGTTTGGTGGCAGGGCAGTGCTTCCTGTCAGAAGGGTTTTGTTTGGTGGCAGGGCAGTGCTTCCTGTCAGAAGTGTTTTGTTTGGTGGCAGGACAGTGCTTCCTGTCAGAAGTGTTTTGTTTGGTGGCAGGGCAGTGCTTCCTGTCAGAAGGGTTTTGTTTGGTGGCAGGGCAGTGCTTCCTGTCAGAAGTGTTTTGTTTGGTGGCAGGGCAGTGCTTCCTGTCAGAAGGGTTTTGTTTGGTGGCAGGGCAGTGCTTCCTGTCAGAAGGGTTTTGTTTGGTGGCAGGGCAGTGCTTCCTGTCAGAAGTGTTTTTGTTCCCTTTTAGTAGGCTTCCAGCGTTCAAATGTGCTGAACACAGAGAAGAGAGGGATGGAGAGGAAGAAAGAGAGAGAGAGTAAGCAGACTCAAGTAAACAACGCTTTGGCTCTTTAAATAAAACATTTGTTTGTGATTGAGGCTTCATGATGTGAACAGCATGACCTGTTTTCCTGGGAGCCTCTAAACAGCCACTCATTCGCCCTCTCAGAAACAGATCCCATCTCTCTACCCACAGACTCAGTGCCTATTTATATTGCATGAGAACAAATTTTTCTGACAACTTGAGTGATACATTTATACAAGGCTTGGATGTTATTTTTTTGAGGCGGCGCTGTCTGAGTGACATAAATTGCTATTAATAAAAATTTTAACAATACATGGCAAATGAGTTTTTTCTGTTAACATGGTAGGAGCGGAAGCAAATGGTGCAATGGTGGGCTTCTTGGGAATAGCTTTGCTGTCTGAGTCAACATTGGGAGAGAAAGTGATGGGAAAGAAAGCATTCAGTGTACAATAAGCTACTGTGTCTGTGTGTGTGTGTTTAAACAGTTGGTAATCCAAGAGAAAGAGTCTAGCCTGCTACCATCTAAATGTACAGCATTTTTTATATGGAATATATTTTTTTTTACTCATATTGACCTCAAGTAAAGCTTTTTCCATCCACCCCCCACTTCTCCTATCTTGTTTTTGTTGCTTCAATCTCTCAATTTTGTTTAGTTTTTTTTTCTAAATAAATAGTAAATCCACAGCTGTGTACTGTAGTGGCATGGAGTCCAGCTTTGGTCTGGATCCCCCTTCACAGTTTTTCTCTCTCTCGCCTCAGCTGAAATAATTAACTGTGCGCATGTTTGAAGGCAGGATTACAGTTGTCTAATTGTGGTGTGCGTTGTCATGGAGACTATCAGGCGATCAGTGAATAAACAGCCTTACTTGGCAGTGTTTGGCTAAAACAGGGCTTTGTGTAAATGTCAGCCACACGATTTATGATGGTGAGGTAGATTATATTTGGCAGGGAAATCAATAGGCTGACCACTTTGGACTTGCTGCTTATTTTGATAAACAGCTCTGTTGATGTAACCTGCCTAGAAGCTTGTCTCCTCATCTGTTTGCTTTGAATTAATTCATGTAAAAGTTGACTGTGTAAACCACCATAGTTAGCCATTATGTTGCCAGACCTTCATTACACAATTCTTAACTTTGACCTTTTAACTGGTGTTGTTACAGACTTTTTCAATGTGAATGTGGTTAAGATGGGATCAGTTATTCTTAACCAAACCAAAGATATCTGTTGGAAATATTATTGTATTGATCGCTTTTAGGGGAATGCAATAAATATTTTTTTCATAATGTTTGGTATGTAACTCTTTATCGGTGAACAATCAGATTCTTGAATCACATAATATCCATATTAGATATTGTCAGTGTTTATAATATATTGTAATTGCTCATTTGCTTTTCTTCACATATCCTCCCAATCCCTTGGTAGACCACTGGTAAGAAAATAACCCCCACTAAATAAGCCCTCCAGCATTAAAGAGATCTCCCAATCCCTCCAGCATTAAAGAGACATCCCAACCCCTCCAGCATTAAAGAGACATCCCAACCCCTCCAGCATTAAAGAGACATCCCAACCCCTCCAGCATTAAAGAGACATACCAATCCCTCCAGCATTAAAGAGATCTCCCAACCCCTCCAGTATTAAAGAGACATCCCAACCCCTCCAGCATTAAAGAGATCTCCCAATCCCTCCAGCATTAAAGAGACATCCCAACCCCTCCAGCATTAAAGAGATCTCCCAATCCCTCCAGCATTAAAGAGATCTCCCAACCCCTCCAGCATTAAAGAGACATCCTCTTCAGATGAAATCTTTTCAACGTGTTTTTAGCCTTCCAAACACACCTGCATTCCTGCATACTGAAACGTGTCCAGTTAACCAACAGACAAGAGAAAACGTTGCAGGAAGTCAATAAACCCCTATCCCCCTCAGGGTGTGCATATCTGTTGTTGTGAGCCAGGTTAATGTACTCCAAACAAGGTTTGGTACATATTGCAATATGCCATGAAGGTTTGTATTGCATACATGGAGATGAGAGTAGTGGCCGGCCAGACTGTTCTGTGTCTGAGGGGAGAATAATTATTGGATCTGGTGAAGCATCTTATCTCATATGGTGATCTGACATCCTATATCCTTGTATAAAAGCTGCTCTACGTATATTTTGGTACAATGACACCAAAAGCTGAACACGTGAAAGTGCATTACTGACATAAAAAAATATATACTCTGTTTAATATAGTCATAGGAATTGGCTACCTGGATAATACCCTATTTTTCTCTCCGTGTCTTTGGATTGTTTGGATCTAGTGGTCCCAGTCAGACAAGTGTGTCTGTGCTCTCCCAGCTCACTGTGGCCAACTGTGGCCCATGGGGTCAGATGGAGTCAGTCTCCCCTCCCAGCAGGCCTCCTGGTCAGGGAGAGGCTTTTAGGGAGCCCTGCTCCACTGAGGGGATTGACTGCTCATTAATATTGTATTGGAATAAAGTAAAATGGCACTGGCAGAGAGGGGGGCTGTGGCCTAACGCACAACCATGTCTGCAACCCTTACACGAGTGAGGGGAAGTCTATACTAGGAATATAGATTTACTGTGTGAAGCATAGGGATACATAGAGCTTGGCCCAGCTGTTGAATAAATGATAACACATACACAAGGCTTATTGCACTCTCTAAAGCAATTTCACAATGGTAAAGGAGATAAGTACATCCTAAAAATGGCCAGAAACAAATATCTCTCTTGTTGGTCATGTCATGAACGTCAGGATCACACAGTCAGCGTGCACCAAGTCTGCAGTACATATGGCTCTCTCTGTTTGAGAAAGATGCATTGTGTTTGGTACTGTAGCGCTCCAAACATGAAGGGACATCAGTAGTGTGTAGAGGGGTACTTCAGCCCCTCTCTTTGGCCTGCGTGGTGGTGACCATGGATTCCCTCTCCAGCCGCTCCTTCTCTTAATGGACTCCCACCACCACCTGGTCTTTACACATCTTATCCAGCCAACAGGAGAAGAATGCCCTGCTCTACCTCAAAGGGATGGAAAGATTACCTTTATTTCCATTATAAAGTACTTTAGATTGACTGACATCTTTGAACACAGCAGGGACCCCAAACCCTGCACAGTATTCCTTCATTATAGAGCTAGCCTCAGACGAAGGGCTACAGTGCCGCTATAAAAGACCAATGAACGGAGTGCATCCTTTATTGACTTGTTTGCTGAATATCAGAGTGGATTTTCTGATGTATTTATAATGGCCTTATTAAAAACTCTTTTGATCTGAAGAATGCAACAATAGCACAAAGCATTTTATGTTGTTTTGTAACCACACTATCCAAGATTCACCCATGAAAAATCTTGATTTTCAGTGCTAGGTTTCGAGGAGCATTCCATTATTTTTCCTTTTAATCATAAAGTGCAATTGTTTTGAGGGTTGGTTCTCTTGTGCAGATGATAATCTTTTCTATCATTGATGCAAAGCTGTTCACCCATTGATAATGCACTGTATAGGACATTTTTTAATTAAATGAAATATTCTATTTGATAGAAAAACATTTTAAATTATTTAACTTCATATTGCATTCTATTCTGAATGAGCAATTGTTTCCCATTGTCTATCGTATTGAAATTGGATACAGACACTGTTTGAATGGCCTGTGTGTTCCTCACCTGTAAGATGAACACAGTTATAGGCCCCTTTCATTTAAGTGTTGGAGGGTGAAGATAAAAAAACTAAGTCACTTGATAAATGTTTGCTAAATTTTAGAGGAAGGCAAGTCTGTCATGGTGTGCTTTGTATTATTTTATACAACACTTTTATAGTAAACGTTAAGTCATAGGGCCTAGTCTAAATCCAACCTAAATGCACTGCATTTTTGTGTGTTTTTATTGGACTTGGTATGTTATTGGATGTAAAATTTAACTTCTCGTCATCACTTTCCACTGAATGTCTTTCCTTGTTCTCAGTGTCACCGTTGCAAAGTGCAAATGTGGTGATTTTAACAACAAAAATCTGTCGGCCATATTCGGGGAAACTTGGTCCACACCCAAAAATATCATTTAGCTTGGCAGGCCTTTCTATGCGATCAGTTGATACAGCCTTCTGCCTTTGTAGTTGTAAACCAGAAACAAATTTACACTCCTTATGGATCCAGTCACAAAGAATTACTGAGCTAGACAATTTATAAACAGTTATTTCCTTCAGACGGGGCATGAATACCTGTTTCAAATTAAGAGTCTTAAAGAGTTATGGATATCTTCAGCGATTTAGATGTGCTGAAACGGTTCTTCAATGGTTTTGCACATAGTCCACATTCTCTGAAGCAAAAACACACTGACCTCATCTCCTAAGGATCTAAGAAATTGTTGCAAATGAAGGTTAATCAAACACAATATGCCAAGAAAAATGTCAGTGTAACATTTGATAAATCTGCGAATAGGGCTGGCACAATTACCGTATAACCGTGTAACCGACGATGGATGAAGACCGTCGTGAAAATAAAATAACCGTCATAACAATTCATTTATGTAAAAAAAATAAATAAAAAAAGCTGACTAAATTACCACAATGCAGCAGCAGCACACATAGAAATATAATGAATAGAACAGGCTTGGAACAGGCTTGGAACCCAATTTAACTGGTATTGTGATGTGATCATTTCCATGGTAATGTAGAATTTTCATTCAAATGATGTTAACTGATGTGGCTCATGCAATGGAATGTATTTTTTGTAATGTTAGGGTGCATTCGTAAATTTTGAATTTACGAACGGACAATCTGACAACGCTCTGAATTTACGAACGCCCACAGCGCACTCTGAGCTCACTCTGGCACTCTAGATTGAATTGACAAACACACCCTTAGTTGAGTTTAATTAACAAATCACAGCACATATTTTAGCACATATATTTACTTCCTGCTTTGCTCATATGGGTACTCTCACAATGACCGCAGTTCACCCATTATGCCATCATTGACTATTCATTCTATTTCTATGGCAGCACATGCAGTCAGGAGCGGAGGAGAGGAGAAAATGTGCGTCTATAATATATATTTTTTAAGGTTATTAAGGTGACTGTGGTCATTTTTCTGGCCAATTACCATCATCCAAAATTCCATGACCGTCACAGCTCTATCTGCAAATGGCTATTCAATAGGGACACTATACATATCCTAGAGTACTGCTGAAAGTCATGCATTCAGTCAAAGATGATTGAGAGACAGATGCCAGACTGCCAACATATACAAATGACTTGTTCTGTTGCTAGCTGTACTGTACTTGATGTGCAAAGGTGCAATATATAGAGTACCCTGAGTGAACAGTTCTCTTATTGCTTCAAGCTGAAATGGATCACTAAGTCCCCATGCACATACTACAAAGTTTAAAGGACCAGTGCAATCAAAAATGCGATTTGCCTGTGTTTTATACAGTGGGGAGAACAAGTATTTGATACACTGCCGATTTTGCAGGTTTTCCTACTTACAAAGCATGTAGAGGTCTGTCATTTTTTATCATAGGTACACTTAAACTGTGAGAGACGGAATCTAAAACAAAAATCCAGAAAATCACATTGTATGATTTTTAAGTAATTAATTTGCATTTTATTGCATGACATAAGTATTTGATACATCAGAAAAGCAGAACTTAATATTTGGTACAGAAACCTTTGTTTGCAATTACAGAGATCATACGTTTCCTGTAGGTCTTGACCAGGTTTGCACACACTGCAGCAGGGATTTTGGCCCACTCCTCCATACAGACCTTCTCCAGATCCTTCAGGTTTCGGGGCTGTCGCTGGGCAATACGGTCTTTCAGCTCCCTCCAAAGATTTACTATTGGGTTCAGGTCTGGAGACTGGCTAGGCCACTCCAGGACCTTGAGATGCTTCTTACGGAGCCACTCCTTAGTTGCCCTGGCTGTGTGTTTCGGGTCGTTGTCATGCTGGAAGACCCAGCCACGACCAATCTTCAATGCTCTTACTGAGGGAAGGAGGTTGTTGGAGGTTGTATGCCATCCATCCTCCCCTCAATACGGTGCAGTCGTCCTGTCCCCTTTGCAGAAAAACATCCCCAAAGAATGATGTTTCCACCTCCATGCTTCACGGTTGGGATGGTGTTCTTGGGGTTGTACTCATCCTTCTTCTTCCTCCAAACACGGCGAGTGGAGTTTAGACCAAAAAGCTCTATTTTGTCTCATCAGACCACATGACCTTCTCCCATTCCTCCTCTGGATCATCCAGATGGTCATTGGCAAACTTCAGACGGGCCTGGACATGCGCTGGCTTGAGCAGGGGGACCTTGCGTGCGCTGCAGGATTTTAATCCATGACGGCGTAGTGGGTTACTAATGGTTTTCTTTGAGACTGTGGTCCCAGCTCTCTTCAGGTCATTGACCAGGTCCTGCCGTGTAGTTCTGGGCTGATCCCTCACCTTCCTCATGATCATTGATGCCCCACGAGGTGAGATCTTGCATGGAGCCCCAGACCGAGGGTGATTGACCATCATCTTGAACTTCTTCCATTTTCTAATAATTGCGCCAACAGTTGTTGCCTTCTCACCAAGCTGCTTGCCTATTGTCCTGTAGCCCATCCCAGCCTTGTGCAGGTCTACAATTTTATCCCTGATGTCCTTACACAGCTCTCTGGTCTTGGCCATTGTGGAGAGATTGGAGTCTGTTTGATTGAGTTTGTGGACAGGTGTCTTTTATACAGGTAACGAGTTCAAACAGGTGCAGTTAATACAGGTAATGAGTGGAGAACAGGAGGGATTCTTAAAGAAAAACTAACAGGTCTGTGAGAGCCGGAATTCTTACTGGTTGGTAGGTGATCAAATACTTATGTCATGCAATAAAATGCAAATTAATTACTTAAAAATCATACAATGTGATTTTCTGGATTTTTGTTTTAGATTCCGTCTCTCACAGTTAAAGTGTCCCTATGATAAAAATTACAGACCTCTACATGCTTTGTAAGTAGGAAAATCAGCAGTGTATCAAATACTTGTTCTCTCCACTGTATATGTTTCCACACTATGAGGTTGGAATAATACTGTGAAATTGTGACCATGATGATAATGCCCTTTTAGTGTAAGAGCTGTTTGAAAAGACCGGCTGAAATATCAGCCTGTTTTGGTGGGATGTAGTTTTGGCCTTCCATGGTGACATTACCATGCAGTAAATTAGTTAATAGACCAATAAGAAAGAGAGTTCCAAACCACTCTGCCAATAAATCAAATGTTCAGTTTTTCCCCTCCCCACTCAGACCACTCCCAGACAGTCCTAGCTAAATTCTTGCTTGAGAAGTTTCCCTTTGCTAGGAAGCTATTTTTGTCAATTTTTCACAATTTTAATTGAAAACAATCACACTAAGGTGCTTAATTTTCATCCAGAAATTATTTCATATTGAGATAAAAACAGCTGCGTTGGACCTTTAAGTGTATGTCTTTGTGTGTGTGTGTGTGTGTGTGTGTGCGTGCGTGCTTGCGCGTGCGCGTGCGTGTGTGTGCGTGCGTGTGTGTGTGTGTGTGCGTGTGTGGCGCCTTCACCACGCTGTCTGTGTGAAGGGACCATTTCAGGTTGTCAGTGATGTGCACGTCGAGGAACATGAAGCTTTTGACCCTCTCCATTGCGGCCCTGTCGATGTGTATGGGGGTGTGCTCTCTCTACTGTCTCCTGTAGTCCACGATCAGCTCCTTCGTTTTGTTAACGTTGAGGGAGAGGTTATTTTCCTGGCACCACTGTGCCAGGGCTCTCACCTCCTCCCTGTAGGCTGTCTTGTCGTTGTTTGTAATCAGGCCTACCACTGTTGATTTGTCAGCAAACTTGATGATTGAGTTGGAGAGGTGCTTGGCTACGCAGTCATGGTTGAACAGGGAGTACAAGGGGGGGGGGGATCAGCATGACGGGAGGGGTTCAGACAAAGGGCCCTGAGCTTAGTGATGAACAAGGAGGGCACTATGGTGTTGAAGGCTGAGCTGTAGTCGATGAACAGCATTCTTACATAGGTATTCCTCTAGTCCAGATGGGATAGGGCAGTGTGCAGTGCCATTGCGATTGCGTCGTCTGTGGATCTGTTGGGGCGATATGCGAATTGTAGTGGGTTTAAGGTTTCGGGTAAGGTGGAGGTGATATGGTCCTTACCTAGACTCTCAAAGCACTTCATGATGACAGAAGTGAGTGCTACGGAGCGATAGTAATTTAGTTCAGTTACTTTCGCTTTCTTGAGTACATGAACAATGGTGGACATCTTGAACCAAGTGGGGACAACAGACTGGGATATGGAGAGATTGAATATGTCTGTAAACACTCCAGCCAGCTGGTCTGCACATGCTCTGAGGACACGGATTGGGATGCCGTCTGGGCCGACAGCATTGCAAGGGTTAACACGCTGAAATTACTTTCTCATGTAGGCCACAAAAAACTAGAGCACACAGTCCTTGTAAGCAACACGACTCTATGTTTGTTTTCCTCGAAGCGGGCGAAGAAGGTGTTTATCCGGGAGTGAGGCGTCGGAGTCCACGGCGTCTCGTGTCTGAGCCGTTGAATTGTCCCTGTACTGTCGTTTTGCCTCTTTGATTGCCTTACAGAGGTCGTAGCTGGTCTTTTTGTACAAGTCCATGTTCTCAGTCTACTTGCCAGGGTTAAATGTGGTGGTTCGTGCTTTCAGTTTTGCGTGAATGCTGCCATATATCCACGGCTTTTGGTTTGGATAAGTTCTAATCGTGACAGTGGGAACAACATCCTCTATGCACTTCCTAATGAACCCAGTCACCGAGTCAGTGTATACGTCGATACTATTCTCAGAAGCGACCCGCCTCTGTGTGTGTGTGTGTGTCTGTGCGAGAGAGAAAGAGACATTATATCCAGATAACGTTGACACTGTTTGATCTGAGTAAATAGCATTCATACTGTTGCTCTAGAGTTTTATACCCTCCTTATGTTTTCTCTTTATAGATTCCATGGTGTCTAAGGTTATTTTACAACCAGACATTGTTTCGGTCCGCTCCCTGAATATGCCTTTTATACCATATCCATTCAAAGTGCATAAAACCATCAGGAAATTTTAAATATCAATACATTTCTTTACAGGAGGAGATTGTTGAGGCAATAAGCTCTGTCCAGATGTGCTGGTGGCAGCGAAGGAAGAATATACATGTATTCTGTTCTGTTGAGGAGAGAAAGACTAAGGGCTCTATTCAATCTGTAAAGCTGAAACGTTACAGATTCTGCAATAGAAATGTAAAGGTAATTTCTGATTGAGCCGACATATGCAGCATTTACCGTGAATGCAGTCTCCGCTAAAGCAGGAACATTGCCTTTAAACTTCAGTCACGCTGTAAAGCTGAACTTCCGCGATGCGGATTGTATAGAGCCCTTAATATTTGATTTCTCCTCAGTACACAGTTTTGTTTGCCACTTGCGACAGTAGCACCATTGGTTCACTTTCAGTTAATTCACTGGACAAGAGACAGATGGTAAAATACAACGATACCACAATGCTACTATACGATGCTTTATGGGTTATTTAAAAAAAAATCCTTGAACAATACTCTGCATTCAACACCTTGACCCAGGCTTAATTAAATATGCTGCAGACATCTTCGCCACACTCAATCAGGCACAAGTCTTGGTGAAATTTGGTCATTTTTAGAGATGTTTTTTACAACAAACCTAAATAAATAAACAATACTATTCCTGCAAAGATTTCATTCTTTGACATTTCAAACAAAACAGCAGCTAATTATAGCCTTAAGCCATAAGCTTTGATGCATTTTCCCTCAGCTGGATTCCTTGGCTTTTCTTTTCCTGGAAGTGCTTTTCTTTAGGTCCTGAGGTAAACTGCCCGATGGGTGCGCAGCAGGCTCTGAAGATACGGCGCCTATCATACACACAGAGTTGTGTGTGTGTGTGTGTGTGTGTGTGTGTGTCATACGACCACCATCAAGGCTGTACTGTGGAAAAACATGATAGTGAATAACTTACACAACATGTGTGAATAGAGAGGCTAAAGGTCTGATACAGGACACTAGCGGAGGATATGTTGACTTGAAAGGGCCTCTATTAAATGTAATAACTCACAAACAAGCTTTCTCTCATACGTCTTGCTGAAAATGTGAGTCTCAATGGCCAAATAATACTTTCCTCATAAAAGTCTATGTTGTTGGTGGTTAGATTCTATTTTTAACATTGGCAAGAACTCTGTAGCAAATGGGACCAAGAGCAACAGAAGGAGCAGAAACCACCTAGGGTGTTGCTGTACCCCTACTGTTGGGCTTGTCACATGCAGTGCATTTCTCCTGTCACACTCAAATGGATGGCGTAAACTTGTCTTGCCGGTAGGCGTAGGGGCATGGGGTCATGCATGCACAAACAGGGGTGGAAGTGTATACGCTGGGCACAGCCATTTCCTCTTGGCTCTCTTCCCAGTCTCTTTTAGCCAGCCCACACCCCAGGCCGGCATCCAGCCTGTCTCTCTTTCACCCGTGTGGAGAAGTGTGAATGGGTGATGCCCTATGGGCCGCGCTGTACCGCTCTGCCAGTGTTTTTTAAGATATCCCATTTCCCTGCATTAGAGTGACGCAGCTTCATCTGAACCGGTGCATAGCCTCTCCTATTGAAGTGGGACTGTGGTGCCATATGACATCCAGATATGCGAGGGTAATTGTTTTTACTGATGCTCCACGATGCAGTGCCTTCTCCATGCATGAGGCTCCCTGTCTCACGGCCACGCTCATGTGTTTCCCATCAGGGAAGTCTGTGGTTACCTTCCTGATTTTGCTGGACTGGAAAAACATAGCTAATATGGTGTGATCTGGAAAAAGGTTTGATGCAGGCGCTTTACAAATAAACCTCAGAATGCCATATGGTTTGCGTTCATCTCTTAATTTATTTCCTATAAATGTCTATTGAATATTCTGTTGAGCCAACGTGTGTAACCAGAGCTGGAAAACAGAAGGCCCGAGAGAGCAGTTTGTGGCAACGGGATTATTATGATTCTGTTTTTTCTTTATTTTCTATTGCATGGTAGACTCTGCAGAACAGTCCTAAACAAACTAACTAACATGTAAACAAAACCCCTCAGGACCGCCATGAACCCCTGTTATCCCTGCAATGTTCCAAGAGACACAACATCATTCCAATAAAGGAGCAATTAAAAAAGTAATGAATGTGAGTAGCAACAGTTCACTATGACTCAAGGACCAAACGCATTTTTCCTTTTGGAGTTGGAGATTGGGTTAGCATGGCTGTAGGCCTCCTAGCAGACCAGCCAACTCTGGAGTACATGGAACTGAACTTTTCCAAAAGCAGCAGTTTCCTATAGTGGAATCCAAAGCTACTAGAAGGGAGACAGACAGACAGACGGACGGAATATAACCTGGTTTCACTTTGAGCCCTGCCTTTGACACAAGGATTCAGGCTTTTCTCATCAACGTTTCTGAGCCACAGATGGTTTCATGCGTGTGCTCACTTCTGACACTATTACAAGTTCCACTGCCACTTGTTTCAACCGTCTATGCAAAAAAGACATCGGAAGTGATTGTTTCACAGTTATAGTCAAATTTTCTAATATTATGAACATTTTCCACTAGCCTGCCAATGTCATTTTACATGTTGTTGATTCTTTTATTATCTCTGTGGCTGTATGGAAATCAGAACTTCTTCCCTGGTTTCGAGTTTCATTGACTGCCTAGCCACCAATAATCCATTAGTATGCTTTAAATACCGTGCCACAAGTTGAACAGGGCAACCTCTGCTGCAGTAGTCATGACAATGGTATAAATGTGTAGCGTTAGATATTCCACTGAATATGCTTAATAAAACCTTAATAAAACCAAAATACAACAAAAAAACGAACCCTTTGATACTTGATGTATGGGCAAATGAATAACAATTACGAAAGTGTCTATTATGATTTGCAACACATATTAAATGTATGGCAGATATGCACAACATTAATTTCCAAAACACACTATTCATGTATATCTCTTTCATTTAGTCCCTGTATGCATGTTAGATGCTGTGTGATCTAGATAGCAGAGTCACATAATTTCTTTCAGGTGTTCAGAGTAGAAAAGCTAGCTATAATCACTGATTAAAATGGAAACGTGAGGTATCAGGGTGAGCGAACTGAGCAGATATATGAATAACAATCTCACTAAAAAACATTTTCTCAGGACATTATGTAAATGACCTTGTAAGTGAGAAGTAGTATTTTAAACAAAAAGCGATGTTGGAGTTGAAAAGAGAGAAAAGAGATGACTGAGGTGTAAGTCTGCATACACAGGGATATTTCCAATGTGGGGCCTATAATCTGATAACAAATAGATCATTCTGCACAGTGGAATATATTCATTTGCTATGACCCTCTGAATTGCAATGATATTTTAGGGAAAGGACAACCAACAGTTTCAGTGTAATATTACTTCCCTGTGTTGATTCTTGACTTTTTGTATACGAAATGTGATGTTTGGTACAAATGTAGGCCACTGATGTAGGCCACTGATGTATCATATTAACTTGAAAAATGTAAACTGAAACTGAAATACATTGATCACTTTCTCTTTACGTATTTTAAGATGAGAAAAAGCTGTATCTATCGACTCGTGTCCTGTTTTTTATTTAATTTTCTCTGTGAGAGGACTGGCCTTGACAGGCAGGATTCATTAGGGCAGACTACAGTGACAGGCAGTCTCTGCAACCCGTCCTGCCCAGCTCTCCAACTGTAAACAATAGGGGTGTGGATTAGTTTGGAAACAATGTGTTTATTTAAAAAGGCCACTTCCTGTATGGACTTAACAACTCTCCCATTAATTTTATTGGCGGCGGCTCCAGTTCTGAAAATCATTGTTTAGGAAAAATACAAAACACAAAACAAAACCAAACAAAACAAAAAAGGGAACATTTCACATTTGCAGTTGGTTCCTGTGTGATATAATAAGTGCATTAAAGAGAATTCCTGATGGCTATTTGTTCTGTACAATCTCAGATATCTAACATCAGAGAAAACAAATGAGGAAACATTTTGTTGTTCTTGTTTAGACTGCATTTTGTATATGTTTGGTGCTTCTTTGTTTACAGACATCAAATTCAAGGAAAAAGCATGTCTTTTATACATTTTTTGCTTTCAACATAAAACTCCATGCACAGTGTATGTTGGTGCATACAGGAGTTGAAATTCAGCAAGCACTAGGGAGAGCCCAGGAGCTACACCCACAAGCCCCAGTGCCCAAAGCCACGTCCTGTCCAAAAGGAGCAGGCTTGCAGTTTTGTCTGGAGGAGAAACCGTTGAATTAGGCACATTTCTATTACCCACAAAGCAGTGGCAGGCTAATGTTCACACCTCATGGATTAAAACAATGCTCTTTGAGTTAGCCTCATTTAGTGTTTGTCACATCCTCTCATAAAATGTTAACGAGGGAACATGTCTTTCACAGTAACTATAGCTACAATTAGCAAACTCAAGAGTGATTTACAAATGTGTGACAACAAACAAATAGAACAGAAAATCTACTAAGTAATACAACTTTTTTGAATTCCACATGAATACATTAATAGGGATCCAAAGTTCTTTAGGAACAATCCTACAGGAATTCTGCAGGAATAAATAGTTATCATCATACAGAGATAAGAATGGCGCCGGAGGGGATGGCTGCCGTTTTACCGGCTCCTAACCAATTGTGTTATTTTGTGTATTTTTTTTGCATTGTTTGTAACTTATTTTGTACATAATGTTGATGCTACCGTCTCTTATCACCGAAAAGAGCTCCTGGATATCAGAACAGCGATTACTCACCTCGAACTGGACAAATATTTTTTATTTAATGAGTCTGACGCGAAATATATAATGTTGCTCCCAGACAAGGCCCAAATCCTCGCCATTCGCATGAAGAAAATAAGGAGATACAGGGGTATGTCGGTGAGTGGGTAACCCGCCACTACCATCCGTTCTATTGGCCAACGTGCAATCACTGGAAAACTGGATGAGCTCCGTTCGAGACTATCCTACCAACGGGACATTCAAATATCTTATGTTTCACCGAGTCGTGGCTGAACGACGACACAAATAATATACAGTTGGCTGGGTTTTCCGAGCATCAGCAGGACAGAACAGCTACATCCGGTAAGATGAGGGGTGGGGATGTGTGTCTATTTGTCAATAACAATCGGTGCGCGTTGTCTAATATTAAGGTAGTCTCGAGGTATTGCTCACCTGAGGTAGAGTACCTCATGATAAGCTGTAGACCACTCTAACAAGAGAGTTTTCATCTAGATTTTTCATAGCCGTCTATTTACCACCACAAACCGATGCTGACACTAAGACAGCACTCAACGAGCTGTATAAGGCCAAAAGCAAACAAGAAAAAGCTCATCCAGAAGCGGCACTCCTAGTGGCCGGGGAATTTAATGTGCAACCAGAGAAAAAAAAAACTCTAGACCACCTTTACCCCACACACAGAGACGCGTACAAAGCTCTCCCTCGCCCTCCATTTGGCAAATCTGACCATAATTCTATCCTTCTGATTCCTGCTTACAAGCAAAAACTAAAGGAGGAAGTACGAGTGACTCGCTCAATACGTAAGTGGTCCGATGACGCAGGTGCTACGCTACAGGACTGTTTTGCTAGCACAGACTGGAATATGTTCCGGGATTCATCCAATAGCATTGAGAAGTATACCACCTCAGTCACCGGCTTCATCAATAAGTGCATCAATTACATCATCCCCACAGTGACCGTACGTACATATCCCAACCAGAAAGGGAAAGGGAAAGAAGCCATGGATTACAGGCAACATCCGCACCGAGCTAAAGGCTAGAGCTGCCGCTTTCAAGGAGCGGGACACTAATCTGGACACTTATAAGAAATCTCGCTATGCCCTCAGACTAACCATCAATACAGGACTAAGATTTAACCCTACTACACCGGCTCTGACGCTCGTCGGATGTGGCAGGGCTAGCAAACTATTACAGACTACAAAGGGAAACCCAGCCGCGAGCTGCCCAGTGATGCGAGCCTACCAAATGGGCTAAATGCCTTTTATGCTTGATTCGAGGCAAGCAACACTGAAGCACGCATGAGAGCACCAGCTGTTCCAGACGACTGTGTGATCATGCTCTCCGTAGCCGATGTGAGTATGACCTTTAAACAGGTCAACATTCACAAGGCTGCAGGGCCAGATGGATTACCAGGACGTGTACTCAGAACATACGCGGACCAACTGGCAAGTGTCTTCACTGACATTTGCAACCTCTCCCTGACCGAATCTGTAATACCTATATGTTTCAAGCAGACCACCATAGCCCTGTGCCCAAGAAAGCGAAGGTAACCTGCCTAAATGACTACCGCCCTGTAGCACTCATGCCGGTAGCCATGAAGTGCTTTGAAAGGCTGGTCATGGCTCACATCAACACCATCATCCTGGAAACCCTAGACCCACTCCAATTTGCTTACCACCCCAACAGATCCACAGATGACGCAATCTCAATCGCACTCCTCCCTGCCCTTTCCCACCTGGACAAAAGGAACACCTATGTGAGAATGCTGTTCATTGACTACAGGCCAGCGTTCAACACTTCCTGACGGGCCGCCCCCAGGTGGTAAGGGTAGGCAACAACACATCTGCCACGCTGATCCTCAACATGGTGGCCCCTCAGTGGTGCATGCTTCGTCCCCTCCTGTACTCCCTGTTCACCCACGACTGCGTGGCCAAGCACGTCTCCAACACCGTCATTAAGTTTGCTGACGACACAACGGTGGTAGGCCTGATCACCGACAACGATGAGACAGCCTATAGGGAGGAGGTCAGATACCTGGCAGTGTGGTGCCAGGACAACAACCTCTCTCTCAACGTGAGCAAGACAAAGGAGATGATCATGGACTACAGGAAAAGGAGGGCCGAACACGCCCCCATTCAAATTGATGGGCTGTAGTGGAGCGGGTCGAGAATTTCAAGTTCCTTGGTGTCCACATCACCAACAAACTATCATGGTCAAAACACACCAAGAAAGTCGTGAAGAGGACACGACAATGCCTTTTCCCCCTCAGGAGACTGAAAAGATTTGGCATGGGTCCCCAGAATCTCAAAATGTTATATAGCTGCACCATCGAGATCATCCTGACCGGTTGCATCACTGCCTGGTATGGCAACTGCTCGGCATCTGACCGTAAGGCGGTACAGAGGGTAGTGCGTACGGCCCAGTCCATCACTGGGGCCAAGCTTCCTGCCATCCAGGACATATATACTACGTGGTGTCAGAGGGAGGCCCAAATAATTGTCAAAGACTCCAGTCACCCAAGTCATAGACTGTTCTCTATGCTACCACACGGCAAGCAGTACCGGAGCGCCAAGTCTAGGTCCAAAAGGCTCCTTAACAGCTTCTACCCCCAAGCCATAAGACTACTGAACAATTAATCAAATGGCCACCCAGACTATTTGCATTGACCCCCCTTTGTTTTTACACTGCTGTTACTCACTGTTTATTATCTATGCATAGTCACTTTACCCCTACCTACATGTACAAATTACCTCGACTAACCTGTACCCCCGCACAGTACCGGTACCCCCTGTATATAGACTCATTATTGGGCCCCGTGTAGCTCAGTTGGTAGAGCATGGCGATTGCAACGCCAGGGTTGTGGGTTTGATTCCCACGGGGGGCCAGTATGAAGAAAAAAAATGTATGCACTCACTAACTGTAAGTCGCTCTGGATAAGAGTGTCTGCTAAATGACTAAAATGTAAAATTATTGTTCTTTTATTGTGTTACTTTTGTAAACTTTTTTTTTACACTTTAATTTATTTAGTAAATATTTTCTTAACTCTATTTTCTTGTGGTCCTCTGTAGCTCAGCTGGTAGAGCACGGCGCTTGTAACGCCAAGGTAGTGGGTTCGATCCCCGGGACCACCCATACACAAAAATGTATGCACGCATGACTGTAAGTCGCTTTGGATAAAAGCGTCTGCTAAATGGCATATTATTATTCTTAAAACTGCATTGTTGGTTAAGGGCTTGTAAGTAAGAATTTTCACGGTAAGGTCTACACCTGATTTCATTTGATTTGATTACTTATAATTTCATATTTTATATGGCGCTATACTACTCAGAATGATAGTTATTTTTGGCCCTCACCAGATTTTCATCCCTGATATTGAGTAGCCTCAACAAACACGGTTATAAAGTTCATTTGCAAGACCGACAGATATGTACGAACATGAAAATGCATTATAAATCAGCTGTGCAACCTAGCCTATACAGACATGTGATCAGAGGGCGTGGGTGTAACAGGTAAACTCGGGGGAGGGTGTTTAATAATATCCTAGTTAGTCATGTAAATCCCACCCTTTACAGGCAAAGCGCTCCAGTAGATCCCTGTCAATTTCCTGCAGCTGTGCTTGGGCGGATTTACATGAATACATTCTATCACTTGCGCTTAGCCTCCTCTATTATACATTTCCTTACTTTTGGGGGAAAGGTTACAAAATCTTTATAATGTTTTTTTCTCTTTCTCTTTCACTTCCTGAGAAAATAAGGTTTTATTTACAAGCCACCCAATACGGCATCTTTTGTAAATTGACTCCTCAATTCTGTCCACGGGCCAGGCGCAAGAATGTTAGCTGCCTGTTTCCTGATAAGCTGGCAGAAGCTATCAACCCCCGCAAGAAGATAGTGCTCTGTATTTCTGTCATGCTTTATCATCAGCTGAGGTGAAACTAAACCGGTTCTAAGCAAGAGTAGAGGGGCCATTTCCGTGGATTACAGACTCTGACTTTAATTTCAAAGACCAATGGTGTATCCAGGGAGGGTGCATGCTTCGCTTGCCACAGATTGGCAGCAGGGCTCAGATAAGGGCTCACTCTCGTTGTTCGTATTCACCATGGGGCCTATTGATCTCTGAGCTAAAATACATGGCAAATGGTGTTAGAGCAATGGTGTGGGTCTCCATACACCAGGCATAGCGAGCCGCGTGCCAACTCCTCTCCCCTTTGTGCCGAGGTATACAGGAAACACACTACATGAAGCCAGGAAATTTGTCAGGAGTCATTAAGGAAGGAGGTGACAGTCAAATGAACAGCTTTTAGTATTTACGATTCTGTACAAAAAGCCACAATGAATGTGATTTCTACACAACTGAGCTGCATGGTTGGGATGCAGGAGATAAGTTTGACTATGATTTCTTATAGAATCCCAGTCTGTATTGAAAGAGAGAGGTCCTCTGTGGCATTTTCAGGACAATAAATGAAAAGTTTTGTCTTGCATGTCTGGTTTCATCTTGCAATATCATTGCATAGTTGTTCAAGAGTCTTTATGAGAAACCTTGGGGAATCTTTAATATTCATTAGATTTAGGAGCACAATTCATATAGACATGTCTCTCTGTCTGTGCAATTTTTCAAGAACAAATTTGTGAAACGCATAATCACAACATGAGGGCCTCTTATTTTAATATCAGTGGGTGTTATTATTAGAAAACCATTTCAAATGATATGTCACGAGGGAGCAAATATCATTTACAAATCACTAATGACTTGCAAACACTCCTCTAGCCTCCGGTGGAAGATGACGACTATACACAGTAGGCTATGAGCTCGCCATTCGGCAGAGACTCAATGAGATCCAACATTTTGGTGGGAGGAAGAAGAGGGGAGAAATCCAACGTGACACCTGTACACATAAGAAGAGTGATTCAGTTGTGATTCCCTGTCTTATCTCTTAAAAGCCAATCACTCAAACAACTCATTACTATGATTGTCTAATGGTTTTGTGGTGTTTGTTCTGAATATGCAAATGTAACACTAAAATATGTACATATCCTGTTTTGAAATGGATTTGATTTTAATATAAATTATTTAGCGGGCATTATTAATATTACACTTTGCATCTTTAAACTGGGCGGATCGAACTCACCTCAATGCCGGACTGCCTATAATTAGTCATCAATAAATTATATTCATAATGTCAGGGAAGACACTATACTAGATCCTTGATCTAATTTTACATGGACTCACTTGGTCATTAGTTCAGTATGGCGTGAATGCCATTCTATGCAAACACGAAGGGGTGGCCGGGGTGCCTGATATGGCCTGACAGTTGGTGCATCAAGCTGGTCCTTCATTAATGTTAATCAGCGCGCAATTGCAAATAATCAAATCAGTATCAAATCAATTCACCTATATGCACATATTCGAAAGCACTTAATTTTTTGTCTGTCGTCTTGGTACTTCTCCCCCTCACGTTCTGAGCTGTAGAACTAAAAGTTATAGATGAACACATATATGATCGATTTTGTAATTATCATTTTATTAATTCCACTTCATTTAAGAATACATTGTTAGAAAGTTTGACCCACTAAAAGAAAAGTTGTACCGACTCTGTTGGATTGGAAACATTCAAACGTTTTGGGAATTGTAGCTAAATAGAAGTGACACAGACCACAAGGAGGAATCTGTCTTCATCACCAGCCAGACATAATAACTTAATGCAAATTGTAACTAGTTAAGCACAGCAAAATGATATGATACCATTGTCTCCCCCAGATTGGTATTATAATGTTAGCATGTGCAAAATAATTACATTTTCTTCCTGATACAATTACATTATTTGTTCTGGTTGTATTATACACCAATAAAAGCAAACATCATATTAGGATTCATGGCACTTTTTCCATTGCATTATCAATATATGGAAATAATTGTCTGCTGTGAGATTAAATTACATTATTGTGTATCTTTTTCATTCCTAATAAATAATGATGGATGGCTTTTATTTTCAGCACCACCTGCAACCATTTTATCTTCCCCTTGCAAGTTAACAATGAAACAAAAGAAAGAAAGAAACCGTATGAGAATGAACACCACAAGCAATCTAAACCTTGAGGTGGCTTTTCAATGCTTCTCAGACTCTTAAGTTTGAGTATTTGTCCTTTGTGGGAAAACACCCCACAAAGTGTATTATTTCTGTATAACAAATTGAGTCAGCTTGCCATCATCACGACTGCGTCTGTATTCATTGAATCCTGTCTTGAATAGGAGCCAGACTTAGACATGGGTAGTTAGTAATGTGTGTAGACATGACATGGGGAAGATATAGGAGTAGATTCTGTATACACAACATTTCTTATTAATAAGCAAGTCTATTTTATCAGGATCTATATTCAAAGCACAGGGACACGGTATCCAAATATCTGTGTTTATTTACAAGCTGTGTCAGTAATTAGGATATCTGTTAAATTCCTTATGGCTGATAAATGTATTGACAATGCCTCTAAGTGTGCACAGATCCACTGTGTAATCCTGCCTATGAGTAATGGTATTGAAGCTGACTTGACTGACAGAGGGGAGACATTATTAAGCAAGCTTCCTAAAGATTGTTTCCCATCCTGGCAAATGCCTTAGATTATATGTCCGCATACGGAGGCCTTTTTCTCATTTACAATTCTGTTTCAGTATAGTTTTTTTTGTTGCATAGCCTCACTTTTAATCAGTGAATTGCACTTTGTGGCGATAAGAGAATTGATTAGCTACCAGTCTTCAGAAGGCTTCATGTTTAATTGGGTTTTATTTTTTCTTAATAGTCAATACTGCTCCCTCAAACTTCTGTTGCATTTGATGCATTTGTTGGCATGCTGTTATTGGAGATAAAACAAGGTAAGGACATTATAGTCCTAGTTAATTGGCATCAGAAAGAAAAATGCTGTTATAACTTCATAACTTCTTAAGTCATGCCTTGTGCACAGCTAGACGTACACCATTGTAAAATTTACATTTTAATGAAATATTTGAATAAGTACTTGAAATTCACTCTACCAGGTCTCCCAGTTCTAAAACCAACATTTCATGTTTGTGTTTTGAATGGC
This sequence comes from Coregonus lavaretus, assembly GCF_964263955.1. Classification (NCBI taxonomy): domain Eukaryota; kingdom Metazoa; phylum Chordata; class Actinopteri; order Salmoniformes; family Salmonidae; genus Coregonus; species Coregonus lavaretus. The sequence goes on along the minus strand of NC_139995.1, from coordinate 16,042,461 downwards.
AGCGTCAGGGAAATTAGCATGCCAATCATACAGATTAGGGAGGCATCAGTGTAAAGTCACAGACTGCCTCAATCAAGGTTCACTGCAGGTAAACACTGGCCATGACATGTTTAAATGATAGCTTTTTGGAAAGAGAAAGTATTACATTTAGAGGGAAATGAGAGAGGGAGACAGAGAGAGATTGAGTGTTCACACAAACATCAAACCTTGTTTCCATTTCGAATAATACGCTTTGCCAGAGTTTTGGTGGGATAAATGAGGAGTATTCTTTCAATCATGGCTCTAATAATAATGTAATAATGTAGGGTCAGGGTTAGTTAATAATCTAGTAATAATATATTAGTTGTTTTGTTTAATTTGGTTATGGGTTGGATTCTAAATGTTCATGTGTCAGACAACTGTTGTTGTTTTTAATGACACTGTATGTCTCTCCATGGAATTGTCTATGTTAGTGTGCCTTTGTGACCAGGTTGACATCAACACATCATATAATTCTCGAGAATTTTTGACATCCAAATTCAAACAACAACTTGGTATCTTCCATTAATTCATTGTGACATAAAGCGGGAGAGTGAATTGTAATTATTCATGTTGTTTTGCATCTCTTCAATTATTCAAACTCAAGAACACTGCTTAATGTTGAATATTGGAACATGACAAAAATGCATCTTAATAGAGTTTGGCTGCTTGTTTGGGTGTCTTTCTTTTCTGATTTGGTCATGGGGTTTAGACAAAGGAAAGACTACAGATACCTGTAATTAATACCACAGTCACATATAATAATGCATTTTTCAGATGCCCACCTACTTCGTACTTACTGTAAGTCTTATTGCAGGGTTTCCCAACCTCGGTCCTGGGGACCCCAAGGGGTGCACGTTTTGGTTTTTGCCCTAGCACTACACAGCTGACTCCGATAATCAACTCATCATCAAGCTTTGATTATTTGAATCAGCTGTGTAGTGCTAGGGCAAAAAACAAAAACGTGCACCCCTTGGGGTCTCCAGGACCGAGTTTGGGAAACGCTGTCTTATTGACTTGCCTGTACCCCTGAAGTACCCCCTCATGAACATTTTATCAGCAAGCCTATGGTCTCAAGAGTCTTCTCAAGTACCCCCTGTGGATAGGCTAAGTACCCCTGGTTGGGAAACACTGGATAGACAACTTAACAGTATGTATGTATGATGGTTTAGGAACAATATTATACAAAAGTTCCATATATCTATCCTATCTACAATCTCTCCATGCAGTTGTTGGGTATGCAAATTAGGCCTGACTTTGACAATACATTTCTTCTTTGCAGTTTCTGTGTTACGAGGACATGGAAAGCCATTGGAACACAATAAGGGGTTGGGTGAGGTGAGCTTGCTTTACCTGGCTGATTCATGCTAATGCTAGGAGACCACAAACCATCTGAGATAACTTACGTATTTGGCAAACTACTTGATAAACATGTATCAAAGCATGCCCCATCATTCACTATCACACAAGGTCACACTACAGTATTCATGTTTTTTTTTCCATGTCAGTATTACAATGCACAAGAGTTCCCCCTCCTCTGTAATGGTGTATAGAATACAAGGAGACGTCCAAGGCACTTTGCTATTTACCCAACAGGAGTAATTATTGTTGGCTACACACAGAGGAGTGCTATAACTGATGTGATAAGTACCTTTATTCTTTAATCAGCCCTGCACTTTCTAACTTTCCTTTGAATTGCTTGGACTCTATTTGAAACCTAGATGCGGCTCCTAATGAAGAAGAAAGCCAGACGAGTATTCATATGTAGTCGTGGTCAAAAGTTTTGAGAATGACACAAATATTAATTTTCACAAAGTCTGCTGCCTCAGTTTTTATGATGGCAATTTGCATATACTCCAGAATGTTATGAAGAGTGATCCGATGAATTGCAATTAATTGCAAAGTCCCTCTTTGCCATGAAAATGAACTTAATCCCCAAAAAACATTTCTACTGCATTTCAGCCCTGCCACAAAAGGACCAGCTGACATCATGTCAGTGATTCTCTCGTTAACACAGGTGAGAGTGTTGACGAGGACAAGGCTGGAGATCACGCTGTCATGCTGATTGAGTTAGAATAACAGACTGGAAGCTTTAAAAGGAGGGTGGTGCTTGAAATCATTGTTCTTCCTCTGTTAACCATGGTTACCTGCAAGGAAACATGTTCCGTCATCATTGCTTTGCACAAAAAGGGCTTCACAGGCAAGGATATTTCTGCTAGTAAGATTGCACCTTAATTAACCATTTATCGGATCATCAAGAACTTCAAGGAGAGAGGTTCAATTGTTGTGAAGAAGGCGTCAGGGCGCCCAAGAAAGTCCAGCAAGCGCCAGGACCGTCTCCTAAAGTTGATTCAGCTGCGGGATCGGGGCACCACCAGTGCAGAGCTTGCTCAGGAAAGGCAGCAGGCAGGTGTGAGTGCATCTGCACGCACAGTGAGGTGAAGACTTTTGGAGGATGTCCTGGGGTCAAGAAGGGCAGCGAGGAAGCCACTTCTCTCTAGGAAAAACATGAGGGACAGACTGATATTCTGCAAAAGGTACAGGGATTGGACTGCTGAGGACTGGGGTAAAGTCATTTTCTCTGATGAATCCCCTTTCCGATTGTTTGGGGCATCCGGAAAAAAGCTTGTCCGGAGAAGACAAGGTGAGCGCTACCATCAGTCCTGTGTCATGCCAACAGTAAAGCATCCTGAGACCATTCATGTGTGGGGTTGCTTCTCAGCCAAGGGAGTGGGCTCACTCACAATTTTGCCTAAGAACACAGCCATGAATAACACCGCCATTAATAAAGAATGGTACCAACACATCCTCCAAGAGCAACTTCTCCCAACCATCCAATAACAGTTTGGTGACGAACAATGCCTTTTCCAGCATGATGGAGCACCTTGCCATAAGGCAAAAGTGATCACTAAGTGGCTCGGGGAACAAAACATCGACATTTTGGGTCCATGGCCAGGAAACTCCCCAGACCTTAATCCCATTGAGAACTTGTGGTCAATCCTCAAGAGGCAGGTGGACAAACAAAAACACACAAATTCTGACAAACTCCAAGCATTGATTACGCAAGAATGGGATGCCATCAGTCAGGATGTGGCCCAGAAGTTAATTGACAGCATGCCAGAGCGGATTGCAGAGGTCTTGAAAAAGAAGGGTCAACACTGCAAATATTGACTCTTTGCATGAACTTAATGTAATTGTCAATAAAAGCCTTTGACACTTATGGAATGTTGTAATTATACTTTTTATTTTATTTATTTTTTATTTTAGGGGGGATGGATCAGCTTAATATTGCAGATAGATTGTATCTTCTATCAATGTAATTGTCTGCATCACTTCCAATCCCCCATGTTTATTTTTATTTTTATATATATATATTCCCCTTTATTACTTTTCAACCCCACCATCCTTTCCCTACTTGGAGTAAATTAGTGAACAACAACGCCCAGGCCTCTACTTCCGGTCTATACGTACTATCTACACCTTATGGACAGAGTTAATTTTACAATAATTCTATATCTATATATATATATATATATATATATATATATATATATATATATATATATATATATATATATATATATATATATATATATATTTATTTTTTTGCTCCTGAACTTCTTCTACTCTCAACCTCTCCGATCATTTTCATGATGTCCATCCGGTTTGCTTCTAAATGCCATATCTTTCTAACTGTGCTCCTTCCCAAAAGCTCCCAACATACAACCTATATACTTATTATGGACACAGTATGCTTACATTATTAGCTATCTTTGTTATTATTTGTTGTTATTTGTTATTAGTCCCATCCTTCAACTCTATTCAATACCTCCCATCTATCTCTTAACACCATCCATATAGGATTTCTATTTGCCATATATATTTCAACCGTACTGTGATGTTTTACAAAAGTTCTGAACCTTTCTATTCTCATTGCTTCTACAGATTGTGAATTAAAAATAAACATTTTTGCTAAAAGTATTATTATATTATTGATTGATTGACTATGACTTTTCAGATCACCCAGTAATGCTATCTGCAAGGTTAGTTCCAGGTAAATATTGCAATCCTTTAGCCATTCCTGGACCTGTGTCCAAAAACAAGCTACAAATGGACAGAACCAAAACAAATGATCTAATGATTCTATCTCTTCACAGCAAAATCTGCAGAGCTGGGAAGATTGTATCCCCCATATAAATAAAATTCTATTGGTAGCAAGAATTTTATAAAATAATTTAAATTGAAAGATTCTAATTTTTGAATCCGGTGTTGTTTTGCGTGTCAGTTCATAAACACTATGCCATGGGATCGGTACGTCAAAGATCTCTTCCCAACTATTTTGCAATCTATATGGGACGGCTGTCAATCCTTTGGTGCTTAAGTGAAACTGATATACTTTTTTATTTATCACAGTTTTCCTTAACCAATTATGTTCTTTAATGCAAGGCCGACAGACAAGTTCCTTACTTTCTCCCCCTTCAACTTTCCTCTTCCACTTTTGCGGTAAGGCTGCAATTATTTGGTTGTAATTTTGGGTAGAGCAGACATTTCCATATGTTTTTGTTAGCTGCATGTGCGACATAACTCCACCAGTCCTACCGATGATATCATTTACGAAGATTATACCTTTTTTAAACATTCTGTCAAAAAATAAAGGTTTTTTGTCAATTAGTATATTTGAATTTAACCACAATATTTGTTGCATTAATTATACTTTGTAATTATTATACTTCAGTATACCATAGTAACATCTGACAAAAATATCTAAAAACACTGAAGCAGCAAACTTTGGAAGACCAATACTTTCGACCACGACTGTATACTGTTGGAGCTGGGAGCTGGGAGCCATGCAGGCCCAGCCTTGTTTAGACTGGGGGAGGGGGCATCCAGGCATGCCTTTTGAACAGCAGGTGGTAATTGAAACAAAACAAGGGCTGATTAGCGAAGCGTCTGGCAACTCATGATCCAAACAGTGCCGCTACAGAAAAGCCCAAACACAAGAGCCCTGGAATAAAGTGGTCATCATCTAATTAACAGAACATGTTTTAATTACTAAGTAAACCAAGCAGCGCAGTGTGTCAATTTAACTGATGTGGTAAGTGCCAGTTTACAATATCAGAAACAGACAAATAATTGGAATCTAATTACAGGCAGGTCTATTGCACACCAGCGCCTCAAGCCCATCTTAATAAACAAGTTTTTACATCAAACCATGAATAGCAAATACTGCAGGGCTGCTAATTGCCACACACTGCAATATTGGGAATGTGCCAGCTTTGGCTATTTAAGTAAAGCTCTTGTGTGGATTGCTGTTGCTCTGCCATGCTTTAATTAGAATGAAATGAAGAACAGAAATCAAGTTGTGTTAGTGAAATCCAATAGAAGTAAATAGGATGACTGGCTAATCGGCCCATTGGGTTTCTCTGAGGTTGGTTTGGTTCTAGTCATAGAATATCTCTATGCAACTCTAGTAAGCTTTGTTCACACTGCAGGCCTTAATGCTCAAATCAGTTTTGTTTTTCAAATCCGTTTGACTGTCCAAACAGCAAGTTAGGTGACCAAATCGGATTTGTGTGTGTTCAGACTATAGAGAATGATAGAGGACTCATCTTTGTAGTCCAGTGTAGCTCAGTTGGTAGAGCATGGCGTTTGCAACGCCAGGGTTGTGGGTTAGATTCCCACGGGGGGCCAGTATGAAAAATGTATGCACTCACTAACTGTAAGTTGCTCTGGATAAGAGCATCTGCTAAATGACTAAAATGTAAATGTATTTGTCCCATTATGGCATTTGTGAGTGCACGAGCAGCGCCATTGAGGCCATCTCCATTTTGAAGTAGTCATTTGACTGTCTAAAAACCACTTGAGGGCAAATAAATCAGATTTGACTGTTCAGACACATTGCCAGGAATCAGATTTGTATCTGATTTCAAACCAACTACAAATGTGGTTTGAAATGTGGCTTGAAATATCCGTTTTGATGGGCTGTTCACACTGCAGGAAAAATAACAGATTTGAATCTGATATGCAAAAAACTTGGCTGTAGACTACAATGACTGAAATGTGAGAATACATAAATGATAACTAGATAGTTCTATGTATTGTAGGGTTTCATCCAATATTAGTATTTTTTTTACACAATCATATTCATACAATGATTGTTCATATTGTCTACAATATAAATAATTGCTTAATTTTTCTTGCTGATTGATGAATGGAGCCTACTGTTTTATAATGAGCACTTGAACCTACAGTATCACAACACAGCAAAGCCCATAATCTGATTCATTATTTTGAAACAGTGAAATGAATGATTAGTGGTTTGATTTAATATGTTGGTTTCTCACCACAGCAGATGCATGTTGATGGATGAGCACCACAACTCTGTTGGGCTAAAAATATTTTCTCTCACTCAGTTAGGGTATATTTCAACAGCATGCCACTCAACCTTTGATGTAATCAATGTAAGACTATTATGTAATTTGATGCAGATGCACACTAAATTATTGATTTCTATTTATGCTTACTATACATACACTGAGTGTACAAAACATTAGGAACACCTTCCTAATATTGAGTTGCACCCCCTTTTGCCCTCAGAACAGCCTCAATTCGTCGGGGCATGGACACTACAAGGTGTCGAAAGCGTTCCACAGTGATGCTTGGCCATGTTGACTCCAATGCTTCCCACAGTTATGTCAAGTTGGCTGGATGTCCTTTGGGTGGTGGACCATTCTTGATACACACGAGAAACTGTTGAGCGTGAAAAATCCAGCAGCGTTGCAGTTCTTTACACACTCAAACCGGTGCACCTGGCACCTACTACCATATCCTCTTCAATGGCACTTACATATTTTGTCTTGCCCATTCACCCTCTGAATGGCACACATACACAATCCATGTCTTAATTGTCTCAAGGCTTAAAAGTCCTTCATTAACCTGTCTCCTCTCCTTTCATATACACTGACTGAAATGGATTTAACAGGTGACATCAATAAGGGATCATAGCTTCCACCTGGATTCACCTGGTCAGTCTGTCATGGAAATATGTTTTGTACACTAAGGTCAATGGCATCATGAACTTTACCAAGTACCAGGACATTAAGCCAGAAACCTGGTTGCCTCTGCCAGGAGGCTGAAACTTGGCCACAAATTAATCGTTCAGCAAGATAACCCCAAGCACACATCAAATCCACAAAGAAATGGTTAATTGACAACAACATCAAAATAATTCACTGGCCATCTGTCTCTGGACTTGAACCCCATTGAAAACCTGTGGTTTGAATTGAAGATGGCATTCCATAAGCGCAGACGAAGGATATCAGATCTGGAAAGATTCTGTATGGAGGAATGATCTAAGATTCCTCCCAATGAGTTCTCCAATATCATAAAACATTTTAGAAAAGGCTCAGTGTTGTTATCCCCGCAAGGGGATGGGGCTGGAGTATTGAAAACAGGGGATACAATAATTTTGACACCTATCTTTTTGAGATTGTTAAACAAAATCTCTTTCTCTGAGCAATTGTATTAGTATAAAATAATATAATTATTCCATTTTGTTGAGCATACAATATAGCTCAGTATTTGGATTATTTTATACAGTCTTTTCTGCTAATCTTAATCAAGGGATCCAATCATTCCGGAGCCCACTGTACTGTCTATTACTGGAGATACAACATGGAAATTCAGGACCCCAAATGCTAGATAAAATATTGCCAGCAAAAAGATTGGTCGTGATTTTATATTGTTTCTATTAAATCTTGTCTTTCAATGGCTTTAATTAATAATATACTTGTGACATTTATGTATAGGAGCAATAAGCTAAGCGAGAAACAATTTATGTCACCTAAAGCTTTTTAACGAATCAATGCAACTATTTGTAATTGCTTGTTTCACAAGATTAAAAGTGCTTAGACTTGATCTCTGTCTCCTGTTTTGTGGCCAACATGACCTGTGCTTCCGTCATAAAAAAAGCAAGTCTTGGTCATCAGCATTAATTCCCATCAAGAAATCCATATCGCTAATATTTCTGGAATTTTAATGCAGTTACAATTTATAGCTTATCAAATGCTGTTACCTAAATTGATGTTAGAACAGTTTAACTGTCTCTTTTTAATTACAAGATAATTTAATGTTGAGGCTGATATGATAGTGGTGGTCATCATCACAGACTCAGAAGTCCTGCAGAAGATGACAAACAGGCCTGTATCTGTGACAATCTAACCTGCACAAAATAATACAAAAATGACAATATCATTGTATACTGTAGGTGTAATCGCTGTGAGGAGAATTTTGGAGGGGCCTTTTTCTTTTGCAGTGTCCTGCATTGGTAGACACGGACAAGGCAACTATGATTTCAGTGGTTTTTGTATGCAGATCCCTACCATTTAAACCAAGTAAGAAATGACTTCAGGAAACAAACGTGAACAACCAGCATTTTATTGCATTTTTAGAATGCTTACGTCAGTTATCGAGACCGACTGTACAACAGAATAGTCTGCATCAGACAGACCAGGAATGATGAGGAGATTACAGACTGATGATGGAGGTGATGAGCAGAATCTTTAGTTAATAAACAGAAAACTACAGACTACAGCTTCAACAGAAAACTAACCTAACTGCTGAAACATTAAAGCACCGTGACAGCTGCTCTGCTGTACCCTCTTCCCTCCCTCCGCCAGAAGCACGGGTTGAGAGGATGATGGTACAACACAGTGGTGAATGACAGTGGGGTGGATCATGATTGATGGAAATGTGGCAAATTAGCATGGCCGCAAGTGTCTTGAGGGGGAATCTGATGCCACCTACACAGAGCACAGCAAGGTCAAAAGGTTACTCGATTCGGGTTGATATGTCTTGTTAAAAAATCAACATATTTCAAGGATGAGTACAGAGTCTGATTCACATCAAACTTTTAACCTTTAACCTTTGTGCTCCACTTAAGACTGCTACCTGCTGTGCTTGTCTATACTTATCATAAAAAAATTAACACATTTCCAAACAGTTGAGCTAAAGAATAACAAAAAAGCAGTATGTATGTCACCTAATGGGGATGGACTGATGATGGTGACATCTCTGATGATGTATGTATGAATTAATTCATTCCTCTGGAATAAAAACAAAGCATTTAACAAATATTCTCTACATCTTGGCACTGCATATTTTTCTTCTTTTTCCTATTAGTTTCATATAAAATATCATTAGATTGATACACCCTTATATTATTACTGACCACTTAACTATTATTTATCATCTCTGTGACCCTGGAATTAGTCATGCAAGATACCTCAGTCTTGTAGAGGAAACATACCTGTCTGCCCTTTCTCCAAGCAGTAATCTTTAACATATAGCCACAGAAGGCAGTGGTTGGACCATCAAAAGGAAGTATCAAAAACAGCTTAACACAAGGAAGAACAAAATCTGTACAAAATGCTTAGATCAATGATAACAGAGAAAAGTCTGTTTTCTATTTTACAGTTTAAAATCCTAAATCTGGGATAATCCCCCACCCTGCCCCCGCCCATCTCACACAGATGTCTGCATGTATGACTTTTTAAAGCAAGGATTACTAAGTAAAATACATTTGCAGTACAGTTTGCTATTCCAATACATACAGCAGTTTTTCAAAGCTATTTTATAGTTAATACAAAGCAGTTGCGATAAAGCAAAAATAATAACACAAATGTATTTTTGATCTTTGAAAGAAACAAGGAAAGAAAATGACAAGCAAAAGACATAAGGCTATACTAACGACCTACTGTTGTAAAGCCCACGACCAAATGACTGACAATAGATTGTGAAAAATGGGATCAAATAAAGTTGGGTGATTTCTTCATGAAATAAGGCCTGAGGTTTGGATTGGTTTTGCACAAAGGATGAGACCCTCAAGATAAACATGATCTAATTTTGTATTCTTATAATTTTTTTGGTTTAAAAAAATGTTTTTTCACTCTCTACAGTTTTGGACTACACATGCAAGACATACAACTAAGTGCAACTGAGTGAAAAACATTTTTTTTCTCTTTTAATTTAATCATTCCCTATAGGTTTGAACTGAGATCTGTGTACTAACAGTTTTCTCATGCTGTTATCTTTAGTAATGTCAAGCTACACATGCTGAGAATGTTCTAATCTACCAGCTTTTCCCCCTTTAGAATACCAAGCAAACCAGCAAAAGACTGGCTTTGGCTGAGCTCGAGTTGTTCTCACGATCCCAGTCCGGCTGTTACTGACCCATCCCACAGCTGCCTGCTATTGGATATTAAATACATTTTCTGAAAACCACAGATTGCCCTTTTCATTAGTAATAGCAAATGCATGGTGAAATGTTAAAATAACTGCCATAAAGTACCTTGTACCCAGCTTATTAGTTGACAGGAGTGTTTTTTAATATAAAAAGTAATACGTTGACAGAAACTAAACACAATCATAAAGCCTTGCCAATGTTAACAAAGAACAGTAGAATCCCATCAAGATAGCAGGATTCACTAAAGAGTGGCATACAATCGTTGGAAAGGGTACAAATCCATAAAGAATAAAAAAATTAACAAAATATTTAATCATTGTGTGGTCCAGTTGAAGTATAGAATTCTTTTCACATTGTTCTCTGCAAAGCTCTCCTGTCTACTGATAAATCATCATCATTATAATCTCCTTTTATCCATCCTCTTATGTTGCACAGTAATCTGCTGCTGATAGATGGATAGAGTGATCCCTTTTCCTCCCATTGGTCCAAAGACCATGCTCCCCTAATTTGGTCATAATGTTTGTCTGACTCTGCATCTCCCTTTCAGTTTTGGTCACCGCAAAGTCCTGCAGCTACTATACTCATCAAGAGACCCCTTTGGCTTTAAAGGTAATGACAGTCCAACTGCTTGAGGAGCATCCTCTCTAATCAATGTGCCATTGGCTTAACACAGCTGAGACTATCCTCCATCTTTAGATCCTTTCACATCCAATGGGAGAGAATGGAGGATATTTGGCCTTATCTGCTATTGCATGAAACAGAGAACATCGTTTTTACTTTGTAGTTTATCTTTGGTAGTCACAGAACAAGATATCCGACACATCAACAACTAAATACAAAAGTAAAACTAAAAACTGAAATAATAATAATAAATAAAAAATGCAAAGTGGTTGCAGTCTTTAAAAAGTCATTTTTGTGAGTCTTTGTACGAGCATATTCTGTTTCATATCATATACCAAACCTAGGATCAAGTCCATTTGTATTCAGCCTCACAGCGCCACAGTTCCTGCATCAATCCCATCCACTCTATTGCAGGGCCTACGTCACTACTCTGACTTGGTCATTGGGTTCTGCTGATGTTGACCCGACTGTACCAGATCATCAGTTCCCTTGTGGTGTGGGTGGGCGTCTGGGGCCGTAACATGGCTGCCAAATACTGGAATGAAGCAATGATCAGGTCTTATTGCCCGTCTTGGGATTATCCCTAAATTAAGGACATTAATATTTCATCTGATGTGTGTAATTATTAATAATCACTCAAAACTGAGAGAGACAACTGGTCATGCATATGGTAAAAAACATTAAAACTATAGGGAATGCACTTTGATATCTTCAAGCATGGCCAAACAATCCCTCCATGAATGAAATTACAGTGTGGAAAACTAGACACGTTTGATCTACAATGACAGTTGTGTTCAGGAATCACAATTAGTTGGTCTAAAATATTATCTTTGTCCTGCACACCTGACATTTATTTCTAAAACTGGGAGCTTGCGAATGATCAGAAATTTGGTTGCAGCTAACATGCACTGCCGTGAAGGGCTGTTCTCCAATATAATTTCATGAGGATAAATCATAACCTGCATGATTTCTCTGTCATTCATTCTCATCTTAAATTAAACTTCACTGATGCGTGGAGAGAGCCTTCATTACGAGTAGTGCATTGCAGATGGACTTCATGAGCTTGGGGGGGTTGGGGTGGGGATGGACTACATGTCAGGGAGGTGGCATTCTGAAGCATGTGGAATAAATGACAGAAAAATACTACTTGGTATTTGACATTCTGCTTCATGTAAAAAACTACATCGAGACAACATGAAAGGAAATCATATAAACATTCATCAAGTGCTGACCATACAGAATCTCCACAGCATGGGCATGAGGTCTGATCAGTTAAAGAAATCAAATGCAATAACAGCAATGTACAATGAAAAAGACATACATTTATATTTTAAAACCCTCACCCTCAAAACACACCAAAAAACATCCCTCCCACCCTAGATGGAAGCAAACCAATGAAGTTTTGAAGGCAGTGACAATGAACAAAATCTACACACACACAGTGTAAATTAAATGTCAGTCAATATCTCTTGAGTTTATGGGCATATGTGTGTGTGTGTGTGTGTGTGTGTGTGTGTGTGTGTGTGTGTGTGTGTGTGAGAGAGAGAGAGAGAAAGAGAGAGAGAGAGAGAGAGAGAGAGAAAGAGAGAGAGAACCCCTCTGCAGTCCGTGCTCAGTGTGGTTGAGTGGGCTGCATGCAGTCCATACTGGCTGCACAGTGCAGGTCCAAGTCCATCCTGGATTTGAAACCACCACACTGACCAAGAAGAAGTCCCCAGTACCAAACATGTCCATCCAACGCATGTTGAGTAGAAATTACTTTTTTTTTTTTTTCATATTTTCGTTCACTTAAACCAAAAAGTAGATATAAATCAAAAATACTCCCAAGTGGGACGTATTCTCGTTCTTGTGTTTTTCACTATGTATTTAATGGCACTAAAAGTCAGTTGGAAACATTTGATAGCTGTCATCAGAAGGCTGAGACTGCAGTCTTGTATCTGTGTTATCTGTGACGTTGTGGCGTCTCACAGATGACTAAGGTTAGTTCTGCCTCTGGGATGGGCCCCTGGGGGCCTTACAGCATGTCATCGTGGCCCTGGTCATCGTCGTAATCTCTGTGGTGATCGAAATCTGGACTGTGGTTGGCCGTCGTCACCAGGGAGAGGGGGCCTTCGTGGTCCTCCGGGTCCAGTGGTTCCTCTTTAATGTGATGCCTGCGTGGAAACAGAACACAAACAGACAGGGGATGTTCCAGTTAGTTTATCTTTAGCTGGTTAAACCCTTGTTGAACCTTTCATTCTCTGTCGAAATGAGAATCACAGACATGTATTGATTCAGAAATTAGGAACAAAAACAAATGAGTGGCTCTAATGAATCTCTGAGAGGCGCCTCACTGGGCTGGGCTGGTGTTGATGATAATTTCACCTTCTTTTGAGGTATTCCAATCCCAGGAAACCTGCAGGCTTTACTTTCATAGCAGCTGACAACTGGGTATTCACTTAGAATTGATAAATGAGGAAGATTAACAACGTGCGACGGGGAGAGAGAAGAATGGACTCTGCGGAGGGAGCGAGTGGGCTGTTGTCAGCCTCCTGGTGGCGGTGGATCAGTGGCGTGCTGTGTGTTCCCCTTCCTACTCGTTAACATGCACAACCTGCGAGGCGGGTCTCCAGAGGATGACCCCGAGCCGGCTTCTATCATTAATCAACTTCAAGCAAACACAGCGACCAGACACCGCCATACATGCTTTAAACTCCAAAATGAATGCATATTTTCACCAAGTGTCAATACAAGAAGAAGAGCGCTGGCAGGAAGGTGCGCGAGCAGAGCAGAAAGGCACACTCAACACAACACTGTGATATGAAACAGAGCCCTTATGAGAATAATAACGCTGTCAGTTGTAAACAAGGCAAAACATGAACCCAGCCCACTGCCTGGGCAAAGGAGGCGCTAAAGAGATGAGATCTGCCAAATTCTCATTACAGAAACACTGCAGGAATAAAGCACACGTGAAGGAGGCCCGACTGGCGCAGAGAGGAGGTAGTACATTATTTGTAGCTGCAGGATATTTCCCATTCGAACCATTTATTTTTAGAAATGGATACATGGAGTCAAATATCGATATAATATCATCCAAAAATAATATAGCGATATGTAACTGTATACATTTATTTCCCACATCACTAGATGTCAGTATGAGACGCTGAGCCCATTTTGACCAGCGACCAGGGACATGCATGTTCCACCCCAGTCTCATTAGATTTATTTACCCACAATTGTCAAACAAATTTGATTTATTTACCCTTTGATGGGTAAATAAATGGACAAGCTTTCAATGCAAATGAGCTGACAATGTTTGGTGTTATAAAACAGGGAGAAAAGTAAAGTCAGCTTTTCTATTGGTTTCAGATCAAAGTAACTCCACAAGTCACATCGCCTCAGGTCTCAATCCCTAGCTGCAGGGCAAACATGAAATTGTTATTATTATGCTACTGAACTGCATGCTGATTCCACACTCTGCTTTTAATTAGCTGGCTGAGGCTGGATACCTGATTATAGTCTTCCTGTAAAATAGAACAGCCTTGGTTTCCTCTCTGTGTTAAAAGCCTAACTCTGACTAAGACCATGCAGGGCTGTGAGATAGGCAGCTGGTAAACACCTGTAAGGCCTGGGCCACTCCATAGCCAGCCTGTTGTCTGTACACTAGTTGAAGAGCTGTGAGGTTTTGGGTCTGTGAGCCAGGTTTGGTTCGGGTGGGACGAGGATGTTGTGATTCTGTAGCTTGTGTGAGGTGCATCTCTCAGAGAATAGAGAGGAGAGAAGGAGCCGGCTTTAGAGTGATAGAGGGTGCTAGCTAGTAAACCTGAACGTTTGTTTGAAGGCGTGCTGCTTCATAGAAGATAGAAGAAATGTGGCTTTGCGTGAACGCACTGAAGTTGAACGCTCTGACAAATTTTGTACTCATATAAAGCTTATCCACATACAGTAATTGTGAAAAAGCTCAGAATATGGGCTTTATCAGCCTCAAGATAAAGAGAGGGAGAGACACAGGCAGCCTTTGGGCCAGCACACCCATCCTGTCTCTGCCTTTCCTGTTCCAGAGCGATGCCCAAAGCTATGTTCACAGTGATTAAGGATGCCACTTTTCTCCATTTCGCCACAAGCTCAATACTGCACCTTTTTGTTTTCCGGCACAATTTCCCTCTAGCTCTGATGTTGTACGGGGCCATCCCTAAATCTAGCATAGCTGCACAACGGTGTTCTGCCCCACATCTGGAAACGATGCTGCCTGCCCCGTATTATTTTAGGCTTCAGACAACTTAGCAGACACTCCTATACAACAAGTGAATAGGGAACTGCGGTTTCCAAGCCGACCACAGCTTTCCTACATGGGAATCTTGGACTATTTCTTCTAGACTAATTATGCTTTATTGTTGTTTTTCTTTCGATGGCTCACAGGGTTTTGAACGTGTTGCAGCTCATGTTTCAGTGTGGAGGAGACAGCAGCTTTGTCACTATGCTTTCTGGCATTTTGTAAATATTTTAACAAATTGAAGAGGTGATTATGGCAGGACTCAGCAGACAGCATGACACATTTTTGAACCGTAATAAAGGAGAGCTGATAAACTTTGTGTTGAAATAACAGAGGGCTCCGGTCTTTTCTTCCCGGCCTTGCCTGGCTTTGAAACCTTCCAGAAGGTGGAGTTTCCATTTTCAGGGAGGGCTGCAGCCACAGTCCTGACCCATCATTCATCTGCGCCAATATCATCCTCTCTTTATTTATAATCCTTTTTAGCACTGTTCATTTAGTATAACATTTACATTTAATATCAAATTCTAAAGCATTTGGGTGGATATTTAAATGTTCTATCAAAATCCATTATATTTGGAATCTATTTGAATCAGTGGAGACCAGCTGAAACTCTTTCCTTCCCTCCAGTCTTAAACAAATACTGTAGATAAAAAGTAAGGAGCCACTCACATAGCTGGCAAGGGAGAGCGTCCTGGACTGCTGTCACTACCGTTGCTGTTTCCATGGTCCATCGCTCCGTTCATCTCCTCTCGGATGGCATTCGCCAGGGAGTTGAGGGTGGGACTTCCAATGGAAGCAGTAGTGTATAGAGGTATGTTGTTTTCTGCCATTGAAGCCTGAAAAGCATGCACAGTGTTAAAACGGTGAAACGGAAGAAAACTGTCAGCACTTTTCAGCCTGCCATCCCACCACCCGTACATCCAAAACAAGGAAGAGTGACCAGGAATAGGAGGTGGACACAGTGTTATGTTTATTATTTCCTGCCTTTCTTTCCCTCACAGTAAAAGGGTAAAAGGTAAAGTAGTGAACGCCCAGAGAGCTTGAGACTGAGTCAGTATTCACATTTACCTGGAAGGCTGCAGAGAGAGCCGGCCCATAACCCAAGCTGGTCTGGATGTTCTTCACTAAGGCTGGACTTCTGCAGACAACAACTTTAGTTTAGAAAATGCTCATCATTCATTTCATACAATTCATGCAATTTTATCAATCACCAAAAGCACACAGAATAATTTCAATTCATTGTAAGGAAGACAAAACAGGTTGATGGAAGCAGGTTGTGTAAAAGCATGATGTATGAAGGAAGAGCTGAACACAGAGGCATGATGGGAACACAGAGGCATGATGGGAACACAGAGGCAGAGCATGCAGGAGGTGGGGGGCGAGGGTCTGGGGGGGAGTTGGGGGTCAGCAGGCAGGGTGGGCCAGGCGGAAGTGCTTACTGTACGAGCAGCTCATCAAAGTTCTCATCAGCGGTGTATTTCCGAGGGCGGCCTCGCTGTACGTGGCGGCCGCGTTTAAACTCCTCATCATCAACAGTCCAAAAGGACCCAAACTCATCCTCTACTCTCACAAAGCACTTATGCAGGGAAAGGTTGGTGCGAATGGCACCCTGAGCGGGAGACAAGCATCAGGGCAGCCAGATGCAGATGCAGTGATCACAACACAACAACACAGGGACAGACAGACAGATAGACAGAGGGACAGACAGACCAACACCAGTCACAGACAGAGGGACAAGGGAGGAGAGGGAGATGATCAAAATGAAAATAAGCACAAGCCAATGTGGGTTTTGGTACACCACCACGGGTAGGACACTGAAAGCATGGGGGATGCTGCACACTAAAGCAAACAGCGACTTTGGGGGACATCGTGGCACGCAGACAATGACATGGAGCAGCCTCTTCCCATAGATCCACAACCAGACAAACGCCAGAGTCGGCCAGAGATGGCAGACCTACCCACTGATCTTTTGTGGCCTTCTCTTTTGGAACTCTAGTTCATCCACTGTCCACACAGCCCCTTTAACGTTTTCTACTCGCACAAAACACTTGTGAAGACTAAGATTATGCCGGACTGCGTTCTGCAGTTGGTGTAAAAAAAAAGAAGGGAGAGAAAAATTCTATCAACACAAGAAAATGTCTAATCATGAACCATTTCATCTCAGAGAAGAAACATTTATAGACAGGCACATGATAGAACCTGGACATAATACAGTACATTATTTCAAGTATCAGTGATATATTGGCAGTAGACTGCCAAAAAGTTTCAAATGACAAAAACATTGTGGAAATATTTTCCAGTTACTATGGCAATACAGTTTCATTTCATCAACATCCTTTTAAAATATCATTCATAGAGCTTTAATTTATGATGAGCCATTTGAGAAGAGCCTTCTGTAAGACCTTGATAACAAAAACCCAGACTGAACAAAGACCTTGATCAAATAAACCAGTCTGTTTGGTTTGTCAGTTTCAGTTATGACCTTACCTACAATTTAACAATAATGGAGAAGACACATTTCCAAAAGCTTTAGCTTTTGGGTTATATGATAAGCTTTTTCATAAGACCATTGGCAGAGTATGCAGGTTACTTTTCTTAAAGTGGCAATCAGCAGTTGAAACAATAACAAAGCGCCACTGTTTCGGTAAAAAGCTGAGGGATGAGGCTGGAGAATTCAAAGACAGAGCTATGGATGCAAACGGTGACCATCCATGCTATCAAAATGATAGTTTTAACCATGTTTTGAGGGTATACAGTGTTTGTTAACATTTACTTTGCTTAAAATATGCATAAAAGAAGCTTATACTTTGGGTTCTGATGTGGTACGACAGTTAAACTAAGCTCATGAGGCATTTATAAGTTATATTGTTTGAAGAAGTGTACTTACTGTGATCAAGATGTGGTTGTCCCACTGGCTATCCTAAGTTGAATGCACCAATTTGTAAGTCGCTCTGGATAAGAGCGTCTGCTAAATGACTTAAATGTTAAATGTTAAATATTATTTAAGAATCAATGGGTACATATAATTTATTTATAAGTCCGAAAATGGATGTAGCAACTGCAGATTGCCCCTTTAAATAAACCAATCACTGACACATGAGACTGACACATGAGATTGGAACTCCGTATAAGTATTGGTCCTTTGTCATCTGAGTGCTTTATTGAGTGTGTGTGTGTGTGTGTGTGTGTGTGTGTGTGTGTGTGTGTGTGTGTGTGTGTGTGTGTGCGTGCGTGTACGTGCATGCATGCATGTGTGTGTGTGCATGTGCATCTCTATGCTACACTCTCAGCAGTGTTTCACAGTGTGGGATTTGGTGTTTAAAACTTCATTGTGCCCCTATGGTAGGGCTGTCAGCGGCCTGCGAGGCAGGAAGTTAAAAAGAGAGGACAGTGAGCTGTGGAGGGGGGCTGGTGGGGGGGGGGCTTGGGGGTTTATTCACAGCTGCACTGTGGATACGCTACACTACAGGCCCTCCCTGCCTTATGAGGGTAGCCTTCAATGCTTCATCACTCTCTTTTCTCCTACTCCTCCGCTTCTCCTCTCTTTCTAACCCCTCTCTTTTTCTCTCTCTGTTTCTCTGGGGTTTGTCTGCCTGTGTGTGTGTGGCCCAGTGGAAAAGGTGTTCTCAGTTTAAATTCTGTGGGAGGGTCTCGGCCAGGAGTCCCTGGCAGCACTGTGGAGCGTTAAACTCATGCCACCCACCACCAAAAACATCTCCAAATATTAGCTGGGGATTTTCTTTTACAAGAATGCACAATTTCCCTCATCATTTTTCTGCGAGGTTACAGACAGTGTTTGTGTTAGAGGTGTCTCTATTCGGATAGAATAAGCAGGCACAGTTATGAATTGGGTAAAGGTTCATTCATTGCTTTTAAACTTGATATATTTGACTATCATTTAATTCCACAAGATCAACACAACAGTCCCTGCCCTTTATATTAGTCTAAGGAAGTCAAAGTGAAGAGTTATTTTACCTTCCATGTTGCGGCATTGCGCCTGAAATATGCAAACATTCGTGTGAACCAGTTGTAAATTTCATTTAGTGTTAGCTGCTTTTCCGGTGATTCAAGGATAGCCTGGAAAAAAGAGACAGAAACAACATTTAACATTTTGTTCACTCTGAAAAACAATATATTATTCACAAGTGGCATGAAGGTTGTGTGTGCTCTCCTGAAAGAACACAGACTACAGTGCATCGTCTGTCCGTGTGATGATGTGGATGATGTGTGCCCTCTCGCTTTCTTTATGGAACACTGTCTGGTTCCCATTCAAATCTCACAATTTGAATATATTTCTTTTTTCAGTGTAAATGGAGGGAAGCAAAAACAATTCTCAGGCAGATTACAGGCCAGCAATTATGACAGGCTCAGATAAATTCCTGAGATCACAGATTACTGCGGGCTGGCCGATAATTGACTGGCCATCTTAAAACAGGTTCGTCCCTACTGTTGTGTGAAATGAATTTCATAATAATCACATCCACTGTAATGCTTAATCAAAAGCAAATGTTATATATGGCCGTTTTTGGAGTCCCGAGTGCATTCTTGCACTCATTTGCAGATGGTTAATCTTCTGCTGCGCGTCTAAATTGTATTTGAAATTTAACAAGGAAGGGAGAGAAAATAAGTGGACAATAAGCAGTCTGTGTCTTGGCTGAATATTTATCTACTGCGTGTTCTGTTAACCACAGAAGCCACTGAAGCAGATTAAAGGCCCTATTCCTTTAAGTGACAGATTAAATACATTGCAA
This sequence comes from Coregonus lavaretus, assembly GCF_964263955.1. Lineage (NCBI taxonomy): Eukaryota > Metazoa > Chordata > Actinopteri > Salmoniformes > Salmonidae > Coregonus > Coregonus lavaretus. Next base: position 16,022,576 of record NC_139995.1, on the reverse strand, counting down.
GTTACCAGCCCAGAGAAGAGCAGAGTGGAGGCATCCGACCAAAGGATCCTTACCTGGCGTATAAGCGAGGCATATGTGAAGGGAGGTCTGACTTCAGCGTTCATGTAGAACTCTTTGTTCTGGACAATATCTGTACAAAGGGAGCAAACACAACATACAGACGAACATAGAGAAAGGCCATAGTCAGTAGCTATTATAGATACGTTTCCAGTCTGCTAGATTTGAAATTGTATGTGCGTGTGTGTGTGTGTGTGTGTGTGGTATATGCGTCCAGTACCTGGGGAAATGGGCATGTTGTACTTGTCAGAGTAGCGCCGGCGCATGGGGCCCACGCTGTGGTGGAGGCTGTTGGGGGTGATGACGGAGTGGGCCTGGGACAGGGGCGTCAGGGGGGCCGTGGGGGTGGTAGGGGTCTGGGGCAGGCTCAGAGGGGGCGAGGCCTCAGGCGGGGCTGTTTTGGACAGGGTGACGTTGGACACCAGGTTGAGCTGGGAGGGAGAGTAAACAAAACAAAACACAGACAGACAGACAGACAAGAGCTCGTTAATTACCCAGCGTCTCAGACGCCTCATTGGCTAGTCTGATCACAGCTGTAATTATGGGCAACCCTGAGGATGATCCGTGAACGGTCGCTAAACGTTTAGAAAACAACCGAGGAGTCCTGCTCATTCTCTAACGGCTCAGCTCCCAGCTCTCTGTTTTCTTCCCTTTGTTTGATCTACTGGCATCACATCCCCGTGGCGACTGGCGAGGGGAGATGGGCGGCCCTAACAGCCCTGACAAATGACAATGTGATTCTTACCTACCGCTGAGCAGCTACTAATAAGCCACGGAAAGGAAGCGGCCAATCTGGGCTAATTACAAGCTGAAATTGTATTGTAAGGACTCTAATTAGGAGATGCTTATGGAGGTGATCTGATGATTAAATGCTGTATCTGAATGACCCCATCACCTGGGCTGTCTGGCGCAAGACGGATCCCAAATATTTGGTAGAGAGGGAGAGTGAGAGGGGTGGCTTTTCTGTCAAGGGTGGGGGTGTGGGGAGGGATATTAGTAATAATGGCTACAAGGTAAACGAATTAAGCCAAGTGCTCTGAACGTATACCATGGCTTCCAGCAGCTGTGGCTGCTTCCAAACACTGCCAAGCCTCCACAGTGGAGCAGCAGTCAAGTGGAAAATTCGAGTCTGACCCATTGCTCCAGCTATTAATTTGCAGGAAAGCTAATGACACATATACATATTCCCACAAAATTGTTCTAATTGCTCATTTGCCGAAGGAGGCCAGTTCCCAAATTAAACATGACTTCAGTCTGCAAGGAATGAGGGGAGGAAAAAACAGAGAGAGAGAGAAAGCGAGAGAGAGTGGGCAGGAGGAGTCTCATCTTTGACAATCATTTGTGGATTGTGCTAACAAATGTATGAAATGCCAAGGTTGTCAATTGCTTTGGAGGTATCAGATATCTAATTTTAGCTGATAATGGTTGTAGGTGACAGTGGAGATGCAGGGCTTGCAGGTGAAAGTGAACAGACAGTGTTTAACATCTCAACCCCCACATGGATCCTCCACGGCCACCCAATTACCACAACCCTATTAGCAGTCATTACCACCAAGATGGCCCCACATGATAGACAGGTATATAATAAAGATATCTGGGGCTGCCTGCACGGCTGGCACCACTGCTATATTCATCCTTGACATGACATTGACTTAACGAGGTTACGGCTAGTGTGATTTTTTGAATTAATTGTAGTCTGTGTATTTGTATTCATTTGCATTACACCTGCTAAAACATGGGTATTGTGTCTGTTTTTTTCTGCATCAATAGAGATATGTGTAAATACAGCATGTAATGTTTATTAAGAATTCTGAGGCCAGAATATCCCTTTTGGCAGAGTTCTACACAAATGATGTGTTTCACAATTCATGTAAGCACATAAATGTATACGGTACATTCACTACTGTACGAGTGTGTTATTCTAAATCAAGGGCCAAATAAATCACACTTGTGTTGGTTGTTTTCTGACACAATACTATCAATAGACCTATTTTCCTGTGGATTAGCAGTCTTTGTTTCATGTTTCATCCATATTCCCCTGCCAAAAACAGTGAGTGGCCCTCAACAATAGGCCAGACAGCCTGGTAATAGCCTTTCTTTCTTTCCCTCAGCATTTGGGCTCACTCCAGTGCAGAGACAAAATGAGACTTCAGACAGAAATTAATTAAATGGTAATTGGTGATCTAATTATACTGGCTTTGACTTGCCAAACTGCTAAAGAAAATAAACAAAAAGTCCCTCCTTAATTATGTACTGCAAAAAGGTCAGACTTCTGACAAGAATGCTTAGTGACACCAACTACAGACACCCACCCCCGCGTGGGCCCACACAAAGACAAACACAAACACACACGCATGCACACACACACTGACTGTTTATGCACAGTATTGTCTTCATCTTTTTTTTCTCTTTTTTTTTTTTTTTTTTTTTTACAGCTCATAGGAATAAATTCAATTATATTCAGTTGACACTGTGTATGTACAGTATCTGTTACGTATTTAATTAGGACTAACTGTAAAATAGTAACTGTAAAATGGTAACTGTAAAATAGTAACTGTAAAATGGTAACTGTAAAATAGTAACTGTAAAATGGTAACTGTAAAATAGTAACTGTAAATGGTAACTGTAAAATAGTAAATGTAAAATGGTAACTGTAAAATGGTAACTGTAAAATGCAGGCAATTGCTGTTGTTTGATGTGACTGAATGTTTTTTCTCCCATCAACACCCACTCCCTGAACAGTCTATAGTCTAAAGCCAGGTCTAACTCAGAGGTCATCTCCAGCTCTTGTCTAACTGAGAGCTCCAGCTGGGACTCAGGCCCTGACCTGTGAGATTCCCCCACTGATCCAGCCACCGAGCCACACCACAGCTAGACACATTTATCATAGCAACTACCAGCACGCACTGCACCACCGCTGGAGAATGCAGGAAATGTATTTATTTGAATAAAACCAGCACTGGTCTGGTACCCACCCCGCAGAGCTTTAACACAGAGCCCTGACACAACCATTCCCACTGGCCCTGGGGAGAGGAGAGGTAGAGAAGTCAAGATGCTATCTGCTGCCCCAGCCACTTTTCATATACAAATGTCCATGTGGCAGGCACTCGTTCCGAAGCCTAATCTACACAATCAGTGTGTGTGACAGAGGCAAAGCTCCAACAAGCAGCCTATTGTCACATCTCCAGGCACTTTATGTTGACTGCCTGCCTTCCTGCCTGCCTTCCTGCGCTGTGTGGCGTGCCGTACAGAGACTCTGCCCGTCAATAGCTCCAGACTGACTGTAAATAAATGATTGAGGCTTTGAAAGGAACTCGTCAGAGGAGAGGTTCTCTCTGTGTAAGTGTGTAAGTGTGTGAGTGTGCCTCTGTGTGTGTGCCTCTGTGTTCAGCCCAGCAGTGTAATGGCCCTCATGCCTTCGGCACTATGAATGAACTGTCACAATGACTGAACTATGGTAATGGGGCTCCTTCTTAAACATGACAAAATAGCAGTATGCTGTATGTTAAGTGGTACCCCTATAAGACAAGGATTAAACAGTAAGTTATATCATGCTGATATAAGACACATGGTGTTATGGTCCGAAAAATGTGGCAAGATAAGGAATTGAACAGCCATCACAATTGCTCTTAATTTGAGAAACATGTTGTATTTCTGAAGCTTATTTGGTGGAATCCCCAGTATACCATCTTCACAACCAATTGAAGATGTTGAGGAGATTTTTCAATTTCAAAGAAACGTCTATATTTTACCATGCTACAGAGGTCTATGGTGTCAGCTCATACCAACACTAGTTCAGCCACTACTGAATGCTATTACCACGTGCTCTGAGTTAATCATCAGAACAAAATTGAATCTGGGATGTCAAAATATGTGATCCAAACAATATTAAGTGCTCCTCTCAAGTGAGCAGCTGCTTTTGTTTAGCAGATAAATAAAGAGATGAGGAAATATTTTAATAAATATATGTGTGGCAATTAGACAAACGAGAGAAGAGGAGGACGGAAAACAGGCATATGATAGAGCTTTTACTCACTGGCTGTGGGGTGGGTTTGGGCTCTGTGGATTTAACGTGGAGATGCGTCATCATGGCTTGAAGACGTTCTTTGTCTTTTGCTAGCTGTAATGAGAAGGAAAAAACAGCCATTAAATCCTTTATGAACAAAAATCTAATTCTCTGTAGTACAATCCAATACATTATGTTCTTTCTCACTGTATGTCATATATCCAGTAGAAAGTAGTTTTTTAATATGTTGTTCTGATTATAAACCTTTGTGTATTTTGATACCTTAATGTTCATGCACAAGTCTACCTGGCGATGTCTCTTCTTCAAGGTTAAACTATACTCTAGGTCCCATTGCCAATAACAAACCCTGGATCTGCCTACCTGTCCTAAACTGTCCACTATGTCTTACAGTAGCTGCCAGGTCACATTATAGAGATACGCTGGGTTAGGAGGCGGAATCAGGATGTGTCTGATAAACTCGCACACTTTGAGTCGCTCTCAATGACACACAACCAGAGCATAAATAATAAGTAAGATGGTAGTGTTGTGAAATGCTTAACTGAACTTGTAACCTCGTTGTTCGAGGTTAAAATTCTGTTAATCGTCATTGCTTTGTACTCTTGATAAATGGAAGTGTATACAGCATTGAATCTGTTATACATACAAATGCCATTGATTACAATGCCTGCTTAGCAGCAACAACAACAACAAATTACACAAAAAGAACAGTTAATGGCATGGTTCGTTAGGTCTACCTTTCAGTTGTAATATAACATGTGCAAACCTTCCCCAAAGACACCTGATTCCTGCCTAGTGGGCATTGTGACCAGTTAGTGTTCAGACCCACCTCTCCACAGCCCTTACTTACACACACTAATGTACCAAAATTGTGCCATCCCTTTTTCCATTAGCGCATACTTAATGTACATATGTATATTTTCCAGGGTCCCTCGTATGGACGAAGTGCCTATCAGGCCACTCATAGGGAGGACTACATTAATATTCCTGATCACTGTTATTTGTGAGAAATATGGTATCGTATCTTTTTGTTCCAATAAACCTAGTCGACACTGAGGAAGCCCATCGTTGGCTGCTGCCTGAGCATTTCAATAAGTGTTTTATTGTTGGTGCCAAACAGTTTAAAGTCATAAATAACCTTAAAACCCAGTAAAATTCTAAATGTAATTATCTTCTCTACTTAGCCCCGGAGCCCTTCATATATCTTTGTCTGGCTGTCATGCATACATAACACATTTTTAATGACTGGTTACTCACAAATGTACAAAATAATTTCATTCTTTCACCCCCCTCAATGTGTGACCCATGGTTCATATCTGCGAAATGGAGGGAGCGGGAGGGGGGAGCGGTAGACAGAGGAAGTGTCAGGAAAGGAGCCACGCATATTTGGGTGAAAACGAGAGACAATACCTGTAGTTCCAGCTGCTGTACGACCTGCATTTGCACCCGACACTGGGCTGTGCTCCTGTCGTCCAGGGCGTGCTCATTGTTGAGATGCCTGAGAGGAAACAGAACAGAGAAAACAAAGATTCTGAGCTCAATGTGTCTTCACATGGTTTTAATGCAGCCTTTTATACAATTTGATCCAAATCCTATAATGCTTTATGTGATTACGTGATCTAGTAATACCTCTGTATGGGTACTGTGGGAATAAAGTAGGAATGGTGAACACACATGCTGATAATAATGAGTAAATACTGTGCAGATCCAGAAATATAAAACTACCCTAATATTACCAGGATTTATATAACAATATCTGCATAACCTGAAAAGGAATTCTTTAAGCAAAGAAGAATGGAATCCATATTTCATGAGGTGGCCATATCTGCTCAAACTTAACTTCATAGCTAAGAAAAATGACTTAAGAATTTCAGGTTGGATTAATTTTGGAAATTATGCAGTGTTTCACTGTGCAACCTTTCTTTTCAAAGATTTCTGGTTGGCATATTCTCCTTATTTTGGTGGCTTTTTTAGTTAATTATGTCATCAAGATGAAGAGAACTCAAATGAAGCCAGAAGGAAAGGCAAAGGACAACAAGAAGAAGAGAGATGGAATCTGTCACAAACTTGAATTATGAATATAATTATGCATGATTATTTTATACTGCGAAGATGTTCTCTTTTCCTGCACATTTTTACTAATCTAAATAAGTAGCTTGCCCGGCAGCAGACAGGATTTTTTCCGTGATTTATATAAAATGGTGGAGATAAGGTTCACGAGTGAAGGAAATATGATTGGAGGATTTTTATCAGCCTCCGCATGAATTACTGTTTGAAAATGCTTATGCAGGGGCATTTCATTAATCATTTAATCATAATCCGAGCAGGATGTTTGAACTGATTTCACAAATACCCTTTCATTTCACTACTTCATTATGCTCGCTAATGGATCCAATATATTATATATATCATAAATTATATCACATCTTCAGTGACCATGTAGGTCACTGTCACTATGCATGCCTCTACGCACTCACAGTGGTGCCGGCGGAGGGAGGAATGGTGTGCGACGTGCCTGCCTTCTCAAATACACTTTTTCTGTCATTTATTGCAAATCAAAGTAGCCAGACCTGACCGGGGCAGTAGCAATAGCAGGCCGGGCTGATATGATGGCCCAATAAATCTAAAGGCCACCCTGGCAGTTTTGTTGTGGGCCGATTGCTTAACACACCGACAACACATTTGTGCATTAAAAAGCCACAGACACACACAAAACTGACATAATGTGAAGGGAGGGGAAATTGATGGCATTCTGCTTGAATGTGAAGGTTTCTCTTTTAGTGGACTATTTTCAACCTTGGGCACAGTGATTTAAATCTTTATGGAAAATACACTGCTTTTCAGATGGCGCTGTTGTATATATATTTGTAAATAGTATGTAATATATATTTAGTATTTTCAATTTAATTATTTTGACAAAAAGACAGAAATGAAGGCACATCTGAAGAAAGCGTGAACGATAACCCTGCCTGCTGAAATCAATTCTGTCCACTCTCAGCTTCACATTTATCTGAATTAAATAAAATACCATTGAATTAAGTAGGTTGAAACTGGTAAACATTTCAGCACATCTTACCATTTTTTTTTTAATAAATAGGTAAAGACGTTTCAACTTCAATTTATTTAACCGGCATAGACTGCATTTTCAATGAAGGGTGCCCTACGTGATGAGCTTTGGAATGTCTCTGTTCATGGAAGCCATGCACCTCACTTCTCTTCATCCTTTGTTACATTCACATTTTTTTTCTTCTAATGACATGGAGAGTCACAGTGCATAATTAATAGGAAATGAAATATTCAAATGGCCCCTAATGCAGCCCTGCGAAGAGCGTCTGGACACGTGGAGCTAGCTGGGGATACGGGGAATTGACATCGAGAGACACTATGAACGTTGGCATGTGTCACTTTCTGGACTTAAAATGAAGCAGATTTTAAAAGCTTTCTGGCAGGATGACAGTCCCTAATGTAAATTGCCACAATAAAACAAGTTAAATAGACATTCCTTAAACAGTCAGCTTTTTACTTATCATTTAGGGTGCCTTTCTTTTTCTACTGGTTTTAATTATATACACTGGACCCACTACTTTGGACCAGCCCTATGGCACATGTCCATATACTCTGTAGCTGATCATTGTGTACATTTTAATTTCTATTTTCATTGTTTTCAACAAAACTGTTTGCACATCGGGTAGAAACTGCATTTTAAATATAAGATATTCAAGAATATTGTTCAATGATTTTAAGAGACATCTTTTAGGAGACATATGTTGAGAAATATGAAGAACAACATTGTCTACAAAAGACATATCCACCAAATAGCCTATTCTTCTTAAGCAATTCTCAGAGAGTGTTGAGGTATGAGAGTTAGTTAGTTTTATGAAAGTGAGAGAGAGGCAGAGGGTGCAGCACTAGAGGGCAGTGCAGTGTTTCACTGGCTGTGACCTTTGAAAGGCCACTGAAGAGGTGGTCTTGACCCTCATAAAAACAGTGAGCTCTACTACAAACCGGACCCCACCTCTCACAGCACTGAATTGAAAACAGGATTTGGCCCTTTTTATTTATCGAGATAGTGCATGTAGGTATGTCATGTTTTCTTTAAAAGACAGAATAAATACGCACACAGTTTAAAACAATATTTCAGTCCCGTGTTAGTTGTTGCTGTTGGCATGGCGAGCTGAAATCTGGTTGACGTTAGAGTCCTCCTCACCTTTCCCACTCTCCTATACAGTACTTAGTGTTCTGCTGTCTCTACTGTCTCCTCCAGTTCACTTCCAACATGTCTATCCGCCTGAACATTCATTTATAAATGTATTGTTAGTATATGCCTGATTTATTCATTGTATTTATTTGTGTTTTTGTTTTTTTTGAGACGTGGGGTATCAGTCTCTGGGTTTCATGTGGAAGTGCTTAAGGGTTTGAGAGTTAACACCTTGGTGAGCTGCTTGCTCTCTTGTCTGCTGTTACACAAAGACGGCTTTGTGGAGACTCTCTCCAAAGGTTTTCTTAACATGTTCCAAGCAGTTTATGCAGGCAACTAAAGTAAACAAGATGTTGCCATGATAAAAACACTTGTAAAAACATTGCAGAGTGCACTAAAAGGCTTTTTTCTAAGGAGAGCTTTACCGGGCACACAGATTTTAATTCCTCTCACTTCTATAAACAAAGTGTGAGGCAATGTCAGAATACAATAAATAGTGATGGTTTGAAGGTGACACTCTCAAAACTGGAATGTGAAGGGAGAACAAAATAGTCATATTTTTGCTAATTTGTTAAGTCGAAGAACTTGGTGAAAATGTGTTATAAACAGAGTTTAAAAAAACAACTCAAACTTTCTGTGCTTTCTCTCAGTACACATAAATCCAGGGTAGCTTCCATTATTATCATAAAAAATTATCTCAAAGTGTTTTGCGGTGCTGTAAACACTTTAGGACACTTTTCAAAACAAACTTCTCTCAAAGTGACCAGCTGCATAGTATGAAATGAAAAGCCAAACACTGAGTAGGAACAGCAGAACTGTAGTGACTGTTAAGTCTCCACCTACTGTATCTTGTGAGGGACCTCTGTGTGCCCTGACTACTTGTTTTAGTTTAGGCCCAGGATAATGGAAATGTGTCATATCTTGTTTAAAGTGCCACTAATCTGGGGCGACAGACACCCATTGATCTGCTGCCACAGATGTTTTCATCCTCTGTCTCTGTAGCCATAGTGGTGTCATGTGTTGGATTACCCACAGAACACTGCACACAATGTTGATTAGTAAACAGGGTCAGGCCTGGACATCACAAGCCCAGTTCAGAGTGGATATGAATTAGAAGAAGAAGCCAAAAGACCCTGAGATTGATTCCCCTGTGTCTCAGTTGGTAGAGCATGGCGCTTGCAACGCCAGGGTTGTGGGTTCGATTCCCATGGAGGACCAGTATAACAAAAATAATATGAAAATGTATGCACTCACTACTGTAAGTCGCTCTGGATAAGAGCGTCTGCTAAATTACTAAAATGTAAATGTTTTAGAGGGTCCAACGGCATGGTTATAATTGATGTTGTTGATGAGTAAAACTACTGAATCTGAGACGTGACAATAAGTTAGTTCTGGTGCTGTTATTAAGGCGTGATCTAAAGACAGCTTGTTTGGTGAGAGAGGCAGTGGAGAGACAAAAATAAAGAGCAGAAGAGAAGAGAAAAGCAAACAGAGAGAGACAGAAAGAAAGCAAGAGAAAGAGCTGAGTGAGGGAAGCGAAGGCACACACACCAATCCCTGTCCAGTGACAAGGGCAAACATGCAGAGCGCCCTGAGTGTTGGGTGCCCCAGATAAACATCCTCCCGTTATTTGTTTGGGGGAAATGGCCAGAATCACCATGGGGACGGTACTTATCACAGGAATTAGAGGCCCCTGCAGGGCCCAGTGGAGACCACACCCCAACACCCTCATAGAGAGGCACAACAACACACCCAACACCCACTCACACACATATACAAACATATACGCAAGCACACACACACACACACGTACAGTTGATGTCGGAAGTTTACATACACTTAGGTTGGAGTCATTAAAACTCGTTTTTCAACGACTCCACAAATTTCTTGTTAACAAACTATAGTTTTGGCAAGTCGGTTAGGACATCTACTTTGTGCATGACACAAGTAATTTTTCCAACAATTGTTTACAGACAGATTATTTCACTTTTAATTCACTGTATCACAATTCCAGTGGGTCAGAAGTTTACATACACTAAGTTGACTGTGCCTTTAAACAGCTTGGAAAAATCCAGAAAATTATGTCATGGCTTTAGAAGCTTCTGATAGGCTAATTGACATAATTTGAGTCAATTGGAGTTGTACCTGTGGATGTATTTCAAGGCCTACCTTCAAACTCAGTGCCTCTTTGCTTGACATTATAGGGAAATCAAAAGAAATCAGCCAAGACCTCAGAAAAAAAATTGTTGACCTCCACAAGTCTGGTTCATCCTTGGGAGCAATTCCCAAACGCCTGAAGGTACCACATTCATCTGTACAAACAATAGTACACAAGTATAAACACCATGGGACCACGCAGCCGTCATACCGCTCAGGAAGGAGAAGCATTCTGTCTCCTTGAGATGAACGTACTTTGGTGCGAAAAGTGCAAATCAATCACAGAACAACAGTAAAGAACCTTGTGAAGATGCTGGAGGAAACAGGTACAAAAGTATCTATATCCACAGTAAAACGAATCCTATATCGACATAACCTGAAAGGCCGCTCAGCAAGGAAGAAGCCACTGCTCCAAAACCGCCATAAAAAAGCCAGACTACGGTTTGCAACTGCACATGGGGACAAAGATCATACTTTTTGGAGAAATGTCCTCTGGTCTGATGAAACAAAAATAGAACTGTTTGGCCATAATGACCATTGTTATGTTTGGAGGAAAAAGATGAGATGTTGCAAGCCGAAGAACACCATCCCAACCGTGAAACACGGGGGTGGCAGCATCATGCTGTGGGGGTGCTTTGCTGCAGGAGGGACTGGTGCACTTCACAAAATAGATGGCATCATGAGGAAGGAAAATTATGTGGATATATTGAAGCAACATCTCAAGACATTGGTCAGGAAGTTAAAGCTGGGTCACAAATGGGTCTTCCAAATGGACAACGACCCCAAGCATACTTCCAAAGTTGTGGCAAAATGGCTTAAGGACAACAAAGTCAAGGTATTGGCCTTCACAAAGCCCTGACCTCAATCCTATAGAACATTTGTGGGCAGAACTGAAAAGGCGTGTGCGAGCAAGGAGGCCTACAAACCTGACTCAGTTAAACCAGCTCTGTTAGGAGGAATGGGCCAAAATTCACCCAACTTATTGTAGGAAACTTGTGGAAGTCTACCCGAAACGTTTGACCCAAGCTAAACAATTTAAAGGCAATGCTACCAAATACTAATTGAGTGTATGTAAACTTCTGACCCACTGGGAATGTGATGAAAGAAATAAAAGCTGAAATAAATCATGCTCTCTACTATTATTCTGACATATCACATTCTTAAAATAAAGTGGTGATACTAACTGACCTAAGACAGGGAATTTTTATTAGGATAAATGTCAGGAATTGTGAAAAACTGAGTTTAAATGTATTTGGCTAAGGTGTATGTAAACTTCCGACTTCAAATGTACATGCCCATGTGCACAAATGCACATACACACACACACACACACACACACATAACAACCCGTTGCACCTGTAGTGCCACTGAGCCCCAGGAGAAACCTTAATCGACCCAAGAAGAGGGCCAGACGCCCACGGGAACAAGACACTGGAGTCTGAGGAAGCAAACGTAACATACTGCAGAGAGATGCAGCCTAAAAGCAATGAAACTTACTTCAGGAATGACTGGAAGTCCTCAAACACCGCCTCACATCCAGGCCACTTGCACACCCCGTGCCCATAGAGCGGGTGACTGTGGTGAGAGTGGTGGTGGTGGTCGTCTAGCGTAGATCTGGAAGAGAAAGCCAGACGTACATTAATGCCTGCCTATTAACAGTCTCTTTGTGGAGGATGTTTTAATGGCTGATGATACAGAACTACACCATTTGAAGTGGAGGATGCTGATGGGTTTGGGGAGAATGCCCCTTGTGGTGTCTCAACACAAAAGCCTGTCTTTGTGTTGACCTTTGAACTGTGGGCAGTGTGAGCCTTGTGATCTCTGCTTCCTCTCTGGCTGGAGGTGGCGGCCCTCGTAGGGGCAGCCCTTGTGAGAGGGACCCAATCTGTAATTATTTAATGTCAGTGATCCAAGTAGCAGCCCACTTTGATCCAGGCAGCCAGGGGTTCCCTGAGACGCCCTGACCGCTGAACCCTATCCCAGAACCCACCTGGAGGAACGGGCTGGCCAGTCCCACAACAAAAATCCATCTGCCAGCCTCCCGTCGAGCACAAACAGTAAATACCAAACAGCCCCTGTCTGCTTATTTACCGATCGACGGACGGACGGACCAACCGACATCAGCAGGGGCCAAACACTAGCACAACTGAGGAGAGGCTTACGGCTTCACAACATCCGCTGTAAATACCAGGATCGTCCCGAAAAACAAACTACACAACATCTTCCATATGGCAAGTCAAGTGGAAACACAGAGTATAACCAGAAACAGTACAATGCAGAGGCCTGCGCGTGTAGACGGTTTGTGTTAGAGAGCAAGACAGTCTGCCATATGGACACAGGCACTGTACAAGTGTCAGCTACAAGAGTCTGGGGGACTGTCCTATATCGCTACCACCTGTGCTGCTAGTGGCTCTCTAGTCTAGCACACCACTGCTACTTACGTAATGACCCATTCTGCAGGAGGCTGAGAAGGGAGAGAGGGCAAGGGAAGATTCATTAGGTCCAAATCTCCACAGTACTGTCGTTAGGCATTCAGTCTAACTACTATTGTCTGATTCATATGGATATGCTCTGTGTGTAAATTTGCTCTACTAAGGATGACGGTTGAAAAGCCCTCTGCACAATTTAACCAATCCTAACGCATATAATTACAGAAACAATCTTTCATTTTATATATATATATATATATATATATATATATATATATATATATATATACATACATATATATATATATATATATATATAAATAAAAATTTAATCGGGGTGTGCCAATTTTGCAGGATTAAACTACGCTGTTGTTCAGATTAAAATCTCATTTGTATAGATGTGAGTAAAGCTGTACCTCAAGAAGGAAATTTTAAGGGTCGTCACAGGTTTTCTTGCGTTATAATTACTTGCTTAAGAGTTCACATTGTTCATAACGTGACAATTGCATTACAATTAGGGAGCAGTGAAGCATTCATGAATGTGGTTAACAGTTTTCCCCCCTCAAAAGTAAGACATATTTTAAAAAATCCAATTATGAATTATGCATACACATTAAGACCTCTGTTTTGATACAGCTAATAAATAGATGGTAGAAGATCTATTATAATGACTTTTTAACAAGGAAATGTGTGGACTGTTGAATGTAGTGCTGATTTTTAATTTAAAGAGATCCTTTTTTAATTCTTTACGAGGAGGCATGTTGGTTAATTCTTTATTAATAAGATATTGAATTGTGGAGTGTGTGCTGGGAGTCGGTGAGCACAGAGCTTGGAAGCCTCTGCTTGGCGGCAGAAGAAAACTTTTAAACGGCAAATGACTAAACAGTGGTAAATGACAGAATATACACCAAATGAGCTACATTAGTGTAATAGGAGAAGTGCCTGGGATTCTGTGAGGTTTCTCCCTATTGTGAGCTCATTCTCATTCAGCACTAGGAGAGAAAAAACAGCTCCTTTCCTCAGCTCTCTCTCTCTCTCTCAAATTCTGTGGTGGAGTTAAATGTGACTCGCACCCTGGGCAGGTCTGTTAGGATGCTATTATTGTCAGGCTGCCTTGCTGCCTGGGGGAAGAGAACTCTAATGATCTTGTAACAGCAATGAGGGAAACTGTGTCATCTGCTTCCTGCATAGAATAGGAACAAAAAGCCTCTACCTAGACAGAACGTGGCCAAATCTTCCAGGTGTTGCACTTTGTAAACACCAACAACACATAGGCCTACCATACCGCAGGCAAACACACAACCAGAGCACACTGTACACAATCTGTCTATTTTTGAGTAAGATGCTTTAGGTCATCAACAAGGTATGATCCTAGGGATCATACAGTTAACTGGGACAGTCAGTCTAAGTCTATTGCTACCAAACAGAGAGAGGATTGATGTGTCTACCAAGCAGGGTCAGAGTCTGGACATGGTCTGTCTGTACAGCCAGTCAAAATAAGGTCTATCATCTCTCAGAGTGAGTATCGATGACTACCCCAACTCCATTCTCTCGTCTCTCCTGCCACTCAAGGGTTTACCCCTAAATGATTTAATTATCATTTTCCGGGTGTAAGACAAATTAAAGGCGAGAGAGGGGAGTGTCGTGCCAAATCAGATTATTTATCTCCTTAACAGATTGCTGAGCTGAAGTCCCTGAGCTGTGGTTATTGATGGTTGCTGGGAAGTAAGTGGGCCAAATGCTTTGTAAGGAGGATGCTCTCTCTCTCTCTCTCTCTCTCTCTCTCTCTCCATATCTCTCTCTCTTGCACAAAATGAGTGCAGTGCAGGGATGGGGACTTGATGTCAGGTACAGATAGGATACATTGCATTTATATCAGCGAATCAAAGAGACCTGGCTCACAGGGGTATTTCTCTCCTCACATCCCAAAGCTCGGACCAGCAAGAATGACTAACTGACAGGGAGAGGGCCTTCACCATGTTGGGGCGTATTCAGTCAGGATCCCTGTCTGTCCTGCTACGAGTGAGGGCTCTTGGAGGCTGCTAAAAGTGGGAACAACGTCTCTGCAGTGATTGAATTTCTCCTCCTTCCTTAAGACGGAAGTGAAAAGACCTGTGAATGATGCTTGTGGATGCACTTAAG
The DNA here is from genome assembly GCF_964263955.1 of Coregonus lavaretus. Lineage (NCBI taxonomy): Eukaryota > Metazoa > Chordata > Actinopteri > Salmoniformes > Salmonidae > Coregonus > Coregonus lavaretus. The sequence goes on along the minus strand of NC_139995.1, from coordinate 16,007,569 downwards.
GTTTTAGTTGCAGGCGTCGCTGTGCCTGGGCAGATTTTATATGACACATGAAACTAACTACATGGTACTTAGGGCTTGCTGTAAACCAATCTGAGCCCAGCCGGGAAAACGGGTCCATCAGAGTGGCTTGTTTCTGTTGCATGACAAAAGGACTTGCAAAACCACATCAATTAAAAGTTCATTACGTTCAGCACTGGGAGGATGAGTGGATGCTCTCTATTTACACCCAGCCCAGGCCATTATCTAAAACCTGATTATTCAAATCCCTGGATTATAACACAGACGTCTCTTATAGCTTTCTATGGAATAATCATGCCTAATAATATTTCAGATTCTGTTTAGAATGGAGTCTGCATCATCAAAAGAGATGAAAAATGCTCTTGATAGTTGTATGATTTAAGCATGTGGAAATTAACATGAGCAAAGGATTATTGGTTACATGAATCTAAATTGGCATCATACAGTGTTTAATAGGGATTTTTTAATTCTCATTTATATCAGTCATCTATATTTTAAAGCCGCGTTTGGAAACGTTGTGTTGCCATCCACAGCACCGGCACAGAACAGAGAGACGGGTGAGAAATCACCTGCTTGGGTTTCTGACAGATCTAAGATACTCTGTGAATATTCAACCCCAGATTGCCTTCTTCACTGGAGCGTGTGTTAAACTGCTGTTGACGTCTTCTTTAATCTCTGACAGGGAGCGCAAGGCATTGGAGGCAGCCTCTCATGCACGTCTTCTCCAATGTTTCAGCTGGGACTTGTTGTTTGGTCACATCTGAAGCAGGTGATGAAGGGAGCGTGTCAATATCCTCCCCTCTGATTAATCTTCAGCCACAGAGGCTAGAGCACAGACTGACTAACTGAGCAGACTGAATGCATCAGGGCCTGTGGATACTGTCTGCACTGAGCTAGGAGAGGTGTCTGGAGCTTGCTGTGTGAGTGTGTGTGTGTGTGTGTGTGTGTGTGTGTGTGTGTGTGTGTGTGTGTGTGTGTGTGTGTGTGTGTGTGTGTGTGTGTGTGTGTGTGTGTGTGTGTGTGTGTGTGTGCATGTGTGTGTGTGTGCTGTGTGTGGCTGGGACAGTGTGTGCAAAGGATAGAGGTGGATCTATCTGTGTTTCCATGTAATATCTCAGTGAAATGTGGACATTCTGTGTGACCTCATAGTCAAAATATAAGAAAGGAATGTCAAAATACTGATGTCACACCGCTTGACCTAAAATGTCTCACATTATATTGAAACAAATGCATGTGATGAACTAGTATCCCGTAATCAGTAAAACATATAGCATTTATTTCCTTTCCAAATAAGGCATTCCAAGGTCCCCCATTAAGCTATAGCTGTGTGAGATAATCAGTTAGTCAGTCAGGTTCTCCATGCAGGCCTGTATCTCCCCACTACTACCATAGAGGACTATCTATCTGCCTGTCTGTGTTTGAACCCCTCTCCACCTCCCAAGGCCTGATGGTTTAGAGTGCTAAACGTGTTTTCATCTGCATTGCCTTCATAATGACACACAGGTTTTGATCAGTGAAACACAAGTCAGATGTTGTGCAGTGAGCTCATGGCGCCTGGAGGCTTCTCACCAGCAGTTCAGAGATCAGCGCCTCAGTGCAAGAAAGCAAGTCAACGTGTTGGATGCCAAATTAATTCCTTCCTTAAAGACACAGAGGCTCAGGGAAATATTTTGGAAAACCTACAAATATCACATCAAGCCTCCAACAAAAAGAGGGGTTGTCTAACTTAGATACATCAGATCAACATCGTTTTCAAATATTGATAGTGTATTTTTTATATCATGTAATAATAAATGGTCTCTGTTTGACACATACACTACCGTTCAAAAGTTTGGGGTCACTTCGAAATGTCCTTGTTTTCCATGAAAACATACATGAAATGAGTTTGAATAGGAAATATAGCAAAATGCATAGGAAATGTAGTCATTGACAAGGTTAGAAATAATGATTTTTAATTGAAATAATAATTGTGTCCTTCAAACTTTGCTTTCGTCAAAGAATCCTCAATTTGCAGCAATTACAGCCTTGCATACCTTTGGCATTCTAGTTGTCAATTTCTTGAGGTAATCTGAATAGATTTCACCCCATGCTTCCTGAAGCACCTCCCACAAGATGGTTTGGCTTTATGGGCACTTCATATGTACCATACGGTTAAGCTGCTCCCACAACAGCTCAATAGGGTTGAGATCCGATGACTGTGCTGGCCCCTCCATTATAGACAGAATACCAGCTGACTGCTTCTTCCCTAAATAGTTCTTGCATAGTTTGGAGCTGTGCTTTGGGTCATTGTCCTGTTGTAGGAGGAAATTGGCTTAAATCAAGCGCCGTCCACAGGGTATGGCATGGCGTCTTCAAGATCCCTTTTACCCTGTACAAATCTCCCACTTTACCACCACCAAAGCACCCCCAGGCAATCACATTGCCTCCACCATGCTTGACAGATGGCATCAAGCACTCCTCCAGCATCTTTTCATTTGGTCTGAGTCTCACAAATGTTCTTCTTTGTGATCCGAACACCTCAAACTTCGATTTGTCTGTCCATAACACTTTTTTCCAATCTTCCTCTGTCCAGTGTCTGTGTTCTTTTGCCCATCTTTTCTTTTTATTGGCCAGTCTGAGATATGGCTTTTTCTTTGCAACTCTGCCTAGAAGGTCAGCATCCCGGAGTCACCTCTTCACTGTTGACGTTGAGACTGGTGTTTTGCGGGTACTATTTAATGAAGCTGCCAGTTGAGGACCTGTGAGGCGTCTGTTTCTCAAACTAGACACTCTAATGTATTTGTCCTCTTTCTCAGTTGTGCACCGGGGCCTCCCACTCCTCTTTCTATTCTGGTTAGAGACAGTTTGCGCTGTTCTGTGAAGGGAGTAGTACACAGCGTTGTACGAGATCTTCAGTTTCTTGGCAATTTCTCGCATAGAATAGCCTTCACTTCTCAGAACAAGAATAGACTGATGAGTTTCAGAAGAAAGTTATTTGTTTCTGGCCATTTTGAGCCTGTAATCAAACCCACAATTGCTGATGCTCCAGACACTCAACTAGTCTCAAGAAGGCCAGTTTTATTGCTTCTTTAATCAGCACAACAGTTTTCAGCTGTGCTAACATAATTGCAAAAGGGTTTTCTATTGATCAGTTTCTTTTGAACGGTAGTGTATTCCAATTAAAGTTAGAATGTGTTTTTATTTAGTTATGTAATATAAATGATGCTAATTATATTTAACTAAAGAATACAGTAGATTAACTGTATAGTCTGAATTGCTTGGCTTCAATATGTTCTGAACGCCACACCTATAGAAGGCTAGTTGTCTCTTCTATTGTATTGTGAAATTGCTATATGTTTTTACCAATGTCAGAAACGTCACTATCCGGAGGGAAAGCGAAGGTTGCAGGGTGTGTGTTTTTCTGTTGTTGAGAGGACGTTGGTAATTTGAATTGTATTTAACCAAACGGAGCCCTGCAAGTCACAGCTGCAGTTTCCTAAGTGCAACTGAAATAACAGCACCCTTGACCCTCTAATTAATAGTGTGCTGATCCCATTTCCATTACTGCAATCTAAACTCCAAATCACTCCCTCGCTCCCAGGTGTTTCACTGCAATCCCCAGCTGGATTCAGAAACACAGAACAAGCATGTGTCTTAATGAAAATAGGAAGGTACTTACAAACTATAAATTAATATTCATCTGTGGGCAAAGCCCTATGGGAACATGTCCATCAACTTAGACCCCTTCAAGGAATTGCAGTTTTTAAATGGGGGCGATGTAGGCCTCCTGTTTTCTTTAGTCAAAGATGACAGCAAAGAGAATGTCACACATAATGAGTTCCAGTTAGATTTTTTTTTCATGAAGTAGAAAGGACATATGTATGCCTAGTTGCACCCCAGTTTAGAAAAAGAGGTCAGATTGTGGCGAATATCATAATCTGTGGTATCTTTAATGTTAAATCAATGAGCACAACTTCATTAGTAACACATTCAGTCACATCCCATTCCCTGGAAATATAAAACCTATTGTACCCAGCATGTTACACAGAAGCTGTTGGCTCAGGAGGAAGAGGAAGCCAGATAGCGAGAGAGAGAGAGACAACTCACCCTTCTCTCTTCAGAGAGTGGCTCATGTACTGTCCGTTGGTGGAGGCGTGTTGGTTGAGGAGGGGGTTCTTGGGGGGTTGTGGCGAGGACAGGTCCAGGCCGCGGTGGCTATTGTTGCTGCTGCTGTTCTCTTCCTTCACGTTCGTCACCTCCTTCCACAGCTGCTGAAGCTCCGCTGGAATCATGCCTGAAACAAACAAATTGGATAACTAAATCAATTAACAGCTAATCCAACTCTCTTCGTCACATAATTAAATCAAAGGGTCTGTAAACAAAGCCAAGTATTAATTAAAAAATATTCCACTAGAGGGTAATGCACGGAGAGTGCTTGCTCCCCCCTGCTCTCTCCCTGTGATCTGAAGCGTGTTCGTACACACAAATCCTTGGCATTCACACGCATTTCATGCCCAAAGTAAATAATTAACATCCAGACAAGGCATGAAATCTGAATAATCACCATCATTTCTCCTACAAGAGGAGAGGCAGAACACACACAAAAAGTTTACAATAGCAACGTTACAACCAAAACAGCCCACACCACCCCACCTTCTACAGAAACAGGACCCTGGGGTAATATTCTCAAAAGCGCATTAATGTGCAAAATACTTAAAGCTCTGCACCGCCTCCAATTGACACAGAAGACTTAAACCTCATTTAACAAGTCAAGCACATGCATCTCACACAGCAGCCTTAGAAAGCAAAAAAATCCCTAGAAGACAAGACATTTTCTTGTGTTGGAACACATACACTGAGAGAGCATGTTGTCTCTCCTGCTGACTGACAGAGATCCTGACACCCTCAGATTGGGGATGAGAAAGGATAATGCCGTGTCTGTACACCATCTCTAAGAGAACCCAGCCATTGTTTGCACACAATGTATATGTGTATGTATCCGTATGCACAGTGTCTGTTACCACCGCGCCAGAGAAGCCTGCTTTCATTTGACATAAATGAGGCAAAAGCTGATAAGAAAAATAAAATCCCCCCGTGAGGGTATGTTCTCTAGCCGTTTGCATTGTCATTCAAAAATGTATTTGGTTAACTCATATTTTTAATAGCATATTGAAAGATCCACTTTGGGAATGTGTGCAAATTTGTATTGGGTATTCAGATCTGTCCTTAAATGAGTCACATGTTTAAAACATACTGAAAGACCCTTTGGATATGCTGTGAATTCAACTGGATGTAAAAGACCACTCGTTTAACATTACAATTAATTAAATCCATTCTAAAAATGAGCAATGGCAAATGAAAGATGATTTGCACATGCTTATCTCGGATGGGTTTATATTCTCCGGATTCCCCCCCTTTTAATCACTCCCTCTATAGATACCAGAAGTGGCCCTTTCAAGCGCCAGATCGTAATACAAAATGCTTAGTCTTAATTTATTCCTGTTGTGGAAAATAACTGTGAAGTGAAGATCTCAATACGATCAGCAAAAATATTTTTAATTTGATAAGCTACTGAAGATTTTAATTATGCTCGTAATGGAGAACATTGGCCTAATGAGGCGAAGGACTCTGGAGAGACGCAGGGGCTAAGAACTGTGAAATGAGTCTGATAGGATTGCTGTAAATTCACACTAGATCGTTTGCATATCAAAGAGCAGGAAATGATTGCAGGACAAATCAATAACCTTTCCACGTTCCAAGGAGTGTCTTTCCTCATTGTAATATTCTAACACACTCTCCTATATTCTGCCAAAACTGTATATTCTCTCTCTCTCTCTCTCTCTCTCTCTCTCTCTCTCTCTCTCTCTCTCTCTCTCTCTCTCTCTCTCTCTTATTCTTTGACGTACCTTAATCAAAGGACACAGCCATGAAAGATGCCAAATGTTCCTGTTTGCACAAAAGCATGCTAATCCTTCGGTTGTTGCTTCTCACTTGTCTTATTAAAGTCCCATTGTTGTTTTGATGGTGGGAATGATCCTTGAAGGGAAAGTTTTCCATGATGATGGTTTGTCTGGATGGGGAAGGTCACTGCTGGAGTGAGTGTCCTGTGCTTCAACAGTGGGAACAATCATTTTCCCCCCACTTGGTGCCCATTGACAGTGGGCGATGTATTTTTAGCCTGTGTGGCTGACAGAATGGCCCACTCTCCCTCAATTACCAGCCAGTTCTGGTGATCCCGACACCACTGTTTACTCAGATGAAACAGGTCCCATAGACTCCTCTGATGAGAGGGGTAACGGACTGGGACCAAGCTGTCTCCTTCCTAACGTACCCCCTTATTTCTCTCCCACTCTATCCCCTGCTCCTATGTTCTTCCTTGTCCTCATTGGATCTCTTGAAACTGAGGGTTGTTCATGATAACACCATAAATTACAATAAAATGTAAAGCTATGAAAATCTCAAACAGTATTGTATTCTATGTTTGGACAAACGGTGTTCTATTTTTCCTGAAAAGGCAGCATCTGATTTCTATGGTAGACATAGAACACTGATCTCTAAATCCTTTTTTGTCTCCCCAGTCTGTCCATTTTTTAAATGCAGGATTGGTTTATCCTCCCTTTTCATTTTTCAACAACGCTATTCCACTCATTATAGGTTGGAAATACAGACAAGCATTTTAAAAAATGTATGTTGTTGGGACACTTGATTGATCACCGGACTGGCAACTCAATTTTACCTCTGCAGGTAGCTCTGGCACCCAGACAGGCAGAGCTCTTCAACCTTTTCCTGTCCTTGTACCTCCGTACCCAGGTGACTATGTTCAAGCAAGCAGAAAGTTGATTTAAGGTTCATAATGACATCAGTTTCAGGCCATCATCCACAGAATAAAAAATAGCCCCTATCCTCTGGGTTCTTTCAACTCTGCTGTTTCTTTCCACACAGAGCCAATACCATGGGGGGACGGTGACACCACTATTAGTTTATTGCTCCATCAGGCAGAGACCTCTGGTGCACCCCTGTTTATATTCCTGTAATCACTGGCCTAGTGATATGCACCCCTTAGGCCTAAAATATGTTACCTCCTAATGCTGTAGGAACTATTACCAGTGTCGCGCTGCTGGCCAAATCAATCACTGACTGGGGGAGCATATTACCTACCGCTGTCCCTGATGTGCCGCTGCTGCACTGAGAACAGCTTCATGCTTCGCCACATTCTTTGCTTTCATATTACCGACAAATTTGTCCTGTCACTGTCCCATTGCCCTCTCTTGGACAACTTAACTGATGTTCTCCAGCGATGAGAGGTCAGTCTGTTACATGGCCGCCTGGGAGGCCACAGGGCCACAAAAGACACTTTAGCCAATCAGGGCAGGCGCAGAGAGGGGCAAGCAGCGACACACACACGCACGCACGAGCACACATGCACGCACACACACACACACCTGGCAGCTGCACCTGAGAGAACAGAGTGGAGCGAACATTGCCGTCTCTCTCATGCTCCACAGGTCAAGAGGAGAGGCTTTTGGGGGAAGGAGGGGAGGGGGGCGCTGGATCAAATTTATATTTATGGGAGTTATATCCTCCCCAAACACATTATTGTAATTTATAACAGATACTGTCTGACCGCTTCCAAGACTTTGAACATTAATGTCAAAAGAATTTACCGCGAGAGAAACAAATTAAGGTTCAGATAAAGAGAACAACTGGTTGTCATCCAAATAGCACTCTTCAAGCTTCTACTCAATTACTTCCTTCACATTTTGGTTTTAAATGATAACTCAATGTAATTCTTCATGTCAATTTGTAATGAAAATGTTTTATACTGTCTCTATCAACAATTCCAGTAAGCATGAGACAAAACAACACAAAATAAAATAAACCATGTTATACATGTACAATATTTTCAAAGTATAAATGACATGCCTCCTTCTAAAACATTCAGAGCTGTTAAAATCATTTTTGTGAAATCTATTATCTCAGAACACCATGAATGCATGGGAGAGTACAATACAATTATAATGTCATGAGAGATTGAATTTTTCAAATCATTTGATTTTGATTCTGAATTTGGAATAAAGGGGAATAAGGCTGATCTGTCTGATCATCGCCTCTGTGTATAAAAGTCATCCTAATTCATCGCCTCAGCCCAAACGAATAACTTCAAACAGTCAAGCAGAACATATGTAGAATAGGAAGGGAAACTCAGCCTGATGGTAAGTGTTTTAACAGCTGTCTTACATAGAGTTAACCACCAATGGTTTCCAAGGGCAGCCTAACCAAGTACCACTCAGTAAAATACTGAAACCAACCAACATACTGTGCGGTAAGATTCAATTCCTCATTTCAGTTTGTATAAATAATAACAAAGAGAAACGATACCTTATTTGTATCTTAAACTGTCATCTGAAAAAACATGGCTGAACAAACAAAGAGTGTATGGTTACTGTATCCTGTTTGAGATGGCCTTAGAGGTATTTGATGACACTAAGCATAAGCAAAGAGTCAACAGGATGTCCAGTAACTGTTGTGCACTTCCATAAAGAACAGCAAGCTGCCATATCGCTAGGGCAATGCTTTACTCACAGGGCGTATGTTTGCCAGATATCCGACACAAGGTAATTCATAAACGTACATTAACAGCACATTGGTGGTCCCCGCCTGTGCCTATGGCAATCATCTGCCAGTGGATGAGTGATCCCATACAGTCCAAACAATAACATGACTGAACAAACCCTGTTTTGGTTTGCTTATTACCTAAGTTCCCCCACCCTTCCCATTTTATCGCCTTATCTTGTTATTTCAAAACTGTTTGTCTTAGTGTGGAATGAATAGTCTATGTCATGTTCCAAAACGCTATGAATGAGTCTTTGTCATTGGGCTGCTCCTTAAGAAAATATTAATAAACAAATTAAGAAATAAACTTCCTGGCTTAACAACAAGTATTGACTCACACCACCATACCCTTATGGGAGATTTCACAATAAGAGGTTCAGTGGCAGTTTAGTAACAATGGTTCCAGTCTTCCTCTGGGCTTAGGAGGGATTGCCACTAGGCCAACACCCAGTATGATGCCATTCTAAGAGAAAGGTATGAATGGAGAGTCCAGAGACAGAGGCTGAAGGAAAGGGGGAATCTATACACCATGATAGTAACAGGGGAGGAACACACTACATGCAGTATAAATGAAACAAGGGGGTAGGTGGGAAACACTTCTAAACTGAGTTGTATACTGTAGTCAAGGCAGATGCAGTACGATATTTCATTGGGGTAAAGCGAGTCTAGGGTATTTTAGCGTTTGTGTGTGTATGTTTGTGGGGGGACTGCTGGGGGAAGGTGTAATCCCCTGTGTGGAGGTGTGTTGTACAGTACAGTAGAGCACTGACCCTGAGTGAGCGAGTGCAGGGGCAAGGTGGTCTGTCCAGGCTGGATGGTGAGCAGGCCTTGTCTCTGGAGGTTGAGCAGGTGCTGCTGCTGGAGCTGTTGGACCTGCATGAGCTGCTGCTGGAAGGCCAACTGCTGAGCCTGCTGCTGCTGCTGAGGACGACACACACACACACACACACACACACAAACAGAAAGAGACACACCATGAGCAAACACACAAACAGGACATGGGTAACCCAGAGCAAACAAAAAGTACATTATTTTCATACTGTTTTGGATTGTACATATTGATTGAACACAGAAACATGCAAATTCTAGTGTAGTGAACCAGTGGACAAACACATGCGGATCATATAGTGCATCCTGTATGTCTGAATATTTGTGTGCTTTTGCACATGTTATGTTCTCTCAAACAGGATACAGTATGTTTGCTCACACGAAAATACACACCTTCTCTCATACACGCACGCACACACACACACACACACACACACACACACACAATCCCAATCGAACCACACCACACACAAACACACACAAACACACACTCACACATTCAACACACCATGTGGGTTTGTCTGTGCACACTTAAGACAGGTACAGTATATATCCCCCTCTCTCTTAATTAACGAGGAGTCAGGAGGCAAATGACAAACAATGAAACAACATAGTTAATCATTCATAATAAGAGCCACAGTATTTTAATTACACCCATTCATAATTCAGCAAACAACGTGTGACGAAATCAAAGTGTTTAATAGCCACACCAGCTAGTCTCACAACTCTCTCAGGCGCGGCACTGAGCTTGGGGAGGTGTTTATTTCCCCCCCAGTGCAGCAAGTTGATTTGAATCATAGAGTGACTGAAGAACAGACGTCTTGTTCATCTTACAGTACTATGACTATACCACTCTGGGAAAGCTAGAGACTCATTTCCTCGGTCTAGAAAGTGAAAGGTGTAAAGTGAGGCAGTAAAGAGAGTGAGAGAGAGAAAGAGAGATGTGTGGTGTAGTGTGGTGTAAACCAATAAATAGAAGGAAAGTATGTAATATCCCTAACCTTCTTCGAATCAAAACAAATGGGGAGATGTTTAGATAACAGAGGAGTGGAGAGACTGACCATTTAACCCTACCATTAACCCCAGTCTCAGCGTCACCATCAAAATATGGATTATTATTCCTTAAACAACAAGTGGAGATAACGATCAATCAAGACAAAGCTCACCTTGTTATGTTTTCTCTGACAGATAAGGACAGCCAAACAAAATAAGCCTGGGAGAGGGCAGGATATTAGGCTATATATATGAGTATACAAGGCCAATTGTCAAGGGGGGGGTGGGGGGCATTCAAATCAACCCGGGCTGCCAAGCTGTGCACCGCACCCTGTTACCAAACACAGGATACACCACTTTGTTTACGTCTCACAATTGAGCGCATACAAAAAAGGTCTCGGTGCAACGCTGCTGTCAGGTCACTGGCCGGCGGCTCAGAAACCGCTGAAATAGCCAGATAAAATGTTCCCCTCCTCCGCCCGTCCTGGTCTGCCTGTCAAAGGTCTGCCGGGCTTCCTTTCCCCTCCCCTTATCTCCCCACGCCCAGCCTCTGCTCCACAGCTCAGTAAAAATAAAGCCCTGAACACACACAGTACTGTACACTACACCGGTCTGATATGGAGAGACCTTCTCATAATGTTAGTCTGATCAGGATGATGTTGTGTCATATTGATGGACTAGCATTTAAGCATGGGCTAGGTGAGAGGGTGTATTCATGAACACCTATTTCTATGGTTTATGTTCTAAACTATATGGAGCATATTTGATGAAGAGCTCACTGACGTTTCAGTGTAATTAATTAGTGATTCAGTTGGCATGTGATTCTTCCAATCTAACAGCCTTTAAAAAATAAAAATAAATTATGGTGTTTCTTTTTCACAAAAGTGTCTTCAATAGGACTCTTCTCTGTACTGTAGCTCCCGTCTGTCTGACAGCATAAGACAAAGATGCTAATGGTACTACGGGGGCGGGAGTTCACAGGGAACAATGTCTTTCATCAGTGCCCTAAATAAATATAGGGTGGCTTTTAAAAACTGAGAAATTAAATGAATTTAACTCTCTCCCCATCAGATTTCTTTCTTGTGGTCTCATCAGCTGACAGCAGCTCCCGTGCTCTCCCAGCGTGCAGACACATTAAAACCCCCAGCTCAATAGACCAAATAAGAGGTTAACAAGAAGTGGCACGAGGGAGAGAAAAATACAGTCCCTGACAATTGATACAGAGTGGCAGTGGCAGCCCTTTATTGTCAAGCTTCAAATATAAAGTTAAAGATCTTTGAAAAACTAAATTTTGATGTCTTTAAAATAAAAGAGGCACAAAGCAACAACAGGGGGTTATTGTCTGCCAGCCACGGGGGAGTCGCGGCACAATTCTTATTCTGTCTTTTGATGGCTGCAGCAGCTAGAAATGCAATTGAGGGGGGGGGGGGGGGGGGGGGGGGGCAACACATAGGAGAGCAGGAGAGCCTCTCGAGGCTGCATCCATTTCCTGTGATCATACATAATACGCTTCAAAAGTTGTTTTTTTAACACTCTGTTCAGCTGATCAATTGCACCTCCTTCTGACTAGCACAACCCCCCCAGTTCGAGTCGTGTTTACATCAGATGCGACTTGGTGACAGGCCCTATCTGAGGCCAAGGAGCTCTGCTGTCACGTTGATTTATGGGAGCATCACACCACAACTTGTCCAAATTGAAGCCTGCAGTTCATTAATTAGAGAGCTGGGACTTTGAAGTCGGTAGCTCCGACAGTGTGTGTGTGAGCATGTGTGTTTGTTCGTTCACGTTTGTGCGCGAGCGTGTGTGAGTGTGTTTTTAACATTTGGCTTAATTTATATCCTTTTTTTCTCACCCTCCCCAAACGTGGCTCTCAGAGGGGAAAAGAGAGAAAATTCCCTGATTGTCTTTGAATTTCGTTTGACCGCACAATAATCATTCCTTTGTCCAGAGTGATGCCTGTATCTGCGAGTCATTAACACGCATTGAGCCGCCGCTGATGAGCCAGGGGAAGAAGGAGAGCGTGGGCAACAAGGCTGGGAGCACTCCCTGCACTGATATCTCACAATTACATGCATTCTCTCCAATTGCCGTTTCCATGCTAATTACCAAGGAAGCTTCTCAGATTTATATGCTCGACGTTTCAGCCTTTCTTTTCCCCTTCCTTTGATTATTGGCTACAAGGGCGCTCATACGAAGGGCACACTTTGTTGTAGGACCCTTGTTTACTGGAGCGAAAAGAAGAAAAAAACTGCACAAACATCGCCTGAGCAGCAGTACCAGCCCCAGTCCCTGGAAGAAGAGGAATCATCAGTATTCTTAGTTTATAAAGTTATTACTGGTATTTACCCAGAGAGCCTGACATGCTAATCAGAAGCATGAGTGCACTTGATTCTTTCACTCTCTTTTTTTTTCTTCTTCTTAAAAACCACAGCCTCTGAACAGATGGCGAGAGGGAGAGAACAAATGCCTTCCATGCTCTGCTCTGAGCTTGGCTGAGGCTCTTACTGCCGGGGCAACACGTGAGTTGAGTAAGGCAGCGGCGTGCAGCGGTGCTGATGGTGATGATGTCAGCGTAGTGAGCCTACCTCTTTACTCTGCTTGCCCGCATGCTGCTGCTGGAGGAGCTGGAGGTGGAGCTGTTCCTGCTGTTTCTTGTAGAACTCTTGGAGTTGCTGCTGCAAAAGACATCGGAGCTACGTCTGAGTGAGAGCTCACCAACCAATCAATGTATCAGGGCCAAGCTAAACTCAGCAGTGGGCCGTGGGATACTTTCAACACTCTGGCTGTTCTATATTTGATACAGTTTCGTGTTCAGAAGGAATGCTAGTGCACTGTAGATCATTCCCTTTAAAACACTGTTCATATGGTAGTTGGTGTGGGGATGTTGATGTGTTCTATGTACTGCATGTGTGTCGTATGTGTGTCCCATGCATTTACCTGTTGTAACATGAGGGCCTGCTGCTGTTGCAGGAGCACCTGGAGCTGCTGAGGGCTCAGGACCTGCTGCTGGAGGATCTGCTGCATCTGCTGGGGAGTTATTACCTGGGGTGTCATCATAGCCACTGAGACTGGAACCTATACGAGATACACAGAGGAGACATTAAGGACAGATCAGTCACTAACCTGGTCTATGAGAGAGACAGTAGTACAGCAAAAGACTGACATAGCCAGGACACATGATTTATAGGATTAGATGACCACAGCAAAGAAAGAGAACTGGAGGACAACAAGCTTGTCACTAGTTAACACAGCCACAAAGTCATATTGCTATTGCTACAATTTCTATTCTTAAACACTGCTAACCTTATGCCTAAGCATAATTGTAAATTAAGACCAAAAAGCTCATTTTTGTTTTCATGAATTTTGTAACTAGGGACAATCGGACAACAAGCAGAGACGGTAAAGACTACAGCAGGTCAACCAGACTAATTGTCAGGGGCTACACACACCGACACAGCTACTCAAAAGAGACAGCTAAGGATAGCCCAGCCCCTCAACCCCTCTGGTCTGTACTGGAGAAATCACCTGGAGTGTCATCACAGCGAGAGATGCTACACCCCCTGAGCTGTAATGACACGAGACAGCCAGGCTTGCAGTAAGCCTGTGGAGAATCTACTACAGGCTCCGACCTTCAGCACAACAGCCCTCTCCAGACACACACACACCTAGCACAAGGCTGTCCAAGGTCTGATTGCTTCTGTTTTGATGCTTTCTTAAGCTGATCATTTGAGGTGATCTGCAAATAGCAGAAAATGCAAAGATAGGCCACACACTGTAGGTACAATAGCTCTCTTTGTACATAAGCCATGTCATATGAGAGCATTTCATTAGAATATTGTCAACAGCAATTTATTTAACGTAGAAATAAAACGCTGGCGCCATGCCTTGAGGAGGGCACACACTGACACAGGCCCTTAACTAACTCCTAACAAAAAGGTGTGAGTGGATGACTCTTCAAAACAAGTGATTTGTTATGACACTGAGAGAGCCCCACAGTTGTCAGGCTGCCTTAATTGCTCCGGCGGCATTGTGGCTTCCCAGAGTGTCTGGATGCTGCCACTCACAGCTGTGATGTGCCATACCATTAAAAGCCCCTTTCGCTGACATTTTAGTGACAAACAGCTACTGAGATATACTTGATAGCGTCTCACATTTGCAGCTGTTAACATGTCGTGGTGTGTGTGGTAGAACTGTGCTCTGCGTCTCTGAGGCTAATGTCGCCCGGCTGATAGAGCGGACATTAGGGGTGACAGTCTGTCTTCGCCAAGGTTACCCAAATTGTATCACGTCCTCATAGCTAATGACGGTCCTTTGAATTTTTCATGCATCTCTGAATGTGATGTAGCTGTTTGGAATCTATCTAGCTGGTGGGGTGTTCTCTGACACCTGCAGCATGCATATCACCTTATTCATTTTCCACATTGGAACATAAAACAAACCTAAAACGGGTCATAATGAGCAGCTTGTACTCTCACAGCGCTGGAAAGGGCAGTAGTGTTAAACAGGACGCTGTGGCGCTGACGCTGATTCTCTCTGTAAACTTCATTGAGAGGTGCTCCGAACTGCGTTACGCGATTAGAGTCGTTTTGTCCTCCTGTAGGGGAAACTCAAGAGGTTTTGCTCCACCCAAGACCCAACGCACTTAACATTTCTCATTTTCAGTACGAGGTGGCGAGAGGATGAAAATGCAATATTAATTCCTTCCGTATTACGTCTTAATATGCAGTCCATCTTGACTTTTTCATTTGGCTTGTCATTTGCATAGCCAAGGCTCCCGTTCCTAATTTCACAGTCATTATACACTGATGTCCTTTTTTCTCAGCATCACTAATTTTGATGAACTATTTTGAAGGTCAACCAGGCAGCGTGTCTTGCTACAGTATAAGCCCTCTACGTGATGCGATAGATATAGACCTGCCGTTAAAAACCGCCTCAGCACCACTGACAATTACCTCACACACACCAAGGACAAATAATAATGACTCTTCTTTGATGTTTTATATTAAATTACATGAGGGAAACGATCTACTTCAGATTTGACATGCTCTACTTTTACGGGCAGTAAACGTAGCCAGGGTTATTTTCACATGTATTTAACCGGTTTTTATTATGCATATTCAATAGTACATGTTTTATAGAGTCTAACATAGAGATCCAGTGTAGAGAAATAGAATTAACACAATATTTTAATCACTTTCACACTTCTCAATAACTGACAATTTCATTACAAATTGCATTGGAATTTCATTCAATTAATTTCCTTCTTCTTTTTTTTTACACCTTGAGCAACACATCCTCTGGTTCAGGAAGCTTCACACCTCTCCCTGTCATGATTGCGGGGTCTGGTCCACTGTAACTACTGTTAGACACCCAGAGACGGCAGGCAAAGCCATGGCAAGAGGCTATTACAGCCAACATTTTATTACCCATTACTACTGAGGTCATTAGCAGTGAGAGGGATTGTACGGTTCTTAACCTATTGATCATTGTAACTTCTACCATTTAATCCTGTGTTGAATGAGTGAAAATCTGCCTAAGACAGGGGGCTATTGAGGGGAAGGGTGGGAGGGAGCACTTTAAGTGAAAAATATGGCCCTGGCTGGTGTATCATGCCTATTTAAAGCAAACACGGGCCGCCAGTCTCCATTTAGAATGCTCTCCATATGGCACACTCCCTTATCTCTGGTTAACATCATGACTCCAGATGATTCAAAGAAATATATGTACATATAAAGGGAGTCTGAGGGAGAATTCTCTGTCTGTCTGGTTAATTAAAAGAGAATAGGAGAGTTTATAGGATTTATGGATTTCAGTAAGGCGTGGCGCTCTCCAGGTGCCTCACGTACATAAACATTCAAGCCTGGAACATTCTCACACAGCTGCAGTGTGACTGTAGGCAATATACCAGTGCAGGCCTGCTGGCCAACACTCACTCACACACACACACACACACACACACACATAAGCATTAAAAAACTTGCACACACAGGCACTTAAAGTCCATACAGCATGTGTACTCACACGTATAGTTAAACATGCAGTCCGGAAACTATAGCACAACAAATTCGTAACATATTGTACGAATTGGATTCATAACATATCATTTGAATTGCAACCCCCAAAAAACACATTATTTTTTGGCAGGACGTAACATATCATACGAAATGGATGACATAGTACACAATTGAAAGGGGTAGTACACGGGGACACATCATGAGCACCACCTTTAAATTGAATGGCTGAAATTATACAAAAGTTCTGGAGCATCACTTTTTACAATATGTAACTACAACGATATTAATAACAAATACTAAGACTATTTTTTATCCGGTAAAAAAACGAATTGTGTTATTTATTCCTGCTTTCAAAGATGCAAACTGTGACAGTTTAAATTGCCACTGTCCAATGCAAATACAGCAGTAATACCGCTCCCTTATGTATCTGTCATTATTATCATGACAGTAACATACAACAGGTTAGCCACATTTCTAAAATATAATCTATTTACAAAAATAGTTCTGAAACTATGCATTTTTAGTTGCTCCTAAGAGAGGAGGTTAGCGTAGCAGGCACCGTCTGATGCCGTGCTGCTTGGAGAACAGAGCAGGAGCATGTTCAGAGTGAAAGGAAGGCACAGCACAGAGTGATGGGTTAGGACTGCACTCTGCTCTGGTTAGGACTGCTGCCTTCAAAGGACACTAAGCCAACTTCTCTTTGTGCGCCACCACCGAGAACATCCACGGAAATTATTTTCTAATGAGGAAATATTGCCCACAGATCTGACGATGTTGGAAATGCACTGATTCACACTTAATGAAAACGCTCTCCGACCAGCGTTCCCCCAGAAGGCAGAGGTCAAAGTGTGGTGAGAGAGAGAGAGAGAGAGAGAGAGAGAGAGAGAGAGAGAGAGAGAGAGAGAGAGAGAGAGAGAGAGAGAGAGAGAGAGAGAGTTGTTGTTGTAGTTGCTGTTAATGGTAATCCCATTTCCACTACTATTATTATTATTATTGCTGTTGGTCCCACCATTTTTGTTATATCTATACTTTGACAATGTAAGTAATTTTACTTGCCATGTCAATAAAGTCTATTGAATTGAATTGAATTGAGAGAGAGAGAGAGAAAGAGAGAAAGAGAGAGAGAGAGAGAGAGAGAGAGAGAGAGAGAGAGAGAGAGAGAGAGAGAGAGAGAGAGAGAGAGAGAGAGAGAGAGAGAGAGAGAGAGAGAGAGAGAGAGAGAGAGAGAGGAAGCAGATCCAGGCGTAAGGCTAGCCTCCCTCCCCCCTCCTGGTGATACAGGGGCAATTAAGGAGAATAGAAAGAGGAAAAAGAGGCCAACTTCAATGAGACCATGGCTGATATTAAACTGGCCATGAAGGAACAGGTTAGATGAAAAGGAAAAAAAATCTAACTTTTATATCTTGCTCCCTGGTGTCATCTTGTTTTGTAAGGACATCAAATGGAATGTAGAAGTAGAAAATAACAAGCCCTTGAGAAATCATAGAAACCAGCCTGTTTGATGCTGTTGGTTTACCTTGGCCTGAGACATTGGAATAGTAATGGCGCTCTGTCTTGAATAGCATATAATCTCGAGCATGAAAATGTCTCCGAAATGAGGATTTCATGGGAGGCATTGCATTGAAGTGATGCATGAACATAATTAGTCCTCGACAAGATCGGAATGACTCATTTTTTCATGTCTCGTTTAGGTTTATTGAAATATTGAAGGTGGATAACGCTTTGGAGAATATGTCAAGCACATTTTCTCTGCTGGGAAAAAAGGGTCAACAAAATAATATCTGTTTCTTACATTTTATTTTGGTGTATTTTTGTTTGTGTGTATTACTATTATCTATATCTATCTATCTATCTATCTATCTATATATATATATATATATATATATATATATATATATATATATATATATATATATATACACACATATATAGATATATAGATAGATAGATATAGATAGATGGATATATTATTATTATTATTAAACAATAACCAATGTATGAAGTCCCAGGCTACAACATGCATGACAATGAACACACAGCGACAAAGCTACCCATCCTGATTCAGTTAACCCTCACTAATTCCTCTCTGTCATCCAAATTCAAACTGCTTTAAAAAACGTTTACAGTTCAGATAAACAGGATAATCACAGTCACATATTCTCCCCATTTGCTATTTATATTCTGCAAGGGGATCGTAACGATACGCAGCAACTGTAAAAACAAAACTTAAGATTGCATTTTAATTAACTTTTAAACCACAAACAAACAAGTTTTCAGCAAAGCTGGGCCAGCGTTCCGTAAAACCAACAAACTATACGGAGAAGTGAGCGAGCCTCTCACCCTAACTATAACAGCTGAGCTGCGTGGTGTCGGCTCTTTCCCACACTCAGGGAGTCCGCCACTGCAGGTGCCCACTGCTGAGCACAGAGCAGAGGGCATGGTCCCCACCCTGACACACACACTAAACACTGTCTCAGGAATTGAGAGGAACAGAGAGTATGTGTAACACCTCTGCTATTCAAACAGATAGTCATCACACAGCTAAATATGATCACTGGGGGCCATCTCCTGTAGTTGCCTGTAGTGAGAGTATATTACTTCATTAGAGGATGATTTCTTTCAGTGTATTTATGTTCCACTGTATTCACTGATAGAGATACGTCTGTATTGCAATAAAATTATTTGCACTAAAATGATGTGATATAATAAAAATTATGACACTTCACCTGTGTACAATTATGTGAGATATGTTTTGAACTGAGTGACAAAAAATTCAAAACGCTGAAATCCAGCAAAGTTTATAACACTAATTACTCATTTTTTAAATGAGGGTTCAAGTTTCCATTTTCACTGATAACATCTCACACGTTCTGACATTTCAAGCCACTCCCTCATATGTAGAGTTGCAGGCACTTACCAGGCAAGTTTGAGACAAGTTTTACAAAAATAAAATATGCAATATGCAACTCTACTGCCAACAATAGCACCATTCACCAGACCATTCACCTTGTCGTAGACCTGGCGCGTGCATCACCACACAACACCAGAACCCCCTCTTCTGTTCTCTTCCTTCGTCCCTCTGTGTGCGTGATTTATGGTTTACCAGCTCAGCACCGTTACGCAACACTGCGTGCCTTCAGATGCATTATTTGAGTCAGTTGAGATTTAATTAAGATCACAGCCTTTAAAATCCCCTTCAAATGAAAATTTACCCAAAGACAATGCCTGACACATACTCATGCAGATTGTTTCCATTCTCTGCACACCAGCAACGCAAACCTAATCCTTGTTTCCATGACGGCAGACAAGGGGCCACAAATTGTGTTGCTTTTTTACGCCGGCTTGTGTTGTTGTCTTTTGTGAGTTAGAAATCCATGTGGCCAATTAATAATAATTAAAAGGGAGAAGTCAGCAGCTGGCTTACAGTATGTGTGAATGCCTTCCACAGATAAATCTAGATCCAACACATATGCCTGTGCTTATATCTGGGTACAGCCTACTGAATTATTCCACAACTACTTTGACAAACACATTTTTTCTTTTTTTCTTTGAGGAGCCCAGCAGCAATCAACACAGTATCACATAATGCGTTCTAGCAGAGCAGGACAGTGGCAAATATAGGCTAGTTATTATTTTGTTACGCCTACCACTGTCTATACACCATGTAATCATACTGTTAACTTACTATCTCTACCCGTTGAAATACATAACATCTTTGGTGTTGACTTAATTTGCCTATCTGAAATGGAGGCACGCTTTGAACAAGCGCACTGAGCAGTAATGCACCTTGAAACTGAACAAAAGCTATTTTCAAGTCAAAACGTTCCTCAATCCAGCGAGGAGTCAGCGGCAACAGCAGAGAGCAGCTGGTGGTTTTCTATATCATCGCTAAACTATTCCCCCTCACTCACTCCACACTGCAAAGCAGTGGCCAGTCCAGTAAAGGATATCCCAGAGCACTGTGGGCTCTCGCTGGCCCCGCGCCCCCCTCTCTGGGTACAGGGTAATATCTGGTTGCCTATGTCATGGTTTAGAAATGACAGGTGCTGGCAGCCTCTCCCCTTGACAGGCCACTGCACAAATAACGGCCCTGCCTAAAAGGGCTAATGCACTACTAATGAACAATAAATCAACTTTGATTACAAACTGTCAACCCAATCAGCTCGCACTCCAGCTCTCCCAAAATGCAACTCCAGCCCGGCCGGTGCAGCTGCACAGCATTACGGTGCACACTGGCTGTTTAGACTTCACATCTAATGTGTACCTCCACCGGCCCCTCTCTGCCAGACACTCTACCACCACGACACACGCTGCTGCTGAAAACTCCCCCCCAATGCCAGGGCTCCTCAGACACAGTCTGGTGCTCAGTACAAACATGGCAGAGGGGGTAGAGGGTGAAAACACTAGCCCTAAAAGTGAGGAAAATGTGGGTCTTTTTAAAGCATGCATTAATATATTAATTGAAAATGTCATTTTGGAAGACTCTGGAGGCTCTCACATCATTAAAAGTTAAACCAGCACCACAAAGTCAATAACTGTCTTCAGTCTAATACCTAAGGGGTGTTTCGTGTGGTTCAAATGTACCACCAGGGAAATAGGGGGAAGTTGGTGTAGAGAGGTTCAACTTCACCACTCATTTCCATTCCCCACCCCCTTTACAACACACGCGTGGGCACACGCACACAAAACAACTTTTCTGGAAAAATGTCAGTGCTGACATTTAGAATGATTGAGTCTGGCTAAAATGGTTATGTAGTGACGACGTCAAATGTAGAGTTGTGCCTCCCTCTCCCCTAATTTCAAGTGACAGAGTGAGGAGAGGAACAACCCCCCATCACCTCACTGCCTCCCTCACTTGACAGGAACACTGTCGATAGCCTGGAGTGGGAACCAAGTCTGAGCGGCACACACACACACAGCTCACACACACACAGCTCACACACACACACAAACTGTGAATATCTCATGTAACACTTTTCCACTAAACAACAACAGCATGCGCTACTGAAGCTGAGGGCTACATGTGCTTGTTACTACTACACACTGGGATGTATAATATACAAAATACTAATATGTGATAAACAACTTTAATGCTCAAATAGAAACATGCCCCACTGCTTTTCCTAGAACTTTCCATATTTCAACAACAAATACTTTAGTACCAGATCCTGATTATCAGGTTAGTACAGCGTCAGTACTGTAAACAAAACCAACACAACTCGAATAGTTACTACAGTATATCTAAACTGGCATTGGAGCAACTTCATGTAAAGTGAAAGTTCATGTAAAGTGTAACTAAATACACAAACAAATAAACAAAACACTTTAACGTTTCATTTGTTGAAGCACATTTCAGCAAAGGAAAACTCTATCTCTGAATGGCATCAGCAACTAACAGCAAGTAAACACATACCCACAGCATTTCCACACAAATCACACATGCTTGTAGTGTAACAGCCTTTAGGGCAAGCCTGTACTCTGTCACTATCTCCAGAACACACTAAAACCTGGATCTATTCTCCCCTTAAACAAACTGCATGATAAAATGTACCAGTTACAATGATAGAACATCAACAACAGATAGACAAAAGCCCTCTTTTCTTTTCCCTGGACAAATTAAATTGTCAAGTTTTACACAAGAAAGCTGGCAAAATTGCAGAATCAATCATATTGACAAACCTGACAAACTCCATTTAGCTGGCAGGGTAAACAGAGAGCTGGGCCGTGCAGTGTGGAGTGGAGCGGAGAGGAGCACGAGAGAGAGCGAATGAGAGGCAGAAAGGCAGGCAGAGAGGCAAGCGGACACTGCTGTGCTGTGGCGTCTCCAGCCTTCCTCGGGATACAGACAGATTGCACGCACAAGGTTGCTCCCTGGCTGACAAGATAAAAAACTATCCAATCAACCACGCCCTTCTCCACCAATCACAACCAGCCCCCTAAACATAATCAATTCAAATGGCCTACACAATAGGGAGCCTCAGGCCGAGCTGCAGGTGGAACCATGCCTTTGTGTGGGGCCCCTTTTTTTTAAAGTCACAGTTGACGGCTGTTAACCCTTTGACCCATGCTGAAACTCCGGCCGGGCTATTGAAACAATGGGCACCTAAAGAAAAGAGGCCCTTTAATTAAACAACAGATAAGTAAACACAGCTATCCAGCTGAAAGAAAGAAACTAGCCTGCATTCAGACACTTTATTGTTCTGGTAAATGGAATTGTTTACAGCGCCAGGACAAAGAGCCAAAACTCATTTTATATTCTGATGACAACAAACAGCCAACAAACAATTGAGATGCTTTTTTTGTTGTTGTTGCCAATACCATAAAAAAGCACTTCAGTCTAAAATAAATGCTTTTTATTATACATGTGTCGTTTGTTGTTTTTTTTGTTTAGTTTTTTAAGTTTGTGTGTACTTAGTAAGAAACTGCTTTACCATGAACTATATCACCACTTTCTTTGTCCAGGGTATCTTTAACAGTTGCCCTTTGTGCTTAAATTGTAAACATAAGCAATAAACTCTACGTACTCTTCGATGACACTACATCTAACAAAATACATGATTTTGCCTCTAACTACTAAAACCACTTGTCCTAATACTTCACTACACAACAGATAGTACTACCTTTGGTGATATCACTACTCACGATAAGAGGAATTAGCTGTCATAATATCATCACATGGTTAAACACCCATGTGCACCTAGTATATAAAAGAGAAAAAAATTGAAAACAGGACTCTGCCCCCTACTGGATATGTATGAACTGCACAGGCGAGAGATAATAGAATGTTAAAACATGTCTACATGTGTTTTTCCTGGTTTTGAAATAAAAAATATTTAAACCGTGATAAATATGACTGTATTGTCTGATAATACACTAACCAAGTCAAGCCTGTTTCAGATAAGCCATAACTATGTAATACTTTCAGACATGAAAATAAACCTTTAAATCAGGATTAACACCTCACTCAGCTAATTACCATGTCAATAAACACAAAAAAGAAAAACATGGCCATTAACAAACTGCTCATATCAATGTCTATTAAAGTTTGGCTAAGGATGAATGCTCATGGAATACATTCCAGTCCACAAATACACTGGTAAACTAAACACAGCCCATACTTAACAAGCCATTTTCCCCTAATCTGCTAATAACTAAAAACAAGCTTTGCAAAGATGGGTGACCTATATAAATTATTGACTGGGAGACCTCAAGTGTACATATCTTAGTGAATAATTAAGTAGAAGAAAAAAAAGCTATTTATTTTCTTTCTTTCTGACACACACACACAAACACACACACACACACACACACACACACACAGGTGCTGACAGTGGTGTCGGCTCTGGCCACACTCTTCTCCCCAGTATCTCCCTGGAGTGGCATGTCGGCATATTCTCAATAAAACACCTTCTTAGCAGTAATAGGTCACTGTTCTCATTTCAATGCTCCCAAAGGCCTCATGATAAATTTAGCAGATATACAGTTCAAGCCTTCCCTCTCTCCCCCTCGCACTCTACACTTCTCATCCTCTGCCTGAGCCTACACTGTATACAGTAATTACACATATGTATCGATGTGATACATATAGACTATTACCAACACATTTTATCAACACAGAATCATCAATATCCTTGAGCTTTCAGTTTTATGCTTATGACACAGTGAGGAGATGACATAATAAAATACTCAATTTCCTGCCTGAATTACAGTAAAAGTATGAGTTAACGTCTGGTCATCTGACTAGGGATTTGTTCTGGGGTTAAAGACGATGTCACAGTTCACGTTACACAGCTCCTATTAATAAACAAAGTGGGAGAATACATTCCTTCTAAGCCATATCAACATTGATATAATACATACAGTATCTAAATACAGTGGGGGAAAAAAGTATTTAGTCAGCCACCAATTGTGGAAGTTCTCCCACTTAAAAAGATGAGAGAGGCCTGTAATTTTCATCATAGGTACACGTCAACTATGACAGACAAAATGAGAAAAAATAATCACATTGTAGGATTTTTAATGAATTTATTTGCAAATTATGGTGGAAAATAAGTATTTGGTCAATATCAAAAGTTTCTCAATACTTTGTTATATACCCTTTGTTGGCAATGACACAGGTCAAACGTTTTCTGTAAGTCTTTACAAGGTTTTCACACACTGTTGCTGGTATTTTGGCCCATTCCTCCATGCAGATCTCCTCTAGAGCAGTGATGTTTTGGGGCTGTCGCTGGGCAACACGGACTTTCAACTCCCTCCAAAGATTTTCTATGGGGTTGAGATCTGGAGACTGGCTAGGCCACTCCAGGACCTTGAAATGCTTCTTACGAAGCCACTCCTTCGTTGCCCGGGCGGTGTGTTTGGGATCATTGTCATGCTGAAAGACCCAGCCACGTTTCATCTTCAATGCCCTTGCTGATGGAAGGAGGTTTTCACTCAAAATCTCACGATACATGGCCCCATTCATTCTTTCCTTTACACGGATCAGTCGTCCTGGTCCCTTTGCAGAAAAACAGCCCCAAAGCATGATGTTTCCACCCCCATGCTTCACAGTAGGTATGGTGTTCTTTGGATGCAACTCAGCATTATTTGTCCTCCAAACACGACGAGTTGAGTTTTTACCAAAGAGTTCTATTCTATTTTGGTTTCATCTGACCATATGACATTCTCCCAATCCTCTTCTGGATCATCCAAATGCACTCTAGCAAACTTCAGACGGGCCTGGACATGTACTGGCTTAAGCAGGGGGATACGTCTGGCACTGCAGGATTTGAGTCCCTGGCAGCGTAGTGTGTTACTGATGGTAGGCTTTGTTACTTTGGTCCCAGCTCTCTGCAGGTCATTCACTAGGTCCCCCCGTGTGGTTCTGGGATTTTTGCTCACCGTTCTTGTGATCATTTTGACCCCACCGGGTGAGATCTTGCGTGGAGCCCCAGATCGAGGGAGATTATCAGTGGTCTTGTATGTCTTCCATTTCCTAATAATTGCTCCCACAGTTGATTTCTTCAAACCAAGCTGCTTACCTATTGCAGATTCAATCTTCCCAGCCTGGTGCAGGTCTACAATTTTGTTTCTGGTGTCCTTTGACAGCTCTTTGGCCTTGGCCATAGTGGAGTTTGGAGTGTGACTGTTTGAGGTTGTGGACAGGTGTCTTTTATACTGATAACAAGTTCAAACAGGTGCCATTAATACAGGTAACGAGTGGAGGACAGAGGAGCCTCTTAAAGAAGAAGTTACAGGTCTGTGAGAGCCAGAAATCTTGCTTTTTTGTAGGTGACCAAATACTTATTTTCCACCATAATTTGCAAATAAATTCATAAAAAATCCTACAATGTGATTTTCTGGAGAAAAAAATTCTCAATTTGTCTGTCATAGTTGACGTGTACCTATGATGAAAATTACAGGCCTCTCTCATCTTTTCAAGTGGGAGAACTTGCACAATTGGTGGCTGACTAAATACTTTTCCCCCCCACTGTATATCTAACTCATGTTGCAATTCAAATAAAAATATAAACTGCATACAAAAACTATTTTTTTCTTAAACTGAAAAAAACTTGTAACCTTTACTTTTATCATGAGAAAACAAACATTGTTGGGTTCCCTCTTATCTGAGAAAAGTAAATCATTGTTTGCAGATCCAGGGGCCGGTTGCACCAGTTGGTCGTAAGTGGGTCGTAACTTTACGTCCGATGTAAAATGCAATCTATGCCAGACCTAAAAAATTATACATGTTGCAGGCTTTTCGAGTTGCATATGCGCGAGTCAATAGCAAAATAATACACTTGATTTATGCTACATTATAGCATGCTAAATGTATCTGATCAGAGATAGATTAGGAAACGAATAGATTAGCTACCACCACCACTTATTTGCCCAGCCAGAGATCAAATAACTAAATATATGTACGGAGATTCAGTGAAACAAAATCGCATTGATTGATTATCAGACAAGTCAAGGGCTTTTTGTTGGGATATAGGCTAGGCTACAATGTGAGTGAAGAGCAAAATAATCCACTTGTTATACTAGGCTACATAACATGTAGCAAAATGTTCTGATCAGTGCTAATAGATGGGCAAACTAGGCAGACTAAAATTATCATAATGAGCACTCACCTCAATATACGTAGCTAACATTTTCCCAGCCTAATTGTAACCAAATATCCAAACGGAGATTCAGTGAAAACAAAAATCTGACATTGATTGATTTATCAAGATGCGTCCCCACTCTTGTCTCAAAGCAGTGCAATGGCGCTGTCCCAATCAAACCGGTGCTGAAATTATAGTTGACCACACATGGCTATTGCTTTAAATGATTTAAAACGGTTGGATGATTGTGGGAGTTTCAGTAAGCAACAATTTGATACATGCCTTCAATGGCATTAGCCTACTTCATTCCAATATTATCGTCATTCAGCGATTTTCATTCCAACATTAATTATTTATTGATCCATCCAGTTATGGTTAAGAAAACATGCATGCATAGTGGTGGGCTTTGCGAAATGATGGATGAAGTGACAGCTTCGTAACGGGAAGGTAACAGCTTCGTAACGGGCATTGCCTAGCAACCATCATTATGAAGCATCAAATCGAACCGGCGAGTGTGCTCGCATACTCCCTTGAAAAATGAGAAAAAAGCGCCAATAGTACTGTTTGTCCATCTTGAGATGCTGTAGCCTCAAAATAGTCACAACTAATTCAATCTGTCATTCATTTTGACATTTTTGTTGATGAGATCTTAGTCGTGCAATTTTACATCTAACTAAGATGTTTTGTGCAGTATTTCTCAAGTGAAAACATTTGCATGAAAGTAATTAGTCTCTCGCTGAATGACAATAAAAACTTAATTGAAGAATCCCTACTGTTAACCAATCACCAACGAAGGGGCGTAGACTTCGGCTACAGCCGAAAAAAAAAAAAAAAAAAAACGTCACAAAATGTCACCATAATATATGCACAAACTGTTCCGAACTGTTTCGGATGGGAAGCATGCGGACGCCTTTAGTCACGCCTGTTTAGGGTTGCAAAACTACTGGTAATTTACCAAAGTTACCAGAACTTTTGGTAATTTTGGTAATTAAAAGGTAACCTGTACTTGAAAAACAAAACATTTTTTATTCATATATAATATTAATTTTTTTATATCTGTGTCCATATTGTCCATAAGTGTCTAGTGGAGAGACCATATTGAAAAAAAGCATCTAATCAACGATGGCATTGTTTTCAATTAACTCTGCAACTCTCCAAATACTGTCTTTATTCACAACTGCCACCAGTTTGGCGCCAAAACATTTACAACAAAGACATATTATTGACATAATTTAAAGGATATTTCATGCTGAAACCCTCATATTAAACACCAATGGTATTCACTAAGTTGATGGTTTATATTTAGGATCATGTTTTACAGCTTTGTCATTCTATAATTATTTTATTTTTTTAATCATCTTATTTAATTATTTTATATATTTTACATTTGATAAGGCCACACTGAGGGCCAGAGATAATTACTGACACCCAAAATGGCCACTAGATGTCATGTGATAAAATTCCCCCCCAAAACTTGAAAGTTACCAAACTTCTGGTAGTTTACTGGTACACTTTGAAAGTTACCGGTAACCTATGCCTGTTAAATTGTGTTACAAGGATTTATTGTGTTATTGGTTTGGATATTTACTTTTAATTTCAGGCATTGAAGAACACATTGTTAACTCAGCAGATTTGTTGTCTGTATTTGCTAAATATTTCCTGAGGTGATATGCCAGCGAAGTTCGTGTTTCTTTGTGTTCCGTCTGCTGTGGTTTTCGCTTAGTCAAAACAAAAACATCTACAGCGATGTGCAACATAAATTCAGTGGGTGGGGGAAATTTGTGCTGTATTCTTTCGCGATTGATTCATATAGAGTTATTTGGAATCAGACACTATATTAAGAAGTAGAGTGCCTTATTATGACATTTTGTTGAGGAGAAAAATAATCCTATAGTTAAATGATGCCAAATGAAATGAGCAGTCAAATAGTCATCTTTATCAAACAGTATTATGTCAACATGGTAAAAATACTTAGTTTGAGTACATTTTGGCCATCCGAGTGCATCCGTGCCAAGTATTTGGTATCCAGAAACTAGTCATAGCTACATGAATTACCAGGGCGTGGACTATAAACACGTACTCTTCAGTGCCCAAAATGAATAGAAGTATCTACGGATTGTGTCATTCACTTCAGAACATCTCTCATACATGGTTTCAGGAATGTACACCCCCTCTAAAGACCATACGAGTAAAACAGGGTAAGTAGATTACACTAACTGAAACTATCTGTGTTCACAATACGCCTGATTTTAATCCTGAGAAGCATGCTGGTCAGTTAAGTGTCAGTTATGCTCATCAGTTAAGAATGCTCATCAGTTATTCCCTCCAAGCCAACTTAAAACTCCAGGACCTGATGTCCCTAGAGGAGTAAAACACTTTTTTATTTACAAGTTGTTGAGGCATGTATAGTTGTGAAGCTCTGATGCTTGTGTCATGTACATGTTCGTTACTGATGTACTGCTTATTGTATTGATGTCATTTTCATCTGGTTGATGTCATGTGCCTTTTTGTCTGATACTGATGTGTTGATGCTACTGTCTTGGCCTAGGTCTCTCTTGAAAAATAGATTTTTATCTCAATGAGACTAACCTGGTTAAATAAAGGTTAAATAAATGTAGAGATGCATGAGATACTTGAGTGGATGTTTTTTATATGGATATTAATGCTCTGTCCTTACATCTACCCATTATCCCCCTAAAGGGGGAGTGAATCATTCCAAACAACACATGGCTGTCATCAAGATACTGTGGCGGAGAATGATTTAAAGATACTAGATTTGGGGGAAGGGGGATAGAGCTTGAAGGGAAACATCAGGACTCAGAATAAAAAGCTCTTGAAAATGGCAGAGTGGCTTAAAGCCCTGTGACTGGAGTCAGGCCGACAGTCATCGGATGGCTGAGGCTTACTAACAGGATGGAACAGACTGCCTGGAAATACAAGGGATGACTTCATTCTGACAGAATTATCCAAACCTGTTTCTAATATATACAGTACACATAATGCATTTTTACAATATGACAAGAAAAACAAGTGGTGAAAAAGACATCCTGATCCTTGGTTACACATGGATGCAGGGATCAGCGTTGGGTTGATCATTCCTGGCGAATTAAATCAGCTCAAAGCAACAAAGACATCAAATAAGAATTCATTACCACATCACCTTGAGAGCTTTTACAAACACAAAAGGACAGAGACATCACTTACATACACACCCACAGACGTATATGATTTGATTCTGAACCTAAAAACTGTCTTTAACTGTGCTGTTGAACTTGAAAAATATTGATTTCTCTAATAACACAGTATCTGTCAGAACATTCCCATTTCAATCCCCGTTCAAAACAAGGAGTAGGCCTAGTCCCTGTTTACTGACCGTTGAAAGGAGCATCCATCCACACTGGCCTTGATCGTCTGAACCCGAACGTGTCTGTTTAAAACGGGAAACCTGGCTCATTTGGGGTCCACACCTTGGGCGCTCATCACAGAGTGGATGCGCCCACCTCCATTGTCCCGTTATCTCAGCTGGCCTTCCTGTTTGGGCAGGGGGCCAAAGTGGGCAGAGCCCGGGTTCATTGTCACCTCGCCTCGCCACCACAGATAGTGCTCTGAGCCATGGATAGCGCTCTGGGCCACAGGGCGGCTGGACTGTGGGAGGGAGCGCCTCGGAATGCCGCCTCTGATCGCCTCAGACCCCTGGCGGAGGTCCAGCCGGCAGGCCCCGGCCCGGCAGTCTAATGACTAACAGATTGGAGCGCTGCAGTGTGCATGTGTCAGGACAATGCCATGGGTCTACTACAAAAAACAGAAGTAGAGAAAGCCAGGGGCTTCTCATCCCCTGTCAGATTTAGGTTTGCCCCTGCATTCTGTCACACCACACTCCCCAAAGACCACAAATGAAGGATATGAGCGGCAGAGGGGCTTTCATCATGTAAAACTGAAAAGATTATCTTTTGACCTGGAGATGCCCTCTGTGAGACTGCACACAATAGTGTATAACAGAGGGGGGGAGATACTGAAAGACCAACAGAGAGAGAGAGAGAGAGAGAGAGAGAGAGAGAGAGAGAGAGAGAGAGAGAGAGGAGAGAGAGAGAGAGAGAGATTCACCTGGAAAAAATCTACTGTAGATAAGAGAATGGGTTGATGTTTTTTCCGTCTTTTGCCAATTTCTGAAGAATAACAAGCACTGCTCCCTTGACATCATGAAAATGTTCAATGCAAAATTGATCAGAGGATGTTGACAAGATGACCTATCAAATGAATCATGATCATTTCATTTAAATAAAAAGGAAGCCAACGCATCATTTCAGTGAACAGAGGAAGCCAGGAAACCATAAAAAACCTGTTTCTCTTTTCTTGTTTTCCGTTTCTCACAAGCTTCAAGGACTCAGCTTCAGTAGAAATATGAAAGAACTGATCTTTACATGTTGCTTTCAGAGAACACGCAAATATTCAACAAGGGATTTTTTTTCAGTAGTCTGCCGCCCTATGTGACACATTTGCCTGTGCTACAAATAATATGTCTACAACCACAAATATAATAAAAATAAGCCTAATAGGCGGACTGGGCATTTTTCAAACCATTAACATGATCTGTTTTCAGTCCTAATACACACACAGGATTGTCTTTTCTGAGCTGCCAGTACCGGCTAATAAAAGTGAACTTTCTTCATGGAGGGTTCATATAGAGAACCATGGCTGGCTTTAAGCCTACCTAACAGTACCTAATGGTACTAGTGACATGAATAATGAATAATGAAGGCCCATCAAGGCCACCATCCAGACCTGGAACAATCTGGGCATTACACTGATGGCACTGGAACCATGTTGACATAACATCTTCAGCTCAGCTTCATGTCACATAATCCACTGTAGGCGCTGGGTGTCTACCCAGGATGCCTTGCAGCGTGGTGTATTTAACTGAGCAGGCTCCTAAGAAATGCCACAAATGAGACTCTTTTTTTCCCTTCTCCCTCCGTGGTGTGAGTGGACTATCAGTGAGGGTCTGACAGTGTTGTTCCTAATGACCTATTTCTCCACCCCTGATCCTGCGGCTGGCATAATTAGTTACCTGGGGCTGCAATCCAATTTGAAGTGATGACAAGAAAGTGATCCATGAAAAAGTAATAAGTTAAATCCAATTTCAGCCAGCCTCTAATTAAATGCACATGGAACTAATGAGTCAAACACTACCATTTCACTGATAATGCTAATTAGCGGGGTGGGAGTTGCTCGCTCTCGTCCTGCGCCACTGTAGGTGTGAAGCGCGAGGTAAAGTGGCATGGACTCTTTTAATTACACGTGTCATTCTGTCAGTAATTTACTCGCTTTTTGACCAGTCAAGTATGTTAAGCTGCTCTCCAGCCTGCTAACAGCTGTTTGTATGATTTAGTCTGATTAAAGGCCCTGGGTAACAGTATACAAGCAGGACATGCAGCATCTAGTCTACAAGTTTCATTGGGGGGTTTGGAGATGAAAACACCCGCTCTTCTTGGAGATATAAAACCAAAGAGCCATTTCATGCTGATCAAGGATTCTGCTGCTTGCTTGATTTTTCACCCCGCTTCCATGCAGGTCATTTCTTTCTGATGTTTCAGATATTCTGTGCTTCATTATTTTTTACTTGAATAAAATGAATTGGAGTGAGTCACAGAGCTCGTGCATCTCTCTCTGTCTAATGGGGAGACTGCCGAGATGAATGGGCCCTCACCCCAGACAGCTATACACAGCTCTACACATCAGGTGCTTTTACTGGGTGGCAGCTTAGTACACAGCTCATAATTGTTGTATTATGTCTTTTGATGACCTGTTCCAACTCAATACAAAAATCATTATCCCCAAGTATGCTGTGGAGAATGCCAATGTTGTTGCATTAAAAGGGGTCTTCCAGTGCTTTCTCTACATGTGGGTTTGTCCTTATAGCTAAGGGAGAAGTGCCCTCGAGGGTCTGAATGAAGCGGCTGCTCCACTGCAGGAAGACCACAAGTGAAGACCAACTATATTATATACTGATGCACACATGCACGCACGTACACACATGCACACACACATTCTGGTTATGTATGAACACAGCCATTGAATTTATGTATTTAATTAGTGGAGTATGTTACTCTGAGATAAATAAACACTTGTGGCTTTTCATTATGACAGTTTCAACCTAGCAAAAATGTTACATAGCCTACAACATTACAGAGCTGGCAATTTAGCATTTTATTTAGATACTATGACCAGCCAGCCTGTGCGCTTCACAAGTACTGGGCAGGGGAGGAAGTAGGAAAAAAAGGACCCAGCTCTCTTTTCAATAGCTGAGTGACAGGTTGGGCAAGATCTCTGTATACATTAATAAATTAGAATTTTAATTTTGTCTTTGTCTGCGGGAGATGGTCTAGTACTTCACTACGTACCAACAACTGGCTGTACGCTGGAATCCTCCATGTGGCCCCCACTGTTGACCTCTGCTGCACAATTCCCAGCCTGACTTGGGAAACTGTTTAGTTTGATCCTTTCAACTTATTTGAATCCTGACAAATACGCACACAACTGAAAAGGTCAGCACAGTCATATTTCATCCGCTGGAGCTATTCCTGAGACATCTGCACAACAAAGAGCCTCTTTCACTACCTGACGTTAGACCTAGCTGCTACAATAGCTCATTAAAAAGGGCCTCCTCTGGGAAAGGGGGTATTAAATATTAGATATACACACACATACAGAACAGGCCTTCGTATTAATTACCAAATATGCCCTGAAGTCGTTTGCAATTTCACACTGAAACAAACAACCCCTCCTTGTTCAAACAAAGATACACATCTGAGGCAGCTCAAACGGCTGATCTGAAATTAACGTAAATATTGCATCAGATACGGATAGCTGTTCCTATTCAAAAGCAGAACAGATGAAAAATAAAAGACTGGATTTGCCTTGCATCACAAAAGCTGCCCAAATAAATTCCATGCATCCCTTACCCTCCAATTCTTACCCCCCACCCCATCCGCACACTCCCTTGTGCCCCCTGCTGCTAGTGGTGAAAACGATTTATTCTCGATATTAGTGAGAGTGAGAGTGAGAGTGAGAGAGAGAGAGAGAGAGCGAGAGAGACCAAATAGCTCCTAAAGCCTGTCCAGGCTCAGGAGAGTTGGAACCCTCACCTCATCTTCCTCTCTCTCATCCTTTATCCTGTATCCTTCTTTATCCTTCCTTTAAACAGGCCACTCCTCCTTCTATCACATATTTACCACTGCTACAACAGGCATCGACCAGCAACACAAATACAGCATGTGTGCATTTTTGCCTTGGCTTTGTTAAAAAATAGAATACATCAATATTTCTCAGAAGCTGATTTCTGTGAGTCTAGGCTATATACAATTCTGTATTTTCTACATAGTAATATCATTAAAGTGTCACAGTCTGAAATGTATGTTGTTGACCACCATTGCAATCCACACCCACGAACACACAGACAAACTAGCGTGGTTGGTCTACAACCGTCACTCGCGCTGCCTCTCTTAATTTCCTGTTTATGAAGGTTGCCTGGTACATTCCCCCCCGACAGAAAGAAAACAGCACACAGTGTACCATAGAAAAGATCAAGAAAGTTAAGCACTCCATTGTTCAACTTAATAAGTGACTTCTACAACCGTCCAACCGCTTGTGTTTGTCTTCAGGTTTACAACCAGGAAGTAACAATATGACAGTTGACTGGTGCAACAGCAAACAATACTGTTGGCATGTTGTTAACATGAAAACTGTATGAGAGTGTGTGTTGCAGTACCTGCAGGCTTGGCTGCTTCTCATTCGGGGATTTTAGACCGGTGCCTTGCTGAGGCTGCAGCTGTTGTTGTTGTTGTTGTTGTTGTAGAAGGATCTGTCGAGCCACTTGGAGAGCCTGAAATAGAGATTAAAATGATGGTGGGTTAAAAAAGAAACGACATTCAAACTAAAAGCAGATATTTTATTGTGTCTTGGGGCTCAACTGTTTTCTTGAGACCAATCTTTTTGCTTTTAACACAACAGATGTAACCCAAACGACAATGTGTTATTGGACTGCAGATAGACAACAAAACAAACCTGACATTATAATTTTTTTTTCCATCCACGCCTCGTTCAAATACATTTACATAGTTTCCTCTCAACGCATGCAGAGAACAATAATCAGTTGACAAAATAAACTTGTGGATAAAAAAAGGACAAAAATCAATAGCAACCGGCCAGTGAAAATATTTTCTGTTGATAAGTTGCACTTACAGTAAACAGAAAAAGTCAGAGGCACAGATCGGTGCTTTTTGATCCTCCCCCCCTTCCAGAAAGCAAATAAAAGGTTTATTGCTGCTCCAAATATCTGTTAAAGGACACGGCCTTCTCAGTGGAAAACAAAATACAGTGCAGTCACATGTTTATTGCTCCAGCTACTCCCTTTTCCCTTACGATAAATAATCAAACATGCCATCCAGAACAAACAAAGCCGGGGAGCTGGGAAAAACAGTGGTCATGAAAACCACACTGATACCAAGAAAAGCAAGCGTGTGTTCCCACAGTGAGCCGCCAGTCTCACACCTACACCAGTAAAACATCTGAGTAAATAACTGGGCTCATTCTTTCCATGTTCCTCAGACGCTTACTCCCACAATTAAACAAACTTAAACAAACAATCGGGGGCACATCCAAGACCATCTCACACAGCAGAGTTATAGTCCTCAAGTCAATTATTTGATAAGTTAGGTTGATTGCCAGACGGAGTCAAATTAAAAGTGGTATGTTGAAGAAGAAAAAAGAAGGAGGTGCTCAGAGTATGTAAGAGGGAAAGTTAAAGAAACATGTGAAAGAGTAAGAGGATTGTGTGAAATATTGTATGAAAGTGAAATATCAAAAGGAAGAGGGTATGGTGAAAGAGTTATAGAGAAAGAGGAAGAGAAAGTGATAGGATAAGGAGTTGATCTGCAGGCCTGTTAAAGCTCTATAAAGGAACAGATGAGAGGGGAGTTCAGCTCAGATGAGGGGGCAAACAGCTGTGCGCTGGTCTGTGTGTATATGTGTGTGTGTTGACCCATCTCTAACACAGGCCTGTGGGATGACATCATGAGGCAAGAATATGACCACAGGCTACAGAGGCCACTCTTGTGGCATTTTACTCTCTCTCTCTCTCTCTCTCTCTCTCTCTCTCTCTCTCTCTCTCTCTCTCTCTCTCTCTCTCTCTCTCTCTCTCTCTCTCTCTCTCTCTCTCTCTCTCTCTCTCTCTCTCTCTCTCTCTCTCTCTCTCTCTCTCTCTCTCTCTCTCTCTCTCTCTCTCTCTCTCTCTCTCTCTCTCTCTCTCTCTCTCTCTCTCTCTCTCTCTCTCTCTCTCTCTCTCTCATGAGGGGGAAAACCTATCATAAAGATAGTATACCCTTTTCTTGTGACAGTATGGGATTCAATCCCACACAAACGGAGATATATATCTCCTTCCCCAGAGTCAGATGAACTTGTGAATATCATTTGTATCTCTGTGTTCAGTATGAAGGAAGTTAGAGGTAGTTTCATGAGCTAACGTTAACGATATCACTAGTTAGGAATTGCGCTAACGCTATTTTAGCAACTTCCTTCATACTGGAAAAGGAGACATAAAAATGGTATCCACAAGGTCATATGTCTCTGTGGAAGTAAATAAAGGACCTCATTGCCAAAATACCGAAGTATCCCTTTAATGTGCAACACAGTTTGTTTTTAATTATCCATTAAACAACTACTACTAGTTTGATGGTTGTAGCCATCAATTGTCCCATTAACAATCACCCATATTAGCAAACATTTCATTTCAAACTTCACATTTCTCTAGTATAGGCTACTTATCATAATGAACGATATCAGCAAAATGCCTACGATAAGTGATCGGTATGGTCGGTGTCGATCATTTTCGGTTTATCATCCCAGCTCTACTAGCACTTAAGAAATGCAGCACAAGAGCAATGTAATACAATAAGCTCAAGTTGTCGGTAAGTATTAGTTGATGGTTAAAAGTTATATACACATTGTCTACAGTACTTATGTAAAATGTGCAGCAGGAAGTCAAGTTCAATAGACAATAGAACACAAATGACAGAGCTGTATAATGGAATAAAGGAGAGCATGTTCTTATTCTAAGAGAGAATGACCTTACCTGGTGAGGTGGCATGGCACAACAGAGAACAAAATAGTTTAAGCCAAGCCCACGGATTACTACAGGGCAACATTCAAACGTTTTCTTTTTAACTTATGACACACAGATGCTTTGGTGTAATGTGTCTGGTTTACTAACGGGGGGGGGTGTTCGAACAAGGATACTTGAGTCAACAGGATATGATGGGAGTTCCAGACACTCGTTTCTGGGAACCATTGACCGAATAAATTGGGCAAAAAGCCTACAGTACACTATCATCAATCAGCATAAATACGGTAACCGTGACACTGCAATGCAACACTGTGTATTTTCTCATCATCCAAGTTGATCTCACGTTGATCATCAAATA
This sequence comes from Coregonus lavaretus, assembly GCF_964263955.1. Classification (NCBI taxonomy): domain Eukaryota; kingdom Metazoa; phylum Chordata; class Actinopteri; order Salmoniformes; family Salmonidae; genus Coregonus; species Coregonus lavaretus. The sequence goes on along the minus strand of NC_139995.1, from coordinate 15,970,564 downwards.
GAAACATGTTAATACTTTTATATTTGACCAAAGTGAAAAATAGAATCAGACAATAATCACTTATTAGTCAGACTGTTTAGGCACTCTGTTTTCCCCAATAACTTTGTAAAAGCGTTTTAAGAGCAAAGGATGAGTCAAAATTACTTTGTCTTTATCGAAAAATAACGAGCTAAAATGGCCTAGCTGGGGAACGTATGCAGAGTGTTTCCGAGGTGAGGCCGGCTAGAGGCTGAGGAATGGTTTGTTGTTTAACAAGGCGACTGTAGCTGGCTGCCTTGGAGAGGCCTAATGCTGTGCTAAAATAACCCATTGTGAGCTGTCACTGTGATATTTACACAGCACCCACTCTTCTCTTCACACACAGCCCCTCTTCTCTCTCTCTCTCTCTCTCTCTCTCTCTCTCTCTCTCTCTCTCTCCCTCTCTCTCTCTCTCTCTTCTCCATCTTCTCTCTCTCCCCTCTTTCCCTGGAATTCATCTCCTTTTGATCTCACATTCAAAGGTACTGAGGCTTGATCGACATACAAGTCTAAAAGCAGCTCCAGACGCCTGCGATAAACTGCCAGCGGATGACAGGCCGGAGCATCTAAAGAGCAGAGAAATGAGGAGAACAGCATGTTGTCTGGGCACTACAATAGCACAAATCAAGAGACATATTAGGTGGAACTGATCAGATACAAAAACAGTTCAAAAACAGATAATGGTGACTAAGTTGCAAAGGGAACAGGAGCCAGCCTTGCTATAGGGCAAAGCAGATGTAATGCTAAGGGAGAAATACTGTATGTTTCTAGAATTAACTAGGGTTGATAACATACACTTATTAAAGTTAGACTTTTTCTAATGTATAAAACCATAGCAGAATGAACTGTGTATATTTCTAACTGGCAAAACATCTCATGAGTAACATGATGCTTCTCAAATTGGATTCAGATATTTGTACGTGCAGAATCTGTATATGTAGGCCTAGGTTCAACTGGAAAAGGTTAATTAGAATGTCCTGCTATGGTTGTTTGTAGTACAGGCTAAGCTGTAGCTGTACAGTATGAGCTAGGACAAGGAAAACTACAGTTTTTAAACACACACACACACACACACAAACACACACACACACACACACACACACACAAACGCACGCACACACACAAAATCAGACAGTAAAGATCCTTCAGGTACTTTTGATTAGAAAACACCCTCCAGGATCTGACAAGGTCTTATCGGCAACAAAGCCGACGCAATTTGGTATCCTTGTCATTTGGAATTGTATTTTATTTATCTATTTCAAATGTGTTCAAAGTTCACACCTTCGCTTGTGTTAACGGGTCTGCCTCAATAAACAACGGCTGCCTTATCTGCATACTTTCACACCATATTAGTGAATAGAGTCTCTGAAAAAGGCAGGAGCAGCTCTCATGTCCCAGGGCTATCTAGCAGCAATAAGGGAATGGCTGAGTACTGGATGTCTTTATAAGCAGCCTGCACATTATTTACAGGCTTTGGGTTTCCTGCTGTTAACGCCAGCTCTGGGTGCCATACAAATCCATGCTCAGAGAATTACCACAGAGTCAAGTCTTCCCTTTGATTCAGCCCTACACCTTTTACGACGTTGTAATGGTACACACTTCTTTCTCTCTCTACATAATCTGTTGACCTAGAGTAAACTAAACAAAAAATTGCAAATAACTTAAGTCCAACTGTAGAGGAATTCAAATGCGCTGGTTATAATGAGAGTGTAGCGGCAGGCTACGTTACGCCCAAAGAGGAGACCAACAACACACTCATCCTCCATTTCAAACCGACAGACAAATAATAGAAAAATGTGAGCCAGGTCAAAGAGTGGTTGTGTGAAAAGTGAGAGGGCTTCATTCAGGGTGGCTCCACTGGGAGAGGGGCGGTGAGAAATGAAACGAGGGTCTGGTTTAGTGTGTTTGCTCAGACGCATCAGGAGAGAGCCCTCTTTATTTCCTCGACTCACCAGTGTCCTCCAACCCTAATGCCAGGGAAAACCTTGAATGTGAAATGGTTTCAAACAAATTGCCCCTAATTGCTAGAAGATGTGTGCGCAGGTGTAACTGGATCCCTGTGGCCATTGTGGAGACTGGAGAGAGAGAGAGAGTGGTGGAGTAGAGGAGAGCGGGGTCCAGTGCTGGCTGTTTACTCAGTGGCTGGAGTTTATTAGATAGGAGACCAGGGCTCTCAGACGGCCAGCAAAAACACAGCTAATAGGTTAGTCCTTAATAGTCCTGCTCAGCAGACACAGACCTTTCTCCCCCCCTTCTCAGGCCTCGATGGGTTTGCGTGGTGATGGCCTAAATGTCAAGGTTCTCTGCTCAACTTTCTGAGTGAGAGAGCACACGTCTCAACTCACCTGACATTTATGGCCCTGGCTCTACCCCTACCCCTCATCCAAACAAGGGGCCCTTTGCACCTCAGCTGCAGCCCTGTGCAATAAGCTCCCTTCTTTCTGGCTCCTCCTGGTGTGTTGGTAGCACAGGAGGCGAACTCCCTCCTACGGATAGGAAAGCTGTTCTTTATTTTATTTTATTTTACGCTGGCTATTGTAAGACTGGTGGTGAATTTATTGAAGCTGGGAGAGTTACTGACACTCATTGTAACTAGTAAGATGATGTGGGTGAGGAGGGGGAGGGCTTTGAGCGTACAAACATATAGTACTGGAATTAACTTGTGTCATTTTAATTGAAATGCATATGATTTTACAGAATTCTTGTGAGCGGATAAGCAATGGGAGGATTGTGTCTATTTATATTAATTGCGTTGTTTTTTTTTTACTATGGCCGTTTATCTGTAACGCAAAGTAGGCAGGGCTGGATTCCCAGTAAGTATATAATTAATGCCATTTCCAAAAAGCCTCTCCACATGGAAAACAGGCACCCATGTTCAAACCTCACACTTTACAGGCCCTCTGAAAAACACTCTCTAACCCATGTTTAGATTTCCAAACTAATTCATGTAGAATCCATAAATAAATCAACGTTTTATACCCACTTCAAACCATTATATTCCCTTCCTTTGCTGCACTTTTCAACTAATCTATTAATATTCATGACAAGACTAAACATTTCAAATTGCCATGTTTAAACAATATAAAGCACAGCATGCAATTATATAAGTTGCAAGCTGACTTCAATAAAAATCCCATTTTGTTTGTTCTCCCCATAACAGGTAATGCAATGGCTTGACAAATGTTTTTAGGGGGAAAATGGAGTGAAAGAAAAACAGGGTAGAAAATGAAGTTATTAAACATGAGTGTGGATGGAAGAGGGTGTTGTGGAGCGGGCCTGATGATGGACGGCAGGGAGTGAAGGGACGGAGAGTTGGAGGGAGAGAGAAAGAGAGAGCGTAGAGAGAGGAGCAGGCGCAGCGTAAACAGTGCCCCACCAGGCGGGCCCGTCTGGGCCCGGCGCTCTACTCGGAGCCTGGTACGACAGCGTGACCGGCAGCCCAGGAGGTCAGCTCAGCTATGCAGGCCTGACAGCTTCCGTTTGCTGTGTGCCGCCGGTTTGTTTGGATTCTCCAGCCTTGCTTAGCTAGCAGCTTAACAACAGATGGCAAAAAGAAGGCCCCTATTCAAAGAGGTCTGGATAAAGAAATGCATATAAAGAAAAGCACACATACTGTATACACAACACACACACATACACACAGACACACACATTCAAGTATCATTTACGATCAAAGTAACAGGGCCAATACCTACACTAAATAAGACGAATGTAAGAAAATAACAATGGCTTCACTGTCTTCACACAGGCAGGACAAACAGACATGCACACACACACACGCACGCACGCACGCACGCACACACACACACAGTTTTGTCTGATTATAGGACAACAACTTCCTATCATGATTCAATAACATAATGAAAATCTCCTCTCTGTGAAGGCCTTTCCATCCCTACCATTCAGCAGTTATTAAATGAATAGTGTGTTTATTACTGCTTTAGTGTGGTGTAAACTCATAAACACCCTCCTAGACTACAAGCGAAGCTGTCAACTAAATATTGTTTCCTTCATGAGTCGCTCTTCCACCTCAATTACGCCTTTCAACTTCCCAGGCACTGTATGATAAAGTGACCGTAAAAATCATTCACATTAATACACCATTGTGCATCTGCTGCTAAAGGTAATTAAAGAAGCAAATGACTCATAAGAATAGACATATTAGCCGCAAAATGAAAGGCAACTGGGCTGCCTCATGAAAATATGTACCATTAAGATACTGCATTTTCATATTCAGGGTAATCAGCTCCACTAGCCTGATGCTGATTTAATCCAGTCTATCAGAGCGCGTCCGCGTGTCACTCTTTCTCCCCCTGGTAGCCACGCTGCATTCTGCTTCAGCACCGCCCGTGAATGGCACCAATGAAGGGAGGTCACACAGAGGCAAATCAGTTGGGGAGCAGTCAATGCTTTGGTTTCACTTAGATGGCAGAAAGAGAGGGAAAAGAGAGAGAGGGAGATTGAGTGAGGAGAAGAAAAAAGAGAGCGATAAAGAATATAAAGAAAGAGATGGGAACAATGCAAGGCAGTTCTCAGTCTGTACGCTCCTCTCTCCCACTCTCCTTCCTTTTCCCTTCCCAACATGCAACGCCTGGGGATGCCAACCCCCAAGTCGATAAAACATAGAAAATGTCCTGGGCATGCCAACGGTGCTGGGTATTTAGACGGTGCTTAGAAAAACCTCCTTGTTTCGTTTGTTATTGCATTTTCGTCCGCGGAGTTGCATCAGGTAGTGGTTGGGAGTGTCGTGCTTGGAAAAGGGAGCTTCCAAAACGCAGCGTGAGGTGAGGATTCTGAGGAGAATTATCCTATGTATAGCGTAGTGTTTAGAATGGGAAGGCTTTGTTGTTCTTCATCTCATGCACATTACTCAACTTCATCAATAGAGCAACTCCCAAGTCACTCTCAGTAAAACCCCAAATCTCTGATTTGTGTTGCACTGAATATAGATGAAGACTTGCAGCCTGTGTAACATTACACTCACAACGCCCCGCTACAAAGCACTGCTTCAGGAGGAGACTGATATTCTGCATCAGACAGTTGACACAAACGTGGGGGATTCAGACTGCTCAGGGCACTAGTTGCTTCTGTGTTGTCAGTTGATTGTTCCTCAGCTCTTCTACTATGGGTTTACTACTCTGTTGCTCAACCGTCTGAGACACAAAAATAAAGTCTGCCTATAATATGATGCCACCAATCAAAAACACCTAAAAGGTAGAGTGACATTGCCTGGAGCCTATCACTGCTGTGAGTGCAGGATAACATGGTGTGCTCTGACCCTAGAGAAAACACACTATCTACACAAACCTTGCTGTTGATTTCACAAACACGGAATTTGGTCAAATGATATGGCACGGAATCCATCCCTTGGTTGCTACAGCAATTGAGCCTTTATCTGTGGTATACTAATTAAACGTTAGAAAATGGCTTCTATCATAGCTACACTGATCCCAGGCTTCATTACTGTACATGTGCATGGCCAAAGAGCTCTATTTTAATGTCATCTGACCAAAGCACAGGTTCCAATCCAAGTGCCAATGCCATTAAGCAAACTCCAGGTGTTTACATTTGTTGGATGACATGAAAATAGAGCTCTTTGACCACGCACACCAGTGGTGGGTCTGGCGTCCAAATGAGAACGCATGAGCAGAAAATAACCCCATACCTACTGTAAAATATGGAGGTGGATCTTTGATGTTATGGGGCTATTTTGCTTCCACTGGTTCTGGGGCCCTTGATAAGTTCAACAACATCATGAACTTTAGCAGTCCCAGGATATTTCTGCCAAAAATTTGGTTGCCTCTGCCGGGAGGCTGAAACTTAGCCGCAAGTGGATCTTCCAGCAAGACAATAACCTCAAGCACACATCAAAATCCACAAAGAAATTGTTAATTGGCCACAAAATCAACATTTTGCAATGGCCATCTCAGTCTCTGGACTTAAACCCCATTGAAAACATGTGGTTTGAATCGAAGAGGGCAGTCCATAAGCGCAGGCGAAGGATATCAAGGATCTGGAAGGATTTTGTATGGAGGAATGGTCTAAGATCCCTCTCAATGTGTTCTCCAACACATTAAACATTTTAGAAAAAGGCCCAGTGCCGTTATCCCCGCAAGGTGAGGTATTGAAAACAGGGGTGTCAATAATTTTGACCCCTACATTTAAAAAAAAAAAATGATTTACTTGTTAAACAAAATCTCTTTCTATGAAGCAATTGCATTAGTATAACCTAATATATTTTCCCAATTTTTTGGAGCATACAATATAGCTCAGTATTTGTATTTATTTTATCCAGTAATTTTTGCTCATCTTTATCAAGGGTGTCAATTTCAGATCCCACTGTACATCATTTGCTAGGGATTTCCTTTGTCTTGACCTGGGACGTAAAGCACGTAACCCCCTGTATCAGGTCTATGAGATGCCAGTGGAGGAATCCCAGTGTGGTTGGAGTGAGAGTTCCTCTCCGGGATAATTGTTCTATAAATCACAGCGACCCCAATTGGCCATGGCTGTGGATTGAGTTGCAGTGGAGAGGCAGCTCCCTGGGAATACCACTGTCTCTGTTGAAGTCATTCCAAGAAGGGTAATATGATCCCAGACAGACAGGAATAAAGGAAGAGAAAAAAAAAATCTAATTGCTTTGGCCATAAACTAGAGTGATCTCCTGGCTGGGTCTGGAGTCTGGACAGATCACCAGTCAGCTTGGACTGACATGATTCATTGTAGTGTTCTGACGAAAGAATGCAAAGACAAAAGGGGTGGCCATACTCTTTTGGTTTGATTATGACGCTCTCTGCATTTCTAGTGTTAACATTGACACTGGGTGTTACTCAAACACTCACAAGTAGGGTTGCAAAGCTACTGGTAATTTACCTAAGTAATTTATACTTGAATAACTTAAAAAACATATTTTCATATATAGTATTCATTTTAAAATATGTATCCATATTGTCCATGAGTTTCTATTAGTGGATAGACCATATGGTTCAAGAGAAAATTGCCTAATTAATTTTAAAAGTATATAATCAACAATGACATTATTTCAATGACCTCTGCAACACTTCCAAATATAAACTTTTTTCCCAACTGCCACCAGTTTGACGCCAAAACATTGACAAAACAAATAAATATTGACATAGTAAAATAAATAACAAATGTATAAATGATATTTCATGCTTAAACCCTCATGCTTAAACCCTCACCAATGTTATTCACTGTTGATGGTTTATATTTAGGATAATATTTTACAGCTTTGTCATTTTCTTTTTTCTTTTAAAATACTTTTATTTAATTATTTCATATATTTTACATGTGATAAGGCCACACAGTGTGCCAGAGATAATTACAGACTCCTGTGATAATCTGAAGTACCCAAAAAGGCCACTAAATGTCATTTTATAAATTTCCCCCCAAAACTTGAAAGTTACCAAAATTCTGGTAGTTAACTGGTAAACTTAGTTTTCATTAATATACCCTCCCTTTGCAACCCTACTCACAAGTCACAAGTTTTCCTTCACTTTGGCAAGGACAATTGTGAGGAAAGTAACAACAAGTCATGGGGAAAGTCGTGTAAGTGTATGTAAGCACTTTTAACAAACATAACATCCTGTAGGAATTAGCATGCAAGGCGCAGCATGGTGACAGAATTGGCCAGCTTCAATCAGCCTGAGCCACCTTCAGCAAACTGCACAGCACCTCCTGAGCTGCAGGCTTCAATAAACGTCACAGGAGAAGATGATCACAAGGAAAATTAAGTTACGTGCCAAGCTTAAAGGGCTTACATAAACATGTGATGGAAATATTGAACAATGGCGACTGTGGCGGAAAAAAAACAGGCTTCTGTAGAAAATGTGAAATGAATGCAATTAGGTGATACATCTATCTAGATGCTGGAATCAAGTTTTATTTTATTTATTTTTTATGAGCGTTTATGTCCGCTTGTTCTCAGGTTGTAGTTTTGGTCTCATCTCATTCACTCCTTGTGTGCTGTGTGCACCTTCCCATTTACACACACACACCAAGCCCCTCCCCCTGCCACTCACAACAACAAAGATGAGAGATCACGTCTTCCTCTCTGACAAGCAGTTTCAACTTGATATTTGCATTTGAGGTCTGATCAAAAAAGAATCGGTCATATTGGCACCGAAACACATTCTGAGGAGAAGGTGACCTTTCTATCGATACCCTTTTTATGTCTGAACTACTCAAATTGTGAGCAGAGCATACACTACTAAAACGGGATTATCAATTAACATTGATTCTGGTAAATTAATGCGCAGACAGAAGGGTGTGTTCAAAACAATTAAACTGTTCTACCTTGTTAGCTAGCAAGCAAATAAATACAAGTTGGCAAAACTTGAAATATAAAGATTAGCTGGCTACTGAATAGCATGTGGGCTTGTGCTTAAGAGATTGTTTATGAGACCTGTGTTAATTAAGAATACGGCACGAGGGGGTTTGTGGTATATGGCCAATATACCATGGCTAAGGGCTGTTCTTAGGCACGACGCAACGCAGCCTGGATACAGCCGTTAGCCGTGGTATATTGTCCATATACCACAAACCCCCAAGGTGCCTTATTGCTATTATAAACTGGTTACCAACGTAATTAGAGCAGTAAAAAGTATGTTTTGGTCATACCCGTGGTATACGGTCTGATATACCACGGCTTTCAGCCAATCAGCATTCAGGGCTCGAACCACCCAGTTTATAATTTTCTATAATGCCTACTACAAGTATGAAAATGTATGCACTCACTAACTGTAAGTCACTCTGGATAAGATGTTTGTCATTATTAGTGAATTTGCATTACATTTACATTATTTAGCAGACGATCTTATCCAGAGCGACTTAGAGTTAGTGAGTGCATACATTCTTTTATTTTTTATACTGGCCCCTCGTGGGAATCGAACCCACAACCCTGGCATTGCAAACGCCATGCTCTACCAACTGAGCTACATCCCTGCCGGCCATTCCCTCCCCTACCCTGGACGACGCTGAGCTAATTGTGCGCCGCCCCATGGGTCTCCCGGTCGCGGCCTGCTACGACAGAGCCTGGATTCAAACCAGGATCTCTAGTGGCACAGCTAGCACTGCGATGCAGTGCCTTAGACCACTGCGCCACTCGGGAACCACATTATGCATGGTTCTGATAAAATTTGTAACAAAAAGGTATTTTTCATAGACAGACTTGAAAGACAGATCAGTGGTTATTGCAAAAAAGCAGGTTAAACTATTTTGATACAATAATTACATTATTAGTGGGTCTTATGGTTGTGGAAGGCTTATATTTAGCCTAAGTATAATTTCACAAGCCCTGAATTCATTAGATTATTGCTGACTGTTTGAAATGCAGTGTCAAACTTCTTTAGAGAAAACATCTTAAAGAAATGAGATATACTTTAAGATTTTATGCCATATCGCACACTCCTATGAGAAACATACATACACGGTGCAGTGAGAATGAAACAAACCCAAAGTGAAAAGCTGGCATCCATACAGTAAGTAGCCCAAACAACAAGCACTGCAGGAACCAAGGGCATGTGGGCTATAGAGCGGGGGGCCAGGCGGGAAATGACAGACTGCTGTTCAACTCCATTAGCTGCTATGTGAGAGGGGTGCATCTAGCAGCATACGACCTGTGAAGAATCTTAGATCTCGCTTTATCTTGGAATGGGATTGCCACATTAATTCTTGGGAACTGTAATCTCTCAAGCAAATCAAATTACTCTCATTAACCGCAGAAGAAAACTGCCTCTGTAATAAGTATGTATGAAAAAGTATTTATTACCAATAATCACCTCTTTAACATGAGCCAGCTTACAACGGCTTTTATTTTTGCTGATTACGTTTAAAAATAAGAAACAGGAAGGCCATTTGTGCGAACACATACACACACACACACAAGTGTCTGTGATACAGTGATTAAAGGGGAGGGTATAGAGATACAGTGCTTTAGGGGCCTTTGAGAGGACATGCCTTACCTAGTCATAAAAGCACACCTCAGTCTTTAGGCCAGTGCCAGAATCACTCTCAATGGGTTCACTTAGAGGTGAATCACTAGAGAATTTACATGTAAAGTAGCCCATGTCGTCAGCCCAGCAGTGCCCGCACACAAAGCTGTCCATGGAAACTCAGTACACAGTCACTGACCGCTACATATTTGAGAATGTTTGTGCGGATCATTGCCAGACACAGTGCAGACACTAGCATAACAATGCTATTTCTGAATCATAGACAGCTGCTGACATTGTTTCAGCTCAACTCATTTACATAATGTTGGTTGTCTGAAAGCTCAGTAAGAATAACAGAGTCAAAAAATACATCTGCATTATGCATTTCTGCAAATAGAGAAAAACAAACTGATACTTGTATACTTATCACTACGCAGGAACTCTTTGCTCTCATTTCAGGATATGACATCATTACTTCAAGTCAATGTTGCCAAGTATAATTGCTCTGCTCGTAAACATAGCAGACTCAGATATCTTCTCTATTTGAAGCACTGAAGATTCCCCCCCAGAAAATAGCCAATTAATTACATGAAAAAAGTAAGAAAAAGTACGAAAATACATATAAAAAGGCTGATAAATAAGAATTTCCTCCATAAAATCAATTATAATTCGAGGTCAGCGGTTAATTCATTTACAGGCTTAACATAATTACCTGTTTTTCCCTCATTTACATTTTAGTCATTTAGCAGACGCTCTTATCCAGAGCGACTTACAGGAGCAATTAGGATTAAGTGCCTTGCTCAAAGACACATCAACAGATTTCTTACCTACTCGGCTCGGTGAGTCGAACTAGCAACCTTTTGGTTACTGGCCCAACGCTCTTAACCGCTAGGCTACCTGCCGCCCTGGGACACTGATGTCCCTGCTATTCAAGTAACACACTCCAGTGATTATTCAAATGAAACAACTATTCCAGGGGGGAACGTGTCTTTCAAAATACAATGCAGAGAAATGAATACACCAAAACAAAACCCTATAGTATACCATGAAGAATGATGTTAGCACCTATCACTAGAAATTAATGTAATATGAAACTATTCCTCCAGATACCACAGTAGCTATACCGCACACATGCTCTACAAAAGCCAAGATTTAATTCTGTATAAAAACTGTATGTCAATCATTTTGTTTAGCTAGTGCATCAGTATTCTAGTGCAGCTAGCAGTGATTGGGGTTTGGCAGCTGGACAAGTTAAGGCAGAGCTGCCCCATGGCTACAAAGCTACGGCTCTCCTATAACTTCTCAACCTGCCCATCAAAGAGGACCCACCCCCCACCCACCTGCCTGTGCATGGCGTCTCCTATGATTCATGCTGGGCAGGTGAGAAAGACTCAGGTATTTACAGTAGCAGAACTGGAGGGGATGTGGTGAGACAGTGAGGAGCGGCACACAAACTTGTGACCTGTGACTATGCATCATAGCAAAATAAATGAGCTATTCTGCAAGGGTGTTCGTTACATAAATGATACTGCTTTACACATAAATATTGTCAAATTGTCACCCTCAAAGGTGTTTAAACATTAATAGATGGGGTTATTTATTGTGTTTTAACACATGAATGCAACCCCAGTGAGACAGACTGCAGAATATCGCATAAACACTTTGTAAACATACAGCTGTTAAGATAATGATTTTGATTGCGGGACTCCCAAGGCTTTCTTCACCTCCTCAACATCTGTTTGAAATATGGGGCAACACCGGCATTCTGGCTGGAGCTCAGGTGGTTAAAATAGAACACACACACACTTCTGTGTATAAACGTACATTTTCCCCCTCTAGTTTACAGTTTCTCTCTGGTTTCGTGGTGAGTCAGCGAAAAGGCAGAAGCTGCAGCTCCCTACAGTACAGTCCACCTGTCTGGAAGAGATCCTTTTCTGTTCTCTCCTCCAGCCAAACCAGGCACAGGGAGATGCAGGAAGACTGGGAGAGAAGCAAAGGGAGAGCAGGCCCTTCATCTATGGGATATACCAACTTAGAGCTAGGAAAAACATTACATAGAATCACCTTGAAATGCTGTCTCTGGTTATACTGCATCAGTGCTTCATGGCTGGATCTATGTAACACATACCGTAGATGAAAGTAACTGAAACAAATAAGGCATTTGTGGAATAAGCTAGCTGATATGCAAGCACTGTAGGTTATCCCAATACAGGTAGTGTTGGCTCTGTAGCAGTGACCCATGCTGTGGGAGAGAGCAGAGGGAAGGTGTGGGATAACCCAGCAGGGTCCCCAGTCCCCCCAGACACCTCCCCCCTAATCCCACTGGCTGTTTTTCAATTTCACACATCACTCTTTGACACTTTTACATTAGAAACACAGCCCTCTCGTGATTAAAATCTTGTTCTCCATTCCCTCTCTCTCTCTATAGCGAGGGGGGTAATGAGAGATGGGTGTCCATTTCCCAGTCTCTTTTTCTTTTCTCTCCAAATCAACCACAAATAACTCACAGGCCTTTGAACCCCATCTTGATTTTGCTCAAAAGATAAGGACAATACTTATTGTTTTCATTGCACTTGATAGCGAAGACGGAGAGTACAAAGTCACTCCAAGATATAGATAAATAAAGCACAAAATGGCCAGTTTCATCTGCCTTAACTCGAAGGACAATTTCAAGTGAACTCATGGAGATGAGCAAACATGGTGATACTGCAGCACATAGCAGTGTGACACCGGCTAGAGACCTCTGATCAAACGGAGAAAAAAACCTAATGTTGTAACTTCATTCAAAATCCCCTCAGAGAACAGCCAGTTCAGTATGTGTGTACGTTAAATATGTGTTGCAGTTCGTATGTCTACCATAACCCTGGTTTGAAAGGGTAAAGTAGGAAATGGACTAAACAAACATCACTGGTAGAGCTCACATAGACCCCCCTGACGCAATAGAACCGCGCAATGAATTCCCAACATGCAACAGTGTGCTGTAGCCCTGGTGATGCCCTCGGTTGTGATTGTGCAGGGGGAGGCTGAGGAGTATTTACTGATGTGGTTATCTTGTCCTGTGACAGGCAGAATCAATCAATCACCACGCCGCGGCTCTTGCGGCTCGGCCGTGCATTCCAGGCACAGCCCCTCACTTCAGGGGGAGGAGATGGCAGTGTTAGCCAAGCCAAATTTGATCAACCAATGTAGTTCCCCTGTGCCATAGCTATCTGAGATGAAGATTATATTATGTGGGAGTGAGCAAAGTGATGAAGACGGCACAGAGCGAGAAGTCCAGGTGGATCTCCCCTCCTCCCAGGCTTAGCTTCTTCTTAAAGGCACAGTGCCTCTCTTCTGGGAACAAGGGTAAAACCCATCATGTCTTCTAATAATGACAACGTGTGACACTGCTGTTGCCTCTCTTGTACAGATCAAGGAGCCAAGCATGTATATGCTGAAGACAAGCTTGAATTAATTATCAGAACTTGTGTTAAAAAATAAAACTTGTCTGTCTACCACAATTACATACCAATTAAAAACACAATCCTGGGAGATCCTCCTCTGACATTTCACATCAATCAATCAATCAATCAAATGTATTTATAAAGCCCTTTTTACATCAGCAGTAGTCACAAAGTGCTTATACAGAAACCCAGCCTAAAACCCCAAAGATGTAATTCCTTAAACAGATTTAATGACATGTATGAAAGATTTTATGAAGGTTAGTACATTTGCATTTAGCAATGAGGAAAAATAAATATACTGTTTAGACTGCAGATAAACGCTGGTAATTAAGATCTCTATATTTATGCCCTATATTTACTTTACATTATCCAATTCAAAATACCATCTTTCTGATTCTAACTATTTATTCATGCCCTTGGCTATCTATGGGCACAATTATTAAATATCCGCAGAGATATTAGTTTTTTATAAATCATACTTTAAATGTTTTACTTCTCTGATACATAGATGGGTTGGTTGTTTAGCAACATAACCGACGCGTACACAACTATGGGGCAAAACATATGGGGTTGGCTTAGATTGTTGACAACATGTAAACTATACTTTGTCTCCAATGTTTATTGAAAACATAAATACATTTGTACAATGAGCATTTGTTATCTCTCAAATACATCGTTACAGGTGTTAGTTAGCTAGCTAGCGAATTTTGCCATATTAGCATAGACACCTCAAAACAAGACATAATAATAAATAATAATAAGCCATTTAGCAGACACTTTTATCCAAAGCGACTTACAGTCATGTGTGCATACATTTTTACGTATGGGTGGTCCCGGGGATCGAACCCACTACCCTGGCGTTACAAGTGCCATGCTCTACCAATGGAGCTACAGAGGACCACATAGTATCAAGAACAAAATAAAACTAGCTGAAACAAGCCACCTACGATTCCCCACATGGCAGCAGCTTGTCATTGTTGCTAGATATCTGGCCATCCATACAAAAACACATGGACTTCTGCCCCATTGAAGCGTGTGCATCGTTTTTGTGACGTTGTCAGCTAACCAGTCTATAGGAAATGGCTCTAAGAGCTGTGCCTTTTCCCCAGTAGTCATATGCTCAATATAGACATAATCCAATGGTTGACAGGGAATGTTGCTTATGGAGAAACGACAATTGCATCAATAATCAGTAATTAACAGATTATTTATAACGTTGGCATTTATCATGATATGCCATAATGCCACAACACAGATTAGCCTGTTGAAAGCTGCAATGATTACACAAATGTTTATCTGAGGCCCGACAAAAGAAAATTGAGTGTGTGCATAATTATAAAAAATATTACACAAGTGGTGTAGTGGGGATTGTGATACGGGAGGAAGTTGTGTCGATAAGTGCACACATTAGGGAAATGACTCTGCCTCTCTCTCACTCTGACACACACATTAACACACTCCCAGAAGTATCAGCCACGGTAATGTGTATTCATATGAACACTGGCAACACCTGCACACACACAATTACATAAAACAAGATAGCTTATGCATTGTAAATGTCCACACAACTACATTATACAGACGAAGGCCCTTTAGGTCTTAGATGCCAGTTTAACGTTTATGTGAAATACAAATCCTGATAAAAAAAAAAGTATAAAAAATAACAGCATAAAATTGCTTTGTGTTGTGAATATTGAAAGAGCAATCTATTCCACTTTCTATTAATGTTCTAGTGTGACAAATGTAGATGTTGAGAAGATATGTGTTGTGTGACTAGTGGGAGGCAGTTAGTTTACCTGTATGGCAGATGACAGCAGCCTATCTCTCTGGAGCATGGTACTGATGGAGCCTGTCACTTCCTTACTGTATGAATCCCTCCCAGATGACTCTTGTTGGACATGGACATACCCCACTGCTGTTCCCATGCTCTCCCTTTACCAGAGCAGACAGACAGATGGACAGACAGGTAGGGCCTGCTCTAAACAACTCTTTTAAACATTTGCCCAGAAGCAGCGCTCCCTTCTGTCCAGTCCCTGTATCCTAAAGCATGACATCCAGCTCTAATCAAGCAGAAAATGGTCATAAATATTTTTTTCTGCTAGATTTCACATTCACATTTCACGCAGGGACATGATATTTTCCCCCTACCTCCAGGGAGTACCTAATGCAAAAACCAGTTACTTATATTCAAGGCTCATGTTCCTTTAGTAAAATGCAGAACCTATTCCCAGTTAGGGAGGGGGAAAAAAGGAAACAGAGAAAAAAAGCATAAAGGCCTGTCTTATTTTCTGTGCCATTTACTGGCTAGTACTTTCACAGCCATCCCATTACATCATGTCAGAGATTGTAAACAACCAAATAACAACAGTGTAGTGGAGCCCACAGCTAGAGAGCAACACAACACAACATGCATCCCTGTGCTCCAGAGGGGCTCCCGCCCGGCCTCCTCACAGTGGAGAAAACATTTGTTTTTATTGTCCATTTAAATAATATATATCATTTTTTAAGCGAGAGAGAGAAAGAGCGAATGAGGATTTATACTAGTGGTGCTGTGGGTGAGTATTTATGGCAGCCGTCATTCACAGGATGCTGGGGTGCCATCACTTTTCTTTATGATGAGACATCACATCTTAGACGCAGCATATCATTCTCTAAATGGTATACAACCATTCAGCTGCACACGGAGGCCCCTCGTAATTTTTCTCTCAAATAGAGGCCACGTCACTCCTGAACGCATCGGAGGTCATTATTAATCACTGATACATACATCGAGGGTAGACGAGACAAATCATCCAATGTGCTCTGAAAGGAGGCAGAGTGAGGGTCCACATACATATATTACCTCTATAGGCAGTCAATTGATGTTAGGTGTCAGTTATTTGTCATATTTTTATTTTCATGATAATAAGGGGAAATAATTTTGAATAAAGAATTGTTGTTAATAATGTCTCATTGTCCATTCCACTACTCATAACCTGCCGCCATACAAACCCTGAGAAACGTAGTCTCCCTACCACCACTAACGGCATCTACGTTTATTGAGATCCTAACGACCTGCGTGTAGAGACCAAGGTCAGCTCGCCATGTATCTCCACTACAACACTGCATAGTGACTGTGCTGAATGAAGCCGACACACGTCTGTGCTGCTAATTTTTATGGCCCATCCTACGGAGGCCATTTCTCAACTAGTGAGTGCAGCATAAGCGTTAGGATCATAGCTAGCGATGCTGGGGAGACTGTGTCAGTGGTGTAACGGTTTTAAAAATAAGGATTTCCCAAAGCCTCTGCACCCCCAATATTACCAACCAAGGAGGTTCAAAAGTCACAAATCCTCTGTGCTCACTGCTCGATGTGTAGAGCGTATGTGTAGAGCGTATGAACAGGGAAACAAGAAGGTGGGGGAGATCATAGAAAAATCCCTCTGGTTCTTTCTCAAGCACCTTCATCACCATTTGGCAGCTAACCCATTTAGAGGCATTCCGAGCCCTTTAACGCAATGAGTCCCACCATAACGCCAGCGTATTTTGGACTTCTAACCCCTTTTAAACATTGTGTGTTTGTCTATTTCTTCTGCATCCGTAGATACCAACCATTAGTCTGTGTGATTAACGAGGGCTGAGCTAGAGCGATGTTTGTGAAACAAGGACGGATCCTGAAGGGGCCCGGGGGCCGGGTCTTTTTACACAAACGTCTGTAGAGTCCGAATGGTTTGATCTACAAACTATTAAAAGCTATGTATGAAAAGCTGAGACTCTCACGAATACGCACATGTAACATGTTTATGACGCTCACAAGCTACACAAGAGTTGTTAGAAGTTAAGGGGTTCTTCTACATTGAAGATCAAAGGAAATCCCAGGACATGGTGTCTATAATACTGTAATAAACTCATATAGTTACTGTCACAAACTCCAAACTCCACACAGTTGTCATTGACGAGTTGGATATTAATTTCCTTGTGAGCAAACAATTTCACCATTCATATAAATACATTTCTATAAGGTTTTTTGCTTTGGCAGACTTTTCTTTTTTTTATTGACATTTGTCAATATAACTCATGGGAGTTTCATCTTTCCATGGTGACATCACCATGCGTTAACCTGGATAATAGACCAATAAGAAAGAGAGTTCTGTTTATTGTCAAACTGTTTATGTCAAATTGTTTTGTGTTCTACTTGTAGCCCTGGTTGTCCTGAAAATAAAATGGTAAAACACATTGTGAGGCTCAATATAAGGGCTGGACATTCAGATAAATGCAAGTCAGATAAATAAAAATATGATTTTTGCTTGGGTCTCTAGACTGATTAATTGGCCCAATGCAGCTATTTTCATATCAATATCAAATAATTTCTGGGTAACAATTAAGTAGCTTACTGTAATAGATTTCCATTAAAAACTGTTTCTCAAGCAAGAATTTTGCTAAGACTGTCTGGGAGTGATCTGAGTGGGGAGGGGAAGAAATTATTGGCAGAGAGGTTTGGAACTCTCTTTCTTATTGGTCTATTATCCAGGTTAACGCATGGTGATGTCACCATGGAAAGATGAAACTCCCACCCATGCAAACCTGCTGATTAGAAGGTCCTGTGTAGATAGTATTTTCAGGAAATTGCTTACTATCAGGAAATAACAATGATTACATTGTTTCACACTTTTACAGTTAGTAGTCCCGTGTAGCTCAGTTGGTAGAGCATGGCGTTTGCAACGCCAGAGTTGTGGGTTCGTTTCCCACGGGGGACCAGTATGAAAAATTTATGCACTCACTAACTGTAAGTCGCTCTGGATAAGAGCGTCTGCTAAATGACTAAAAATGTAAAAATTTAGTTTCATCAGCTGTTGTACAATATGATACAAAACACAGGAACAACAGAATTTTGACTGCACTGGGCCTTTAAGAAACAGGCGGCAGGCACATTCTTCACAAGGTGCTCTGGGGAGCAATTTCACAGGCCTGCGTGCTAACAGACGCCTGGCAGGAGTAAACAGGCCTTTTGCTGCCATCACTTTGCTCCTCTCCAGTCTCCAGCTCTTCCCTCTCTGTCACCCGGGCCCAGCCTGCCCAGTCTCAGCTCTGAGGTCTGACGACGTGAATGAACAGTGACGTCTGTTATCCACAATGATGCGTGTAGATTATGAATAAGATATAAAAAGCCAGTTTCACTACACCGCTTTTGCATTAGCAGGCTACTATCTCCATTGGTAATGCCCTCCCCCCATCCCCAATACACACATACACACACACATACACACCCTCTCTATCTGTGTACTATTGTGGCCTCTGGAGCCCCAATAGATGCCTTAATCTGAGGCGAATGGAGCTACAAGGATTAGGGCTTTATTGAAACAAATAAGTGTTTTATTGGGAGAAAGTCCCAGTTTCAATTTCAGTAGCTCGTTTAAACCTTATCTGCCAAATTCCTTAGGGCCCATTCTATGTTAATTGGATCTACATTGCACTTGCATTGGGGGTGTTAACAAGCACAGCCTATGAATATTAATTACCCAGAAGTTTTCTGTGTAGGAAATACTTTCCTGATACATATTAATTCTATGAAGTTTTTAAAGTAGAGCTCTCATTAAAAATGTATAAGCCTTGTGCTTAAATGTTTTCCCAAGAGGACTTGTGTATCTTTAACTTGATCCCTAATAAATTGGGTCAAATTGGCCATCCTAAAAGACTTGTTTCTCCGAAAAAGGCATTATTATTCAACTCGATGTAAACATTCCATTCCACTGAATAACGGGTTTTGTTTAAACAGTGTTTTGACTATGGCTATTAAAACCTTTCATGTTAAGGCCTGTACTTTCCCAACCCAAGCCTCCTGAGTCCCTGTTAAAGCGGTTACTTATTTACAACGCTAAACACACAATCTGCTCAACAAAAACAGACCAATACCAGTGTGTGTGTGTGTGTGCCTGCGCACATGTGTGTGTGGGTGCGTGTGTGCATGTGTGTGTCTTGACTGTGAGCATGGCGGGGTTTGAGGGGTGGGTTTGTGGGTATGCGGGTATTATGCATTTAGTCAAAACCCTCGCGACGGTTCAGCCCTTCCAATAAGCCATTTAATACTGAACCAATACAGACGTGTTTCCCTGTCTGCCTCTCCACACCAGCTGCTCCAGACACCTGCTCAGAAGTTTAGAGTTCCCCTCTTCAGCACTAGCACACGGACACGCCATCAAAGACCATCCGGGCGCTACACAATGAGAGCCACTTCACGCTTCCTAATGATACCAGCATACAGGCGCATCATTTACATAGGAAGCAGTGGCCACACTGACCCAACATAACACACTTCTGAGGGCTTTCTTTAAAGAGGGGCGTGGGGTGGTGAAGGGGGAGGGGGGCATCGTTACATCATCCTGATAAGTATGGGATGCAGAACAATAACCCCCCCCCTCCCCCCCTACACACACACTGCCAACTCCTCCTCTAATGTATTTTTCCAGGCGCTGACTGTTTGACCTGAAATCCATTATCCCCCATGTTTCTTTTCATGTGGCCGGGGTGAGCTGCAGTACAGTAGTGAACGACTTACCTTGCAGCGCTGCTGTCTTGTTGGGGCATGGGGGAAGTGAAGAGGCTCTCTGATTACCTCATTGTGAAACAACTCCTCAGATCACCCCCCCGCCTGCCCACATGAAGCAGGCCGGGGAGGGGGTGTAAACAGGATGTCAACCCATGGAACAGTCAACTATTTTAAACTCTGGGGTATGGCATGGTATGCACACATGCAACGTGTACTTCATCTCTTTCTGCTGCGGTTCGCCCGGCAGGCTGAAAGGACATGCTTGAGGTAGACTCAACAAAATGGATGAGTTCATGAGCTGGCCATTTTGTAATGTAGCCATAGAGAGAGGTGCTGCTATTGTGGTTACCTTCAAAACTCATGAAGAAAAAAAACTCTACAAGACATGACAAAAGGCTTCAGAAGTCATACCATGCTAGACTAAACAGATCTCTCTTTCCCTGGGAGAGAAATATATTGCATGTAACAATTAACTCGACTCAAAAAGCAATATGGTTCAATTGCGGAAGGCTTAGGCCTCGACAAAAACAGTGATGAAGCTTTCTTTTCTACAGGTAACTGACAAAATAAAGGAAACACCAACATAAAGTGTTTTAATAGGGCGTTAGGCCACCATGAGCCAGAACCACTTCAATGCACCTTGGCATAGATTCTACAAGTGTCTGGAACTCTATGCGACACCATTCTTCCATGAGAAATTCCATCATTTGGTGTTTTTGTTGATGGAGGTGGAGAATGATTTCTCAGGCACCGCTCAAGAATCTTCTCTAAGTGTTCAATTGGGTATACTTTGAATCTCTCATTTACTCAAGTGTTTCCATTATTATGGCAGTTACCTGTACATACAAGCACATTACTGTTCAATTTTCACCTCCATCAGTATGATTATTAATCAGATCACACGTCAATTGCCAAAACCACCAAAGAAATTCAGCCTGTAATAAAACTGTCATCCGCTCCACTATAAAGACAGATGTTGTGAGTTGTGTGATAACATAATTAAACTGTTCTGTGAGGGATTCCATAAAATTATTCCAATTGGAAGAGCACTATAATTTTACCAATAAAGCAATTTAGGGCAATATGTAGTGTCATAACACTGATGTTATCCGTTCCCCCAGATTTACAATAAGTTGGAGCCCCTACCGTCCCCAGCCCGATCTGACACACAGAAAGCAGTGTGTATCCTTTCAACATGATCCTCTCTGAGATGGTGTGTGTGTGTGTGTGTGTGTGTGTGTGTGTGTGTGTGTGTGTGTGTGTGTGTGTGTGTGTGTGTGTGTGTGTGCGCGTGCTGCAACCCTCAGCAAGGAAACACATTGAGAGAATAATGTGCCATAGCTCTTGGACACCAACCACACAGAGAAACCAGCCCTTTATCATACGTATTAGCTATGCAGCAATGAGCAGATATACTGCAATGAGAAAACACAAAGATGCTGAATTCAATTCAATTCAAATGTGTGGCGATAAGGAGTGTTTTCTCCTTGTTATAATGTATTTCAACTGAGGAAGCTGCTTGTGGTTCTCTTCCACTGAACTCCTCAGTCGAGTGCACACAATCAGCAGCCAGCCATCCCAGCAGCGTGAGAGCTGCTCTGAGCTCTCCTTTGACCTAAGGCTGTTAACCTCTCTCATCTAAGTAGTCTCCTACTGACCAGAACAGAGGCCTCAGCAGCCCTGGCCCTGCTGTACTGTCCTGTACTGGGCCTGTCAGTCCTACAGTAGTCGGGAAACGTGAGAAAGTCATGTGAGTCTGCTTCTCACTTAGCACTTCCTCCTCCGGTGTGTGCACCTCAAAGCAGAGTTCAGTGACGACAGACAGACAGACAGACAGACGGAGCTGAGTTGAATGTGTGTGCGTGTATGTGTACATCTCTCTCTCTCTCTTCCACCTTGTCCATAAGGGACCTTGTTAGGTTTGCATTATGCAAACAGCTAACCTGTGTCTGCTCAGCTCTTTCTGCTGTTACGTGTGAAGAGCCAGAGTGTCGCTCTCCCTTTTGTACACGCAACGCTACAGTACTGATGGCCCTTCTCAGTCAGAGACGGAGAATAAACTCCCATAATGGTTTGTCTTATCTTGTGGTTTGTAACAAAGCTTTAGAGCATTTGTCTGACAAAGAAGCCTGGATGGATGTTTCTTCAATAAAAGAAAAGCAATGATTGTTGGAGTGTATTTTGTATCACTGAGGAACAATGATTTTTAAGGAATCTCTCCAACTTGATTAAAAGGACACTTCTAAGAGACAGGATATTAATATTTAATACTCCACAGTTATATCAGCTGAACCCAATTCCTAGCAGAGGAATCGATTTTCTTGCTTAAACATGCAAGCGATTACTGCCTAAATCGACCATAAATCACTACCAACAACAGTATATGTAGGAACTTGAATGTGCTGGAGTCAACAGCAGCACAAAAGCCTACAGTATCTAAATGTTCAATCACGTCATCACTGTGACTGCCTGCCAGTTGATGTGGCCGGCTGCATCTGGTCTGTTCTATTATGTGACTTCTCCTTTGGACATCAGAACTTCCTCTTGCAAAATCAATAACAACAAAACAAACTGAAAACCCACACATTTCTAGCTATTGCATAAACACAGCCCTTTTTACATATTTGTCTTCATCATTTCTATGATCTTCATTTCCTCATGAAAGGGACTTGCTGAAAACCACAACTTCTGCACAACCAGCAAGAAAGTTTAGAGACAACATTAAAGAAAGGAGTCATATTCAAAAAGTATAGGGTGCAAACCTTCTGTTTGGTTGACACAACAATACCCTATATTTATCAACCAAATGTGGACATTTTGGCTCAAACAGTAAATGTGTCCATACAGTGAATGGCTTTAGCTGTTTGGGCTGATTTAAAATCTCTGATCCTACATCAACATAGCACAAACAAAAACATCTGAATGATCCCCAGAATTTATAACAAATAAGCAACAAATAAAAGTTGCACATGGTAAAAGCCTACATGAAAAAAGGCAACCAGAGCTAAAAGAAATTGCTAAATTATGAGCAAATACTCAAGCTTTTTCTCATAAAAGAAAAAGAGCATAAACATTTTGTTCTCCAAAAAACACCAATAAGGAGGAACTACTTTGATTGTATATTTAGATAAGCCATGCGAGCGCCTTGCTGCTGAGGTATTCCAGCCCAGTATTTGACTTACTAATAGAGATGTTTAAACCAAGCTTATGGTCCACTTCCCCTAAATCTGACTGGTCTACAAGATGAATTCCCCTGTCAGAATCAAGATGATCAAACAGATTACAATTATTGTATCCCCTATCTTTATTAATGAGCACTGTCTTTCATAGTTATGTTCCCTAATAAGAATAAATGATATGCCACCACCAGGTTTGTTGTTCACACTGACTCAAGGGATATATTTGCACTTTGAGTCAGAGAAAATTCTAGATTGATTTCTGCATCACCAAAAGGGAAATGGTGGTCTTGGATGTTTCTCAGAGAACAAAGACACAGAAGCCCACTTCTGTCAGGTTACCACCTACATTAGTGCAACCAGCAAATAAAACGTAAATGACAGACCGCAAAATGCCACAAAAGTAAAAGTTATCAAGTAATTGAGCGAAGATCTTAATGCCCATGGGACAATTAACATGGTTCATGATGCATGAGTGAAAATCCTGGGTTAGCCTAATGGGAGAATATAAAGACAGGCGCATTCCCCCAGAATCCTCCACTGGTAAGTACCCTATCAAAGTAGAGCGTCAGGAACGGAGAATGAGACATCTCGTCCTTCATCCCAAACCATGCACCATTTATCACACAGAACAATTAATCTATCCGCCTTTCTCTCACCGTCTCCATCATCAACCATATGGTACGCCACAGAAATTAACCATGGGCTTTGTTCAAAGGGACAAACAGAAAGAAAACATGTACTATTCAAATGCACAGATTTTTTTTTGATATACAGGACTAAATTCACCAGTTTCTAAATTATTTTCATAAATGACTGATCTGCGAGAATAATTATTCCCTCAATGTGACTTTAAAATAGAGACCAGTGCTGGACGGTTGGCTCTATTCTCGGGTGAAGGATTTTTTTTCTCTCTCTCCTTGGTGTCAAGTGCGCATCCATGACACATTTCCCTGCTTTCCCTCTCCCTCTCATCTGCCTCACATTCATCAAAGTTGTAACCCCTGTTGTCTTTGCAGAGCGAATCAGAATGTGCCCCTGGCAAAGAATGAAGGAAAAGTCAACAGGAATTAAGTTTCAGTGCAACTGTTTACTCAACTGTGGCTCGCATTTATTGAAATTTTATCCACGGTTTTGTGTGACTATTGCAGTAATGAATTCAGTATGGCTGTGATTTTCTCACTGACGACATGCTCATTTTGAGCTGGAAAAAGGGAGACGGCTAGAGCAGCAGTGATGGAGGGGAGATCGCAGGGAGGGACAAACAGCCATGTGTAATAGTGGGCCTACAGGCCTAACACTGAGACACAAGTAGAATACGGTTGCAGACATATTTTTTTGTCTACTTGGGTTTTTCTATTATTGCTGCTGGAGTTGCTGGAAAGCATGCATTTTGCAATGCATGCATTTGCAACTTTGCGGGTGTTAATGTTACTGGCTTGCAACAAATATGTAATTTTTGGGGCTATTACTTCAAATGTGCTGTACGTGTTCACAAGCTAATTTTCATGATAAGTGCTTCAAATTAATACGATTATATTATTTTCTTTGAGACCAAAATGCATGATTTAGCATTGGACCTTACTGTATACAGATGTTGATAGATATGCTGTGACAACAGACAGCAACAAAAAAGGCTGTGCATCATGACTAAACTGCTCCTGACAACAACCCCATTCTGTGATGCCAAAATAGCATGAGACACAGTGATCTTTTCAATGCTGTTTCCTTAAACACACTGTCGTGTGGCACACATAACACTGACACCAACAGAAAGAGCTTGTCTGTTTGCCTCAAGTCTCAGATGGTGAAAATGTTTTGGGCTTCACTAATAATAAAGCTACCGCCATTCTTTGGGCCTCATTGGTCGGACACAGAGGACTGTGGCATTAGTTGTGAGTGTGAAGCGTGTTTACAACGAGCCAAGGGAAAACCCTGTCAGCCCATTGGACAGCACAGCACTCAAACTGTCAGAGAATCCTGTGGCACCTACACACTTAAAAATATGTTGACCTACCTCAATAAATATTTCACCAAAATGCAGATGCTGCATGCTACAATAAACATGTCCGCATCCAAACACACAATCACTGAAAGAGCACTTCCCCCTCTTAAAAATGTCTAAACGCCCTCCAATATACATAAATAATAATAATAATGTGTTTATGTACTTGATGTACTTTGGGGTGTGATTAAATATTAACATAGGGACTGCTGTTGACATGGGTTAATAAAGACAGGTATGAAGAGAGGAATCTAGTTTACCTGGTGCTGCTGGAGATGGATCAGGTCAGCTGCTGCCATGTCCACCGCCGACAGTGTCGTTGCGCTCTTGGGCCTCGCGTCCCTGGCTCCGCCCTCCACGCTCGCTGCTCCGTTCTGATTGGCTGGACCGTTGCTTGTCGCCTCCGTCCCAGATTCTTGCATCATGACTTAAAAACCTGAAGGAGCAGAGAGTAGGAGAAAAATCTGTTAAAACAAGGCACAGGACAGGGGATGCAGTACGTTTCAACCCGGGCCACGCTTTTAGTTCACTTTTATTATCGGTTTTCGTATTGGTTCATTCCTGTTTGTTTCTTGTTTGTTTTCTTGCACTGTATTCAGTAAAGCAAACACACGCACACACTCTCATAGACTCTGTTTCCACTGGGTGATGAACTAGTCTCTTGTTGTGTCTTTCCGGACCAGATACTTTGCACAAGTCCATACTTGGCTGGAGGAAGGCGGAAGGAGCATGGCTCAGGTTCTGTTAGAGTTCTCCTTCACGGCAGGGGATAGAAACACACATCTTAGAAGAACCCAACCTCAGTGAGGCAAAGCAGAGGAGCCCAAGAAAACACTCGCCCTCACAAACAAAACACTTTCTATGGAAATGGGTATATTTACTTGCATGGTCCCAGAAGAACCACTGCAGAATAGCTTTTTAATGGGAAACAGGGCCAACGGGTGGGCCTGCCTGCCAAAGGATCTCCACGAGAAACATCAGTGAAAACACTGAAATCCTACAGGGGTGCTCAATTAACACCAACATGAGTCTATACCAAAAACATTATCTGTTATTACTTCATTTTAAAGAACAATATGCTGTATACAAATGGCTATACACTGAGAGTACAAAACATTAAGAACGCATTCCTAATATTGAGTTCCATCCCCCCATTTTGCCCCCATTTTTTTTTTTTTTTTTTTTGCCTCAATTTGTTGGGGCATGGACTCTACAAGGTGTCGAAAGTTCATAATGTTTTGTACACTCAGTGTATATGCTCTATAATTGCATATATTTGAATATTAAAAATAAAATAAAACTAGATGGTAATTTTACATAAAGTAAAATTGGGGACTTGCTTTAGCTCTTTAAAAGTATTTTTGTGGTAATGGAAGAAGTGTTCTGATTTTAGATTCGAAAAGTACAGAAGTAAAAGTGGTCAAAATGTCAGTTGTTTTTAAAGAGACTTTGGTATTTTGGCAATTAAGCCCTTTATCTACTTCCGTTTTAATGAAGTTGCTAACTAGCGTTAGCGCAATAGCTAACTAGCGTTAGCACAATGCCTGGACTTCTATGGTAACAGCTAGCATGCTTTCTAGCTGTTACCATAGACATCAGGTTATTTTTATTTATTTATCAAAATGTGTTTTTTGGCAGAAATGCCTTGTGGAACATGTGAACTTTCATCTGCCTTAAAAACCAACTTGTATGCCATCTGTAAATATGAATAAAAAATGTAAATCACGAGCCTAGTTGGTTCAGCCACGGAAAAAGACAGGAGGCGCTATCGACAATTTAGCAGGCACTATCAACGGCCACGGACAATTTAGCAGGCACTATCGACAAAGATCAGTGGGAAAAAGTTGTGATGGACTACTTTCTTCACACGGTCAGTGTGAACCGGAGTGACTTGACACAACGTGGGCCTAACAAGCTGTACAAACAAAATTGAGTTAAAGGGGTTCCAGTCTGCTGTGAAGCGTTCATCCATGATTATGGGTAAGAGTCTAGCTACATTTTTCAGATATTATACGTTTCTAATTTTGTATCTCAGAAATTCATTTGCATTGCTAGTTATAGCCTAATGTTAGCTAGCTAACATTGAACCTACTTGGTTACCTTTATCTACCTGCAGATTCATACTACAGCATTTCATGCATGGTGGCTAGTTATGACAGTCAGTTTGTATTGCTAGTAGTATGGGTTGGGATTATGGTTCATTATTTAGCTAGCTAGATAGCTAGCTAGCTACATGTCTAAACAAAAGATTGATGATTACATGACCGATCAAGTTAGCCAGGTGTGTCTGGGGG
The DNA here is from genome assembly GCF_964263955.1 of Coregonus lavaretus. Classification (NCBI taxonomy): domain Eukaryota; kingdom Metazoa; phylum Chordata; class Actinopteri; order Salmoniformes; family Salmonidae; genus Coregonus; species Coregonus lavaretus. The sequence goes on along the minus strand of NC_139995.1, from coordinate 15,943,149 downwards.
TGATCACGACCATCTATTGTATTTCATGAACATGTGTACATGTCTAGACAATAGTGACCCATCCACTTAGATAGATGTGGCTGGGGGTGGTTATAGCATTTTTTTCACATGACCCATCAATTTAGACAAGTTTGTCTGGGTAAGCATCATTTAACAATTATAAAATATGAATACAATATTTTTATCAGGACACTTTCTATTTTTGATATTGCTACTATGCAAATATGCAAGTAACCATTTCACTGTACTGTTTACACCTTCTGTATCTTGTGCATGTGACAAATAAACATTAATTTGATTTGATATAGTGTGTGTGTTTACCAGAGATGGTAATGTGAAGAACAACATGACCTGCACCAAAGTAAGATTAGGATATAGGCCAAGGACTAGATAGTGTTTTTCCTTATTGTAGGCTACTACTTTTACTTGAAATATTTGGTTGTTTACTACACTACCTTACTCACTCTGTTTAGCACATGGCCTCACATGTGAATCCTTAAAGAGATGGGTGGGGCTAAGGCTTAAGAGGGTGTGAAAGATCTATCCAGTATGTGTACCAAAACATTCAAGGGCCATTTTCTCAAAAGTGGGGTTACAAGTTTATCAACTTTCAAAGCAGAATTACTTTCCCATTGTTCTTCAACTGCAGTGTATGATATACCATTTTGTAGCTCTGAGTCTGTACTTCTATCCAATGTAAAAAACACAATTTCAAATGTTTCTACATAAGACCGAATCGAGGTGGTCGTTCACAAATGTTTCTGCACTACATTATTTGATCATGATACGTTAGTACATACATACTGTGTTCATTTTGTCTTGTTTAACTTACTAGAATATCCACGCTGGGGTGCATCTTGTTTGTGTTTTTGTGCTTTTACTTTGCTTTTGTTGTTTATCTCATGTCTGTATGTTGTTATACATTTATTAAGGACTTTGGAAGATTTGTTTTAGTTTAAGATAGTTTTTTGCATGTTAAACTAGCTGGCTAGCTGGATAAATACCATTTACACTTTATAGCTTAGAATTGTGAGGTAAAAAGTTTGCTAAATCTAGTTATCCTATTGTATGCATTGCCATTGACTTGATAGACAATAGGTTGAGTGGATACACAGGGCAACACCTCTTTGTTGCTTCTTTGTTAGCTATTAAATTCCAGTAGATATGTTGCAGTCAACAGGCAACAACAACAAGCTGTAGGAGATAAACAAATAAATGGGGAAATTGAGTTATAAGTTCATTTACAGTGGCTTGCAAAAGTATTCACCCCCCTTGGCATTTTTCCTATTTTGTTGCCTTACAACCTGGAATTAAAATTGTTTTTTGGGGGATTTGTATCATTTGATTTACACAACATGCCTACCACTTTGCAATTGCACAGATGCATTTTTTTATTATTGTGAAACAAACAAGAAAACTTGAGCGTGCATAACTATTCACCCCCCCCCCAAAGTCAATACTTTGTAGAGCCACCTTTTGCAGCAATTACAGCTGCAAGTCTCTTGGGGTATGTCTCTATAAGCATGGCACATCTAGCCACAGGGATTTTTGCTCATTCTTCAAGGCAAAACTGCTCCAGCTCGTTCAAGTTGGATGTTTCCCGTTAAACCAGTCAAGTGTTGCTTTAGCAGTATGCTTAGGGTCATTGTCCAGCTGGAAGGTGAACCTCCGTCCCAGTCTCAAATCTCTGGAAGACTGAAACAGGTTTCCCTCAATAATTTCCCTGTATTTAGCGCCATCCATCATTCCTTCAATTATGACCAGTTTCCCAGTCCCTGCTGATGAAAAACATCCCCACAGCATGATGCTGCGTTCTCGGGGTGATGAGAGGTGTTTGGTTTGCACCAGACAAAGTGTTTTCCTTGATGGCCAAAAAGCTCAATTTTAGTCTCATCTGACCAGAGTACCTTCTTCCATATGTTTGGGGAGTCTCCCACATGCCTTTTGGCGAACACCAAACGTGTTTGCTTATTTCTTTCTTTAAGCAATGGCTTTTTTCTGGCCACTCTTCTGTAAAGCCCAGCTCTGTGGAGTGTACGGCTTAAAGTGGTCCTATGGACAGATACTCCAATCTCCGCTGTGGAGCTTTGCAGCTCCTTCAGGGTTATCTTTGGTCTCTGTTGCCTCTCTGATTAATGCCCTCGTTGCCTGGTCCATGAGTTTTGGTGGGTGGCCCTCTCTTGGCAGGTTTGTTCTGGTGCCATATTCTTTCCATGTTTTAATAATGGATTTAATGGTGCTCCGTGGGATGTTCAAAGTTTCGGATATTTTTTTATAACTCAACCCTGATCTGTACTTCTCCACAACTTTGTCCCTGACCTGTTTGGAGAGCTCCTTGGTCTTCATGGTGCCGCTTGCTTGCTGGTGCCCCTTGCTTGGTGGTGTTGCAGACTCTGGGGCCTTTCAGAACAGGTGTATATATACTGAGATCATGTGACACTTAGATTGCACACATGTGGACTTTATTTAACTAATTATGTGACTTCTGAAGGTAATTGGTTGCACCAGATCTTATTTAGGTGCTTCATAGCAAAGGGGGTGAATACATATGCACACACCACTTTTCCGTTATTTCTTTTTTATAATTTTTTGAAACAATTAATTTTTTTCATTTTACTTCACCAATTTTGACTATTTTGTGTATGTCCATTACATGAAATCCAAATAAAAATCCATTTAAATTACAGGGTGTAATGCAACAAAATAGGAAAAAACGACAAGGGGGCTGAATACTTTTGCAAGGCACTGTATGCTGCATATGTCCATGTTGCTCATTGCTCATTGCACAACAGCTTAGGACTGGCCCTGAGCTAGCTTATCCCATGTCCACACAAGCATTTGTTAACCCTGGGCTAAGCTTTAGCCCTGGGCTAAGGATTCACACTTGTATCCCGAAGCCATGGGCCAACAGACAAATGCCACATGCAACCAATGTTACATTCTATCTAGAGTCCTGCACGGGCATTTCATTTTAGCGTGAGCCCTATCCATGCCGGCGACATTCTCTGTCTGTCCCTCGCTCCCTGTGCTGCCCCATGCGCTCCTCTGCATGTGTGAGTATCCATAGAAATGGATCCATTTGGGCTGCTCAATGACGAGACAAGAGAGCTGTTAGCTGACGTTAGCTAGCTACTTTACATCACTTTAAACTCCGACAAACAGCTGTAACGTTTGTTGTAAATTCTGTTCTGACTCCAGACTTAAACAGCAGGAAGTAGACCAAGATGTTATACCCTTTCAAGTGTTTAAAAAAAAAAAAAAAAAAAAAAAAACTTTAACATAATTCTAATGCGGTTACTAAAACAGCTGTATCATTAGATTGGTAGAATATATTGATGTTCCAATTTCCGATTTGAATAGCAGAGAAGTAGAGGAAGATTTCATACGCATCAACTTTTTCCCTAACTTGTTGGAAAGTGGTCAAAACTTCAGTTGTTTATAACAAGTTAGAGGAAATGTCGTTGACGTGGTTTGTAAAACAGCTGTATTGTTTGATCGGTAGAATATATTATTGTTATGATTTCAGATTTGAATAGCAGAGAAGTAGAGGAATATTTCTAAGATGTCTAATTTGTTGGGAGAGTGGTCAAAGTAGCTGATCTGTCAAAAGTTACATTGTTTTTAGTGAATAGAATATAATGTTGGGAGTCATGTCACAATGAGCCCTTTAGAATGCTGAGGAAATCCCATGAAAGTGGATGAGGACAAAAAGAAGGACAACAAGCTTAATAGTTTAAAAACTATAAAAGATATCAAAAAGTTGTATACAAGCAACTTAATCCAGAACGGTATACACGTTTTAAAGTTTGAACTGCGTTTCTAGCTTAAACGGTGTAGCAGGAGTAGTGTTCAAAATAATAATAATAAGAAGTATGACGAAGATTTCAAGTGGGACGTTTGCTGTCGCAAGTGCCATTAATAATCAGTTATTCAGCCCTACTTCTTGCATGAAAATTCTGGACACATAATTTTATATTTTTCAAGTCCGTACTGTTTCTTATTTTGGTGATACAAAACCCAGACAGACATCCCCTCATCCTTCAGCCCCCAGCTCATACCCCCACTCCCTCCCCTCTCTCCTGGGATGAGTATGAACCGAACAACGCTGATGCTTATCTGGGGCTGTATTCCTGAAATCAGTGGTGAGATTTACATCTTTTGTGTTGGTCACAAGCCTCACTGGTGCGGCGGCGGGCGACACGTCTAGTCACCCAATTCCAGAGCAGTTAATGAAGCTGACCAAGTCAGGCAGAAGTAAATTAACTTGGCTGATTAATTATTTATATGAAGTAGAATAAATGCCCTTAAAACACTGGGCCTCATCTTGAAAGGAGTTGAAAATGGGAATAAATGCAGATTTATAATGTTGCATTTAAGGCGTGTAATAGGGAGGCCAGTACGTGTTAATGTGTGCTCAACTGAGGGGCTGAGTCTCCTGAGATCCCCATCTAAACAAGGCACAGCAGACCGAAGGCAGAGGAGCCACCATGGGGACACACTCTCACCCTGTCTGAGAGACATCAAATGTCCACATTTATTATGAGTAAAAAAATAAGCAAGATCACAATAAAATAGTAAGCATTTATAACAATAAATAACACTAGTCACTACTATTTTTTGTCTTACAATAAAGAATAATTTCTGTACTATTATCAAGTAGTAAAATCAGTAGCTACCACTATAATAATCAACACCATAGTACACTATAATTATATTCTTTACAAAGGAAGAAGATATCTCTGCTCTTCTTGCTGGCAGAACATCCCAGTGACTCATCATCAGACACTGTCCTCTGCATGGGTTCATTTGTCATGTCACACCACCCACTCATCTCATTCTGAGCCCCTGCCTCTCTCTCTCTCTGCAGTTTGGGCCTAGGCTATGGGCTGTGTTCTCTGGATTGGCCGCTCTGGGCTCTGGGCTCTGGGCTGGGTCCTCAAGCCTCCAGCTCGGCCCACTCTCTCTCCAGACAGATGTTGACCCGGCTCACCCCTTCAGTCTGGCACAGCCTCACTCCATAATGGGATTTTCTAAACAAGGAACGAGCAAGAGGAATACTGTGGGATGGGAGGGAGCTGGCCACAACTACATCTGCAGGGCCTGGCTGCTCAGCTCAGCTCATACAAACTCCCTTTCCTTCTGAGACACCAATTAGAAACACACATTCTCAGGCCAAATGAAATGTGATTTGAAATAAACCACATGCTGACGTTATTCACCCCCACTTATTTTTCAAATAAAATATGTTTTTCCACACATATAAAAAAATTGACTGAGTCTGTGGTTTTTTTCTCTCCAAAGCTACATAAAAGGCGGAAAGTAATGGCTATTATGCATGCACTGTCATTCCATGCAAAATTTTCATAATTATAACGGAAAGGCGTACATTTCCGAATGCATGGCATCTCCAAAAGTAATCAAGAGAATGAGCCGTGGGGCTATTATAATGTATGCAAAACTAGTGACCCACAATAAAGGAGGGGAAGGCTACAATGAATGCAAAGTAATGCGCGCATGCTTGGAACCGGCACTGATGAGGGGCGGCTAAAATTAACACCCAATTAATTTTCGAATTGACAAACAAATGAAACCCATAAATCTACTTTCTCATTAATATTACCGCAAAATAATTCAAAGCTGCAATACTGCAAGCAAAAAAAAAAAATACAAATGAAAATGGAAAAAGTGCATTATCCATCATAAATATCAACTAGATAGGAAAGAGACTTACTGGAGAGTTGTCTGGTGATAACAATGTTAATCTGAGCAGCACTGAGGCAGATGCACAGCAGCTTCATGTAGACTAGCAGAAACAGGCAACTAGTTTACCACGTGACAGGGCCCCTAGTTTATTTATCCATTTATTTATTTTTTGTTTGCTCAGGGAACGGTCCTATCTGTGATGACGACTCAAATAGCTTGCTATTTTACTTCATCCATTTATACAATGATGCATATTCAGGGGTTATTATGGGTCAAGTGTCTCGCTAAAGGTACTATTTATGCAAGCACACAAAAACAAACACAGAGAAATGAGGGGGCAGTTCATGAGAAACAGGCCTGCTTGTCAGTCCTAAATATAAAAGAAAAACAACAAAAACAAAAAGTCTAAATAATGGATATTCCAGTAGATTAGAACGAGGCAAACGGCGGACCACAAAACAGATGTCTGTTCTTCTGGAGGGGGGTGGTGGGGGGATGTCTGGTTGCAAAACACAACAAGTGTTTGGAACAAACAGTGGATCACAAAAAAGGTCAGAGTTTCTGTTTGTTGATGTTTTGTTTTTGTTCCTCTAATATGAGGAGTACATTAAAAACACAGTCACATGCAACTCCCACCTGACCAGACAGGTTCAGAGCATGGCACAGCGCCAAGGGCTAATCAAGCCTGTCAGTCTCGTATCGTATCCACTCACTGCTCCACGCCGAGCCTCAATCTAACTCTATCGCCTTTCCCTCGCCATGGCAGCCTGGAATTCAAGAGCTAGATTCAGTCAACAATCCAAGGTAGGGTCGGCCTGCGCAGCTGTGCCGTGACCTTTCCCCATGTTCTGTTTTTCTTTAATGCTCATGACAGAAAACCCTCCATGGCCACCTGCTCCGGCTTGCATAGATCTCCCATAGCCCCTGTTTACACAAGCACACAACAAAAGCACAACATTCTTGGAAAAGAGATAAAGACGCAGACAAAGGAGAAGACAAAGGGAGAGGTGCATTTTGATGCTGCCTGTTTAGGTTAGGCTCGGTTGCTAGACTAGACAACACAAACAGCTTGTACCAAGGTGGCACGACACCATAATGCTTCCCCTGGGTGGGTTTTCAAGGTTTGGAGAGTTTTGTGTTCAGTTTTATTTTGTCTCACTGTTCTGAAGATAAGTCTGAAGACAAACATGAGAATAACAAAAAAAAATCCAGTGCTGATAACCTTGTTTACAAATAGTTTAATGAACATGTGTTCAATGATCCACGATCAGTCCTCTCATAGTACCCCAAAAAAACATTTAAAGAAAATAACCCCTCTACTGGCCTGAGCAGAACAGAACAGAACAGACAGTCTGAATTGAACTGGGCCCTGAACCTTCCCACAGTCATAGCAGAGCAAGCAGCCCTCCCTCCATCCCTCTTCTCCCATGTCTTTACCTTAAACGTAGCCTAGGCCTCCGTAATCCAGAACCACGCGCGTCACTCAGAAGTGGCTGCCACAATACTCAGCAAAGAATCCCTTGCCCTTCTCTTCTCCGAGAAGGAAAACCGACGGCAACGATGACATTCCGCCAACAGAGACCTTACATTGAGACCAAACAAGCCTCTAATCTCACCAGCCACTTCAACCAAAAGTCACAGATAAGAAAAGCATATCTCAAGACGACTGTTAAAACATTGTAGGAACAGGGCTTCCCCTCTATCCCTCCACCCCTTTTTCACAGAGACACAGAAGCTTTTTAAAAGTTCCTTCCAGACCTTGTAGGGGATAACCAACCACTCACACCAGCAAACAAAGCGGCTATTTGTTTAATAACTGATTGCTGCCATGGCTACAGTAAACAGGGGGAGCGGGGGTTTGTGTTTATGAACAAACATCTCTTTGCAGGACCAATTTAACATTAACCAGGTGGAATGATCAACAGATTTCATAGGTGACACTCAGGGCAGGCCTAATGTAAACAGGCTCTGGGAGGAGAAAGGGGCCAGGCTTAGAGAATCAAGGTCGATGCAAATGCAGAGCCAGCTAGAATAAATGGCTGGGGAAAACTCAAGACAAACAAACAGTCATTCTCCTGACATTTGAAGAAGCATTAAGGTGGTGTGTTACAGCTGCTGGCCTGGCGGCCACCATGAATGTGAACGAGGAGGGGGTGGACGGAGGTGAGGAGGATGTGGTGGGCTGGTGAAGAGGGCCCCCTCACGCCTCGATCAGACCAACAGTGTCATTGCGTTTTGGTACACCAGAAGAACATTCATTTCAAATGGAACGCTGCGTTTGCCTTGCAGTGCATTCTGTGTAGTGCATATGTTGGATAAATCCAACGTATGCATCCAATTGTATGCGTAGACTTGATAGAAATAGTAACAATGGGTGAATGTTGAACTTTTGTTGCACACATATCCAGTACAAATGTTGGATTACATAATGAAAAACTTTTGACTGCAGAATGTATTAGGCATTATTGGTGCACAGCCTGGTCTCATAGACTAGACGTAAACTTAAATCCGTGACACTCAAATTATTATGATATGTTATTTTTGGTAAGTGGCGTATAACGAAACAAAAGTAGCGTATAACACAAACGTCTAGTAACCCAAAGGTTGTGAGTTCGAATCTCCTCACGGACAACTTTAGCATTTTAGCTAGTTAGTAACTTTTCAAAGAGCTACTTTGCACCTACTTAGCATGTTAGCTAACCCTTCCCCTTAACCCTTTAACCTAACTCCTAAACGTAAACCTTAACCTTAACCCTAGCTAACGTTAGCACCTAGATAGAATTCGTAACATATCATACGTTTAGCAATTTCTTTACATATTGTACGTTTTGCAAATTCGTAACATATAATACAATTTACAGATTTATTTACAGAATAATATGAAATGCTCTGAGACCAGGTTGCAGCTCAATGAAGCTGTCGGTCTGATCGAGGCATCAGGATTGAGGGAAAACACGGCAGTAGAGACACTTTTACTACAGACCCAACACAGAGTGTCTTCAACGACACCACAGCAAGGAACTTGTAAAACATGTTAAACATTTACCTGCTTCAATTATTCAGTAACTAGGGTTTGGAAACAACAAAGGATGTCTGAGGGCCCCAGAAGCTGTTCTCAATAACATCAGGACAGGTCGACGGAAAAACAAGCAATGTTGTTTTCATCCGACAAACAGAGAAATAATTTAACTGCAGGTGCCCCATAATTTACCCATATAATACTGGAATGAATACTGTGTTTATACAATGAATATTGAATCTATTTATATTTCTTTACAAATAATATTGGTTTGACTTTGAGTCAAACACACACAGTGTGCGATCTGTGTTTCTCCATTCACGTTAGAGCAAATAATACACTATTCAGAAACAGGTAAAGATTACAACAAGCACGAAAGAGGAATTGGTGTGTGCAATTTCAATCTGCACGTCACCTTGTGCATGAATTTTTCATGCATACAAGTTGCCATCTGCTGATGTGAATCCAGTCAGTGAGGCCTAGCTACCCCTGAGTGTTTAGTTTCCTGTCTCCTCTCACCTCCCAAACAACCCTCACACTCATTTTAGTTATGCCCCAACCCCATTTACCCCCATATAGTGAGGGCAAAGGGAAGAGCCCAAACACATATTTATGACACATTGTGAAGAATATAATGGGATCCTCAAGCGTAAAATTCAGATTCAAATGTATTACTACACTATATACAGAGAAAAGGGCTAGATATCCACTGATGCTGAGGATGATGATTCATATGAATATGAACCTATTATCACGCTACAAGCTCAGATAAATGAACAATAAGGATGTGAGCAGAAGGCAGACTCTCCAGTAGGGAGGCTAAGTAGATACATAATTTCAGAAAATACACCAAACAGTTTGTCTCCTTGGCATGAAGCCGTCCCATATACACCTAACGTACAGGCCTGCTGAGCAGAGACAATGACGGAATGTGCAAAAGTAAGGCAGGGCACGGTATTTTTACTACACAATGGCCGATTGAGACTAAGTAAACAGAAAAGTCTAATGAGTTTAAAAACAGTAGTACATGAATGGAAAAGTAATGGTATGATGTGAAGCTGTAGCTGCTTTTAGGAGTGGTTTACCACACATTCCTCAATGACTCTCCTTCATTTGACTTTGATAATCTCACTCACATGTGGCTCACACCGATTAACACTACAGCGAGAGGACAGACATCGAGAGACGTGGACCTCTTTTCTGACCAGACCCGATGCGTGGGAAAAGCAGGCCTTGCTGCCCTCAAGCTCATCTTACCAATTAGACCTGTCAAACACACACTCCGAAAGAAAAACAGACTTCAATCTCTCCGCATCCTATGGGACCTGTAAAAGCGCTTATTGTTTTAACATTACTTAAAGTGTGTCATATTTTTAATCATTTTTACTAGAATTCATGCAAGGCCCATTCCCAAGGCGGTGGAAATGTGGACTTGCGAGGAGGAAATGTGTCAGATGCATTTTCCTAGGGAAAGGAAGGTTAGCCTATGAACTTATCTAATTAATGCTCTGTTCCTAAACCATATGAGGGCCATATTATTAGAAACACTGTCTTGGGGGACGAAGACGACGACTTACCCACTTGCTGGTGTGCATTGACAACTCTGAATCTTTGCATCTTTCTACAGTTATATCATTGTTGAAAAGGTTTCTGGCAACGTTGGGTACTGACACTGTCTATTACCCCACTATTCAATAGCATCGCTATCATCAACAGCAGTATATACAAGAGTTCAGTCTCACCCCTGCTACATTAGTCTTACCACATACACTGAGCTGTGTTCAATATTCAAACGGTGTAAAATGTGTCACTGCTGAGTACAGTTCACTACAGGTGCTTATCTCCCAGTTCCTTTGTTTGGAGTTAGTTACACAGAGATAAAGTTCAGCTTTTGATTGCCAGCCACAATCATTAACCTTTATACACAAATAATGACAATGAAATGCAATGGGCATTTCGCTTCAATAGTTATCTTGTGTGATGAGAGAAAACTTAATATTTAACTATTGCCCAACATTTGTGAGGTATTCTAATCAACACATATAAAACAATCAATACAATTCCATTCTGAAAGTGCTTGAGTTGGAGGATTATACAGAAAGTAATGTGTTGGACAAGTTTAATTGCAGCAGAGCGATCATTTAGGCCCAGAGTGCTAACCACAAGTCTGCAGACAGAAAGAGAACATATTACAAATAATGAATCTCAACGGCCTCCAATGAGCCAAGATGCTGCTGCTAAATTCTATGAGATGAGGATGTCATTCTATTCAAGTTCAAATCAATGCAATTGTGTGGGAAAATGCAGAAAAAGCAGTGTTATCGTGACATTAACTAAACAACATCCACGCAAGCACATTCGTTAATTGCTTCTTTCATCTGATTGGATGGGTGGCCATTAACCAACCAGGACAAAGGACCAAATATATGTTGGCACCCCATTCATTGCTTCTGGCATGGGAGTGGACAGACCCCTGACCCCTCCCACTGCCTCCTCAGGTGCTGTGTCTCCTAGACGTTACTGTGGTTACTGGGTTGTGTCATTATTTTAAAAGCCCTAGCTTTTCAGAGAGGACCCGGAGGGTTAAAAAGGAGGGGTACGTGCCTTCCATTAAGCAGTTAAATTGAAGGTAAAGGGCGCCGGGCTAAATACTGAAAGACCTTGTATGAATCTCAGCGCTTTAATGGAATCAGGTTTTAACAACTATTTTTCGTTAAATACAGCCGATGTCAGGAGGATGCGTCCCACTCATAAAGCAGTGCAATGACAATGTACAGTGGCACTAATACAAGGACATAGTTCATGATGACATTTTCTGCAATTCCCAACTGATTAGGGTCATTATGTTGGAGGTCTGATTTATGTTGTCATTTCCTCTCACCGATCCTGCATCAATTAATCTTAATGAATTGGTAAATAAGGGTGAAGATTACACTCTGTGACACCGCAACATTCCTCACCCTCAACGGCAGAGATTTATGTAGTCAATTAGAAACTAACAGAGAAAATTGGCTTGCAGAAAAATAATATTCTTTATGGTACAAAACGGAAAAGCATTCTTGCTGAAGGGCAATTGTATTGTCAGTGTTAACTCCATAAAATATGTTTCCCCCCTTGCCTTCAAAATACAAAGGAGCTGCTGTGTTGGAGCTGGACGTGATGCTTTCAGGGAAAGACAAAAGGAAAGGGGATGTTTTCTAAACGTAAGGGAGGTTGTGCAGCATGGGCGTTCATCTCTGAAAGGAGCCAAAAGACCTTAGGATTGACAATTCCCTGGCTGAACTGTTTGATCAGCATAAATACACCTCTGTGTGACAAACATGTTTACCCTCTCAGAGCAAACAGTCCACAATGAGAGACCATGAGCTGCTGCTTCTCTAATGAAGATACCAAACCGCTATCAACAATTAGCTATGTTGTGATTCTGTGAACTCTCTCCATTGATACCTTTAAGAATAATAAGGTAGTTTCCAGGTATTTTCCCTCCAGGGAAAAAGTTTGTATGTCCCGCTTTTATGTACATGAACAACATGTATGTATGTATACACTTGCCACCATTTGAAATGAATGCATTATACCATTATCTAATGATGAAGGTAAAGGGCCGTTTGAAAAAAAAAAACATGTACATACAGTCATCTTCTCATTCATCTTCTTTCAAAGGAAGAATATCAAAATACAATCAATCCTTTGAAGAGATCTACTGTATGATCAACCTGTAACTGGAAAGCCAACCAATATGACTGTAGATGAGGCTCAGATGATTCTCGGGACATCATTATAGCTTTACAGTTTGCAATGCTTGTAATGTTTTTCAGGTGGGGGATGAAACATGCTAAAAACATGAACATGGGGCATAAGGGGCACAAATAAATGTGTGTATGACTATAAAGAGTAAAAAGTACCTCTTCTTATTAATCTCAACTTCTTAAAGACACACAGTAATGAGTTATGTTATGTGTTACATTTTGTGACTATATTTATTCTGAGGAAGCGTCTCTCTCTCCACATCAAACAGGCTGTCTTGCTATTAGGCACAGGGCTGAGAGATGCTGCTGCTGCTGTGTGAAAAGGAGTGGAAAATTAAACCTGAAGCAGTGCAGGAAAGGGTTTAATTTACTGGCATGAACAGTATGCAAATGAGATTACTCTCAGCTTAACTGCATCATTTATGTCCTTAATAACAGCATCATCATTATGGGGCTCAAATGAAATTACACCGTAATTAGCATATCAAAGTGATTGGTTAAAGTTTAAAACAAATACCCAATTTTGTTAATGAACAGCTGTAATCACCGTGTAGACTCTCAATGAAAACAAATATGTGTTTTGGAGAAGAGGAGGAAGATCCTTCCCAGGCGACAGGTCTGTGTGTCAGGCAGGGAGTGCAGGGGCGGGTGGGAGTGATGGAGGGGTAGCGCTGGGAGGTCTTACCTGGTTGGCTCCACACTCAGGTTACATTTCCCAAACCCTGTGTGATCAAAGATGCAATTTTCAACACTTGCCACTTCAGGAGCTCATCAATAAAATACTAATCACTCCACGGCTGATTCAGAGAATGGGCTGCGGCTGAGGGCTTAGCGAAAACACTTAAATTTTCAAAAAACACCTTCACTATCACTGTGTGTCAGTCACACACACACACACACGCGCGCGCACACACACACACACACACACACACACACACACACACACAAGTTTAACCATTGCCTCTCCTGCTTTCCCTCTGATAAACATGGTGATATTAACACCTCAATCCCCCAGCCCAGCCCCCACTGAGTGATGCCTACCACTTCCTCAGGCATCTTGCAAGTCATGCACACCTTATTTATGTGCCCATGTCTGGAGGCAAAAGTCAGTCTGCATGTCATATTTCTCATGGTTGATCCAAAGCTTTTATACTTTCACGTCCCCACATTATTGATTTAATTCAGAATTTATGACACACTACACGACTCACAAAGTGAATTCCGATGCCTTAAGTTTCAAACATAAGTCAATCTCAGCTCTCTTTTCCAGCATTTCTTCCCTCTTTTGTCCCCTTTTGCCTTTCTCCATCCATCCAACAAAAGAGGTAGCTGGCTAGTGATGTACACTATCAGAAACTGACTCTTTAAAATGTAAAGAGGTGGCATTTTATTTTATTCATTGAGGAATCCATTAAAGGCCTTATTCCTTGAAAGTATGTAAATGATGTGCCTTTCAAGGTAGAGCTAGGGCAAATCCACTCCATCAGCTAATGACGCCGCTCATCACATGCAGAGAGGCTGGCTAATGAAGGCTCGGCGGCCTGGCCGGCCGTTCCCTCGCCCAGTGTAAAGCCCTATGAAATGCTAATATCGCACTTCTAATGAAAGGATACTAAGTCCAAATGCACCTTCACGGCCAGTAGCCGGCAACATACATTTTATTTTCCAACACTACACTACACCCAAAGATGTGCCTGAGCAACATTCCATTAATTCACATTTAATACCCCAACTATTCCTCAGCTTTCTCTGTCTCTCTAATCACAGCTTCATATTGAGAGCAGGCACGCTTTGTGGGACTACATTTTTTGCTGGTGCACTCACTTTAACACACACATAAGTTAACACACATACACATGCTGCCTTTTAGCACGTATCAAGGGGGAAAAGGTCATTACTAAAAATTCTACCAGTATTGCCTCTCCACCTGTATACAATGTTTACACATCTTTGGCTGTAAATATGTTTACAACAAAACGTGCTGCCATTCTCAGAAACTGACCTTGAAGTCAGCAAACAACCTCCTCACAAAGTTCATTAAGATCAGATAGGGCAGGCTTTATTTTCCCACACCAAATGTTTAAAAAAAAACAATAAATACAAATGTTTTATAAACATAGACATTTTGAAAAATATTGTGAAGTAGAAAACTTAAAAAATCAACAAGTAAGTACATTTTAACTAGATGTGTAATAATTCATAATAAATAACTACCTAACAGGGAAAACCCATTTTATGACATTCGATTTGCCTGCTGGAGGGCAAGGAGACCTTCAGCTCCGCTAAAACCATTGACAACTGCTTGCCGTTTTGAAGCGATTGTTAAATAAATGTTAACTATTTGGTTGTAATAGCATCACCTCTTGAAGAGCATAGTCAGAACTACAAATGTCAGATTATTCCATGCAAAACAATTGCACACATTTAGCTCTATCATCAGAGTTATACAGCAAGTAACTGCATGCTTTTCATGATCAGAAAACATCAACTGATCATGTCATTTCAGATATGTGAGGGTAGCCTCACGATATCTCTGAATATTGGCCACTATTAATTGGATATTTGAGTGATATAAAATAAAAGTGAACTATACCTGACAAGTATAATTGGTTTAGATTAATTTCCCATCCTTTGTGGGTTTTGCCTTTCAAGCAGCAGAAGGGCGCATTTGCTGATGTAGCCTACTGTTAGCTGATAATGTTTACTTTGCAAGCTACCGGTAGAAACTTTGTACAGTTGGCTAAACAGTGGTAAGTAGACCTAATGTACTTTTTTTCTCCAACCAACGTAGGCTTACCTAGCGAAGTTAGCCAACATTATCCCCTTTTCAACATTGTTTTTAAGAGTGTTTAATCACGATTGCTGCTGACAGACATAATAGGCTACATTGATTAATGGACCACATCAAATTGGCTAGCTAGCTAATAACAGATCATGTCAATATAGCTAGATACAAGCTAACTTTCAGGGGATAAACTAGATCGCTATATTTGCTTGCCATCTATAGTGGTGATGACAGCAGTCTGACTGACTACTTTACCAGGATGAGGCCTTGCCGATGTCAAGCTCTTTCCAA
The DNA here is from genome assembly GCF_964263955.1 of Coregonus lavaretus. NCBI lineage: Eukaryota > Metazoa > Chordata > Actinopteri > Salmoniformes > Salmonidae > Coregonus > Coregonus lavaretus. The sequence continues at coordinate 15,927,602 of NC_139995.1, read as the reverse complement.
AAGCCTAATCTCTGATGAAGTAAGCCAAATGACAAATGTTGTTTGCTTAGCTAGCAAGCTAGTGACATGCCAAATGGATAGGCCACACATGGATAGGCCACCTACCCTCACATATCTGAAAATACATGATCAATTGATGTTTACTGATCATGAAACGCAAGCAGTTATTTGCTGTATAACTCTGATGATAGAGCTAAATGTGGAATTATCTGAAATGTGTAGTTCTGACTATGCTCTTCAAGAGGTTGAAACCAAATAGTTGTACATTTATTTAACAATCCCTTGAAAACGGCACATAGTTGTCAATGGGTCTCCTTTCCCCTCCAGCAGCCAAATTGAACGCTCTGTATTGTGACGTTTTATTGATAATGACCTATTCACTGGGTATTACACATTCTATACCAAGGCTCTCCATACTGCTCTGATCTCTCACTGATCACTACATTGGACCAATCACTCACTAATTATCAACACTGAACTATCAAACATATTCACATGCTGTGAGGTAGAAAATAATGGAGGTAGGAACAGGACAGACATTGATGGTAACCCACTTTACAACCCACTACCTTAATAATTGAGACCAGGTGATTATGGTTTATATCTTGAAATAACATTGTTTCATTTCATTTAGAAAACTGTGTTTAAACACATGTGCAGACGTAGAAACTTTCAAACAAGTTATATAATGATTCTGAAACATGTAACTTGCCACTTACAACCCCCAAAATGTATAGACAATAAAACAAATGTTTTAATCACTTCTCATTTGAATGAAATTCATTTTAAAGGCCCACTCCACTTTGGTCTTCCTAAACATATGGAACAAGCTACTAAAAAGAGAGAAATGCATTTAAAGGTCAATGTTAAGAATATATCACATAACATCTGTTTGATCCCGGCCCAAGTATTTTCCCAAGGATTCTTACGCTCTATCCCTGTGTAAATCATGGACACTGACCTTCAACATTCCACATGTCCCATCTTCCCATTCATCCATGGGCACAGATCATGCTGGGCAAATATCATAAACGTGAGGATTTTAGGATTGAGGTGAGGCTGCCAACATCTTTAACCAACCAGGGAAAAGAAAGCCATGCATCTGAAAGCATAGGCTAGTTTAACCTACCTCCTAATCCACCAATGGAATACAGTAATACTACCTTCAGGGTACATGTATGGGAAGACTGAGTAGAGTGAAGTTACATGTAGAATGAATGAAAGGATTCTCAATGTCCTCTAGGGGAGCTGAGCGACAGGTATCAGTCAAAGCCTATTGTGACAGAACCATTGACAGTTCAACACATTCAACACAGCTCACAGCCAAGACTATCTATCTTCAGTCTAAAGACAAGAAAAATACTCTAAACAAGAATAAAGATTTGTTGTTGTACCTCAGGACTCAAACCATATGTGGACTGAGGTGATCTCATCAGAGTGGATAATAAGAAGGCCTCTGGTGTCAGTAAGATGCTGCCTCCAGTTCAAACACCCTGGCTGAGGGAGCAGATCAGAGAGGGGCTGGGGCTTGGGCAGGGCATGACCTGCAGCTGAACTGGCCTCTGCTCTGCTTTGCGGCAGAGACAACAGCCACTCTAAACACATCAATCTTATCCCCCCTGATAAATAACTAAACAAGGCAAACAGAGACAGATCAGTCAAGCTCCAAACAGCTAACACAGAGACAGGGACAGAGATGGATAGAAAGATAGAGAGAGACATAGAGAGACATAGAGAGAGAGAGACATAGAGAGAGAGAGAGAGAGAGAGAGAGAGAGAGAGAGAGAGAGAGAGAGAGAGAGAGAGAGAGAGAGAGAGAGAGAGAGAGAGAGAGAGAGCAAGAGAGAGCAAGAGAGAGCAAGAGAGAGCAAGAGAGAGCAAATGAGATAGCAAGCACAAGAGAGAGTAGGGGAGGCGGGCTGGCGGGGATATAGTGAGAGGGCACAGCAACAGGTAACAGGGGAGAGTGGATAAATATCACACAGCAGCCTGAGCCAAACACCATGGAAGGTTGAGTATTGTAAGGCTGTGAAAGCTGGGCCTTTTTGCCGAGCTGTGACATTTGTTTCTTATTGTCTAAGTGGCAGTTAAAAGTGTCTCCCTGCGAGGGCCCCTCGGCTCTGTGCTGGGCTGCTTTAACAGGGAGGTAACCATATTAGGACGTGTATGGTAAAGTAAACAATAACATAGTTGCAATGAGATGGAAATTTTTCAGCTAATGGTGTTTGTCAGTCCTGTTTTCAGGGCTCTGTATGGCCCTGTACTTTTTCTCCTAGGCCAGGGAGACTTTGTCTATGAAAACAATGTAGGAGCCAAAACTGAAACCAGTGCAAAAGCCTAGTAAATATGTTTAAAAATGCCTTTCTTGTTGGATTGCATTAAATAAACTCCCATTTTAAATGAAAAAGCTTTCCACTCCCTCTCAAAAAAGTGTTCTGCTCCGTGTGCATCTTTTAACTGTCTGATTTTAATTCAACATTTTAAATATTTTAACATTCTAATTTATTTGACGATCCAACAAGGGGAACAAGAGGAAAACCTAATTGGCAACGATGTATGACGTGAATTAGAGCAGTTTGGCGAACTTGCAGTTGAATAAAATAAAAATTATATTATTTGATATGTTTGGGTCAGAGGGTTCCATTTCTCAATAATCTGAACAGCATGTAGAGCTATTTTAATGTAATATAACACCCATACTACTTTCTGTTTCAGTGGTCACTTGTTCTCCTCTCCTTTCACTCCATGTCATGGTTCTAGTTATCGCTCTATCTTCTCAAGGTTAAACAGAAGGCATGGCCACATCCTCAATCCATTCATGGTAGCCCACTGCTACCTTAGCAAGGGCCAAGTTACTCTAGTGTTAAACTGTACAAATCTAACTCCCCTTAATACTACTCATTGGATGTAACAAACACCCAAGCCCAGCCAACCCAAGTCTTGTGTCCCAGACTCATGGGGCTTTCTAAGACATTGCGGCTGTTAAAAGAGTCTAGACAACCCTAGTCTAACAGTTCACCAAGCCCTAGCAACCAAAATGTAACATCTAACTGCAACCCCATACATTGAGTCCCCCCCCCCCAAAAAAAAATACTTCTTCCATGTATCAACTTTTTTGCTTAGTTATTTATCCTGCCATACTCACTCTCTCTCTAGCAGCCTTCCCAGTCCTCTTAATCTCACACCAAAAATGCAAGCTGTTTATTTTACATAACTCTAAAGCCATTCCATTAAGTAGCCACACCAGGTGCTTTATCCATAAAAGGGATTTGTTTTCTCAAATAAATGGACTGTCAAAGTGATATTGACCATTAAGTGAATTCAGCAATGTCAAAAACATCCAAATAAGAACTAATATTATCAACTCAACATGGGAACATTTTGAAATGTCTTTGCTACATAGTTATTATTTTCTCTGCACTCCGTTCCCATAAAACTAGGCCTAATTGCAAAGCCCAAAAAACCTCCCAAATAGCTCAAAAAATTGTCAATAGTATGCATAGAACAAGTCAGAAAATATGAATTTGATATAACTGGGAACAAGTAGCAGCTTTAATCAGACCTCTCAATGGCTGTATCTACTGTATATCAGAGGGTACACCATTTCTTTAATTTGGTAATATCAATATGGTTGTTGCTGGCCTTGACCATCTCAAAAAGTTATAGGTAGTCATTTTGCTGAACATTTAAGACTTAAAATCAATCAAACTGATTAATTCAATTTCACATTTTTTGAGGTGGAAAGAGCAGGCCAAAGTCAAAGCCTCACAAAAGCCTTCTGTAGATTTGACACATTCTCTCATTTTTGTGATTTTCTTTTCATCTCTCTGTAAAACAACTCATCTGCGGGTGGAATTTGCTTACTGCTGTCGCCTCAGTTAATCTCACACAAAGACTCTGTCACGTTACACGTCTGCACCTGGTAGCAGCCTGAAATCATCAAAGGCCTTCAATCTCCCAGAAAGAGCTGATTTTATATATCTATCAATATGTTCCAAACCACAAAATGAAAAAAGTACACTATTGGTCAAACATTTTAGAACATCTACTCATTCAAGGGTTTTTCTTTATTTTTACTATTTTCTACATTGTAAAATACTAGTGAAGACATCAAAACTATGAAATAACACATATGGAATCATGTAGTACTCAAAAAAGAACAAATCAAAATATATTTTATATTTTATATTCTTCAAATAGCCACCCTTTGCCTTGATGACAGCTTTGCACACTCTTGGCATTCTCTCAACCAGCTTCACCTGGAATGCTTATCCAACAGTCTTGAAGGAGTTTCCACATATGCTGAGCACTTGTTGGCTGCTTTTCCTTCACTCTGCGGTCCGACTCATCCCAAACCATCTCAATTTGGTTGAAGTCGGGGGATTGTGGAGGCCAGGTCATCTGATGCTGCACTCCATCACTCTCCTTCTTGGTAAAATAGCCCGTAAACAGCCTGGGGGTGTGTTGGGTCATTGTCCTGTTGAAAAACAAATGATAGTCCCACTAAACCCAAACCAGATGGGATGGTGTATCGCTGCTGAATGCTGTGGTAGCCATGCTGGTTAAGTGTGCCTTGAATTCTACATAAATCACAGACAGTGTCACCAGCAAAGCACCCCCACACCATAACACCTCCTCCTCCATGCTTTACGGTGGGAAATACACATGCAGAGATCATCTGTTCACCCACACCGCATCTCACAAAGACACGGCGGTTGGAACCAAAAATCTTCAATTTGGACTCCAGACCAAAGGACACATTTCCACCGGTCTAATGTCCACTGCTCATGTTTCTTGGCCCAAGCAAGTCTCTTCTTATTATTGGTGTCCTTTGGTAGTGGTTTCTTTGCAGCAATTTGACCATGAAGACCTGATTCACACAGTACCCTCTGAACAGTTGATGTTGAGATGTGTCTGTTACTTGAACTCTGTGAAGCATTTATTCGGGCTGCAATTTCTGAGGCTGGTAACTCTAATGAACTTATCCTCTGCAGCAGAGGTAACTCTGGGTCTTCCATTCCTGTGGCGGTCCTCATGAGAGCCAGTTTCATCATAGCGCTTGATGTTTGTTGCAACTGCACTTGAAGATACTTTCAAAGTTCTTGACATTTTCCGTATTGACTGACCTTCATGTCTTAATGTAATGATGGACTGTCCTTTCTCTTTGCTTATTTGAGCTGTTCTTGCCAATATGGACTTGGTCTTTTACCCCCCCCCCCCTACCTTGTCACAACACAACTGATTGGCTCAAATGCATTAAGGAAAGAAAGAAATTCCACAAATTAACTTTTAACAAGGCACACCTGTTAATTGAAATGCATTCCAGGTGACTACCTCATGAAGCTGGTTGGGAGAATGCCAAGAGTATGCAAAGCTGTCATCAAGGCAAAGGGTGGCTATTTGAAGAATCTCAAATATATTTTGATTTGTTTAACACTTTTTTGGTTACTACATGATTTCATATGTGTTATTTCATGGTTTTGATGTCTTCACTATTATTCTACAATGTACAAAATAGTAAAAATAAAGAAAAACCCTTGAATGAGTAGGTGTTCTAAAACGTTTGACCGGTAGTGTACAGTGAGGGAAAAAAGTATTTGATCCCCTGCTGATTTTGTACGTTTGCCCACTGACAAAGACATGATCAGTCTATAATTTTAATGGTAGGTTTATTTGAACAGTGAGAGACAGAATAACAACAAAAACATCCAGAAAAACGCATGTCAAAAATGTTATAAATTGATTTGCATTTTAATGAGGGAAATAAGTATTTGACCCCCTCTCAATCAGAAAGATTTCTGGCTCCCATGTGTCTTTTATACAGGTAACAAGCTGAGATTAGGAGCACACTCTTAAAGGGAGTGCTCCTAATATCAGATTGTTACCTGTATAAAAGACACCTGTCCACAGAAGCAATCAATCAATCAGATTCCAAACTCTCCACCATCACCAAGACCAAAGAGCTCTCCAAGGATGTCAGGGACAAGGTTGTAGACCTACACAAGGCTGGAATGCGCTACAAGACCATCGCCAAGCAGCTTGGTGAGAAGGTGACAACAGTTGGTGTGATTATTCGCAAATGGAAGAAACACAAAATAACTGTCAATCTCCCTCAGCCTGGGGCTCCATGCAAGATCTCACCTCGTGGAGTTGCAATGATCATGAGAATGGTGAGGAATCAGCCCAGAACTACACGGGAGGATCTTGTCAATGGTCTCAAGGCAGCTGGGACCATAGTCACCAAGAAAACAATTGGTAACACACTACGCCGTGAAGGACTGAAATCCTGCAGCGCCCGCAAGGTCCCACTGCTCAAGAAAGCACATATACAGGGCCGTCTGAAGTTTGCCAATGAACATCTGAATGATTCAGAGGAGAACTGGGTGAAAGTGTTGTGGTCAGATGAGACCAAAATCGAGCTCTTTGGCATCAACTCAAATCGCTGTGTTTGGAGGAGGAGGAATGCTGCCTATGACCCCAAGAACACCATCCCCACCGTCAAACATGGAGGTGGAAACATTATGCTTTGGGGGTGTTTTTCTGCTAAGGGGACAGGACAACTTCACCGCATCAAAGGGACGATGGACGGGGCCATGTACCGTCAAATCTTGGGTGAGAACCTCCTTCTCTCAGCCAGGGCATTAAAAATGGGTCGTGGATGGGTATTCCAGCGTGACAATGACCCAAAACAAACGGTCAAGGCAACAAAGGAGTGGCTCAAGAAGAAGCACATTAAGGTCCTGGAGTGGCCTAGCCAGTCCCCATAGAAAATCTGTGGAGGGAGCTGAAGGTTTGAGTTGCCAAACGTCAGCCTCTAAACCTTAATGACTTGGAGAAGATCTGCAAAGAGGAGTGGGACAAAATCCCTCCTGAGATGTGTGCAAACCTGGTGGCCAACTACAAGAAACGTTTGACCTCTGTGATTGCCAACAAGGGTTTTGCCACCAAGTACTAAGTCATGTTTTGCAGAGGGGTCAAATACTTATTTCCCTCATTAAAATGCAAATCAATTTATAACATTTTTGACATGTGTTTTTCTGGATTTTGTTGTTGTTATTCTGTCTCTCACTGTTCACATAAACCTGCCATTAAAATTATAGACTGATCATGTCTTTGTCAGTGGGCAAACATACAAAATCAGCAGGGGATAAAATATTTTTTTCCCTCACTGTATGTCTGTGTGATGCTGATAGAACAATTGATTGAAACTTGCCTAACATTTCCCCCTAAAAAGGTATTTTAAGTAGCTTCAAGATAACACATCAATGATAACACTATCAGTACAATTCTTTCTACTTTACAAGAGAAGATAATTCACATGAAAGTGGAGGAGATGAAAGAGAAAAGAATGCTGCTCTATTCACTATGACATGCTGTATTCTGAATACAGCATACATTTACCTGAGCAACCTGTTTAGCCAGACAATAAAGAGCCTGGATATCACCCAGAGCCCATTCTGATAAGAGCTGAGGTGCTGTGACTGGGGGAACAGAGCACCAGATAGAGAGAAGACAGGGGGCAGGTGAGTGTTTAGTAAGCTCTGGCATATCTTGTGATCTAGATAAACAGGGCATATCCTGTGATCTAGAAAAACAGGTAAAAATAAAACCCAGTGTTGCTTTTTATGTTGGTCTCCATTGTAATGTTTTTGTACACATCATGAAAACATTTCACTTTCATACAGCTAGACAGTCGACTAGAGAAGCCTCACAGCTATTTTGCCTGTCACCGTTTTTAACTACTGTACTGCAGCCAAGCACTGAGAGAGTAGATTATGGTAGTTAGAGAGCATGAAAAACACAGTGACAAAACTGCTTGTGGCAGAAACGTTTAACTTTCTTGTTAGCAATCTCCCCCATGTGGCACTTTAGCAACAGCAAGTTGTTTATTATGTTCGGAGCTCAGCAAAAGCGATTAAAGGAACTCTTAAGTATCAAAGCGTTATAAATGTATGGAAACACAGCCAGCTGTAAATGCCACATAATTAGAAGCTTACCAACCCTAATACTAATACATGGCAATTTTTCAGCTTGATGCTGATATAAAGAAATTACTTTTTAAAGTAAGCAATAATTGCAGTCAAGAGAACTATTATGTGAGCTTTCTTCTTCCCAACATGCAACATTCTACATGAGACCTTTCTTTGGTTGGACTCATGAATTGACTTGTTTATCCTTAATACCCCTGTAAAAAGTCGCAGAATGGCAAAGCAACTTGATCTTCAGAGGCATTCAAATTCACAGCAGCGTTGCGAGTAATACAAGCAACCAACTGTTTGTATGATATGTTCTTCAAATGAAGTTCAAACAGAAACAAAAACATTTCAAAGGCATCTAAACAGAAACATACACGGATCTTCTGCGGGAGAACTTCATCTTGTAATAGGGCTTCCTCTGTTGATTTGAGCATCAAAGGAAATAGGCAGAGAAACTAAGACCTGCATGAAGCATGCTCTGAACCTGAATACCATTCAGCATAATGATAACTGAACTATCTGGTCAAGAGCCATCCTTACTGAAATCAACCACTTTGTCAGGCTGCTTTAATTCGTAATCCCTAAACAAATAAAGAAATGACGAGCGTGTGCATACATACATACATACATGAGCACTCACAAACACACACACACACACAAACACACACACACACACACATACACAGAAAGCATACTGTTCCTCATTCCGAAAAAATAAGAGCATCTCTTCCGTTTTGAACTACATTGCACTTCAAAATGTCTTTAAAGCCTGAAGCATGTTAATCCTATAAACTGCCACAGGGATATCTGCATTACCGATGCAATCAAAATCGCATTGGAAAGTTGTGTCAATAATTAGGCAGATTTTGGCACATTAACATTAATTACTCAATCATTTGAAAGATTTCAGTCCTGATCTTACATCTGGAGAAAGCAGCTGTGCTGTCGGCCTGGAGAGGACCTGCTTCAGAACACTCTGCAGAGAATGCAGTCAAGATAAATACCAGGCATGGTGTTTTATTTGTTTCCCTTTGGTCCGAGGTTCTCTGTTTTCCAAATGGAGAAGTGATTGGCTGAACTCGATCAGATAGGGGTATATGGCTGTTTAGCACGCTGGTGTGATAGCAGAGGAGGCTGGTCGGAGGAGCTATACTAGGACAGGCTCATTGCAATGGCTGGAGTGGAATGAATGGAGTCAAATGTGTGGTTTCCAAATGTTTGATGTGTTTGATACCGTTCCATGAATTCCATTCCAGTCTTTACAATGAGCCCGTCCTCCTATGGCTCCACCCACCAGCCTCCTCTAGGAGCAGGCAGGGCAAACACAACACTCACTTCCTCCTCTGACAGTGAGTAACGCACAACCTTTTTCAAATACTCAAATTAAAGAGTTATGACATGTTTATGGGGTCAATTTCATGCCTTAAGAATTTAATTAAAAGTAAAATAAATCGTAAATATGAAAAATAAAGTTTAAAATGTAAAAAAAGTATTTTTGAGGAAACGTGAAATAATGGATGTTGAGATCAAAAACAAAATAATTGAAAGCAAACATTTTTGAATTGTAAACAAAAATAACGATATCAAAATCGAAACAAAAAACTTGCAAGCAAATAATTTTAAAATGTGAGCAGAACTCTAATTTAAAATAAAGAACAAATGATTTGAAAACGGATACTTTTTTTTCAGTTAAACTTTTCCAACAACCAACCCTATTGAATCCATTTCGCCTCTGGTCTTGCCTGCAGTTACTACATTTGATTAGATTACTCTGATCTTTGCTTTCGTCTTCTGTTTCTTTGCTTTCACTTAATTGTATTTATTTATTGTGAGTTGTGGCCCAAAAGAATCGTGAAGGTGGGGTTTAGAGGGAGGCGTAGATAATGTGTCTCCATTGATCCACTAGTTTTGGAGTGACGGTTCATCCTAACCCAGTCAATGAACAGGATAGACAGGGGAGGCTTGCTTTTTTCTGTTCTATTTCTATCTATTTAACTAATATGTTTACCTAACTAGTTACATGGTTTGTCATTAAATGTATTAGATAGATACGCTTCTAATATCCGTTCATTATTGACCCGTGACAATTTTGAAGTACGTTAGCTTAGTTGGCTGGCTTAGTTGTCTGACTAGCTAGCCAAATGGAATGAAATGCAAGACTGCATGCCTGTAGCTAGTCACTGCCAGCCGTAGTGAAAGGTTTGTCCATATGTTTTTAGTAAAGCAAGTGCTTGTCACATTCGAATAGGCCATTGTGATTTTAGTCCCATGACGAATGTCTCCAGTTAACTAGCTAGCTACTGTACATCATTGTATTTAGACCAGGGACTCATGTATCCACCATGACACGACGACACTCTCACACAAGTCCTCTGGATTACATATGTAATTTACTGTAGCTAGCTGTTTATCTAGCTGGAGACATTCATCATGAGATTGAAATCACATTACGCCCTTTACGGACAGAATAATTACTTGGTTTACGGAAAGCATACAGTCAAACCAGTCATACATATATGATTGTATCTGAATTACCCTTAGCAAAATGTTCTGGACTAGCTGGCTATTTAAGTTAGAGAAATTCATTGGGCAAGTCGGTTAATGCTTTTCCCCTCATGCCTCTATATCCAGCTAATGTTCACTTTGTTTCAGCAGAGAGAGTATTCAGAGTTGGTTTCAGTGCATACAGCCTCATCTCTGTGATGAACCAGACTATTAAGTAGCCAATAGAAAGAGCCACCCTCCTCTGTCTATCCTGCTCATTGATTGGGTTAGGATGAACTGTCACTCCAAAACCAATGGACCAAAGCCTTCATGGAATATTTTTGCCAAAACTCGCAATAAACAAAACTGACAGTGAAAGCAAAGAAACAGACAGTGAAAGCAAAGATCAGAGTAACCTAACCAAAGGTAGTAACGGCAGGCAAGAGCGGAGGTGAAATGGATTCAATAGGGTTGGTTGTTGGAAAAGTTTAACTGCAAACTATTTTTGCACCAGTTTTCAAATAATTTGTTCTCGCTTTAAATTAAAGTTTTGCTCTCGCTTTAAAATTATTTGATTGCATGTTTTGGGGTTTTGCTTTTGATGTCATTATTTCTGTTTACAATTCTACAGATTTAGCTTCAGATTTTTTTAGTTTTTGATCTCAACATCCATTATTTCACTTTATTTTTCATGTTTACAATTTATTTTATTTTTAATTCAATACTTAAGGCGTGAAATTGACTCTATACATGTGGAGTCCCTCTGAACTTAACACAGGAACATATCCGACTGTTGGTGAACCTATTTCCCTTCCAAATAATTTAGTTTTATTGTATTTATTTCCACAAATACAATAAGCCTTTCAGCTAATTTCCACAACTTTGTTACACACTGTGGGACTTACAGTTAAGACCACTGAATTCTACGTAGTGTTGGCCTATGGCGGTTAGTCACAACATAATATTAAGGAAGTAGTTTGGCATCTCCCTGTTAACAGTCTATAGGAGTAAACCTGCAGGGGTTTGTGCCCCTCCCTTTAGCTGTGAGCTGAAAGGCTGGTATGGTAAAGCCCATCACTGTCTGTTGGGCTGTGAGAGACAGAACACAGACACGCTGCTCCTCTGAAGCCCAGAGCTCCTGATGTGTTAACACCCCCACCTCGCCCCACTGGATCACTCCAGCCTGCCTGCTCACATCCTGGGGCCACAGCACATTGAGATATGGACAGGGGTGTCAGGAGCACACTCTTCACACTGATCCACCAAGAGATCCATGAAAGGGAAGCAAACAGGTGAGCTTTCAAAGGTACACAAGGTCACCTGGCCAAATAATCAGTAGATATGTAACCATGTATTAATCTACTCTTTCTCATAAGGTACTTTGATATACTATATCAGGACTGAGGGACAGTATTGAGGGGAAAAATAGAAATTCCATTCCAATAACTGCTTTAGGTAAAATGCCCTTTGGGGAGTCCATAAACATTAACTACTTAGATATGTACCTACCTGTACTTGCACTCTAAGATATACAGTATATCTGATCTCTCTACAAGCAGAAGTCCACTACACACTATATACCTCATATTCTGCTTACAGAACAAACTGTGCTGTATAACATCAACTAAAATAAGTCATACATATATTCATCACAGCATGATCATGATGAGAAATTTCAACACTTACAGTCACCAATTAGATTTTCAAATGTTTGACAGTGAACCTTCAGAGCAAGGTTTTTGTTTCACCAAATGTACAAACAAGGCAACCAGACTGCACCAGGTTATTTATTAAGCCAATCCAATCCAACATTCACCCTCACATTGAGTTTGGAATCTAATGAATAATTGTGTGTTTACCTTCTAGAAGGACTTGCTTGTTTAAAGCAATCTTCGGTTCAAGCGTAGTGACTTCAGCCTCCTTGCCCTGAAGACAGAGGACATGGGAATTAGAGGTTGTTATTGAATAATCAGTGCCACTAACTACAGCATTTGTCATCAGCAATCACCACAAATAAAATGGCTGAAAGATAAACAGACAAAATCAATGTTTATTAATACAGTTTGTTGTATGAGGCCACTCAACTGTTTCTATTGCTAATGATCAGGATTGATCACAATTACACAAATAACGGGAATAACACACTTTTCCTGGGTAATTATAAAGAAGTAGAACATTTTGTCTTTCCTTCCTGCTGTTTTTGTTTGTCTTTCCTTTTAATGGTGTCAGAAATCTCTCTTTGGACTCTTCTCAGAGTGGTTGTAGATGTATAGAGTCCACCTTCTGTGTAACCATCAGCATCAAACAGAAGGCTACAAGTCACACGTAGCTATCCTAGGCTCATTGTCTAGCACATCTGTACATTTCCATCTGGTTGATACTGTATGTATAGTCGTTCACTATACTGTAGCCGTGGAGGACGATAAAATGAACTATGAAGCTGTTAAATGAAAATGAACCATTTATTTGCAAGACAATTCTTTTCTATTCCTTGCCGTTATCAGAGAAATGTCAAAGATGACTCCACCTGGTGGAAGAGCACACCTGTCTAACATTTAATGGAATTATAGAAGATTCTGGAGCGCGCTAGCTGTTCAGCATGCACTGTACACTCTATACTGAGCACTCAACCCCGAAAAAAAGAAATACAATCGTATTTTTATGGTAAACTGAAAAGTGACTTTGGGCAATATCTCAGAAGCATTTGAATAAAAGCATTAAAGCATATCCAAATATGAAAAAATTCAAACTCTCTCACACTGTTCTTTTGTGAAGTTTACATTTGGCAGTCAAAGCTGTGGCCAGGCATTTGTGCAGGTCTAAAGTGTTTATCTAAAGGAGACTGTGCATAGATAAAACACATGAACCTGAGCTTTGCCCAGTTACAGCATTAATTATCTGTTAAATGCCCATGTTGAAACACTAGTCGACATTAAACACAGTTTGAACTCGACGAGGGTCGAAAATCATACAAAATGAACTATTCTTACACAGCTCTCTTATTATTCTGATTCATTCAACTTAAATTAACATATCATCAATGACATCGTAAATCAATGGCGAGTGGTGACAAATGACAGACATTTTCAGTTTCAAACTACTAAACATCATTAATCCCTATCACCTGAAAAGGCCCTGGGAACTAAATGAGTTTACCCAATGCATAACATCCATTTAGATAAATGTTTCATCACTTTAATGATGGAAAATGTGTATTGGAGAGAAAAAAGAAACAACATAACTCTGATAGCAGCTGTGTCGGTGATTTTTTTCTCCCTCTCTGCAATATAATGCACATCTTGTAATACTTAAATAGATAATTGTGTCAATTTAAAACTGCACGCGGCTGTAATAGTAGCGTTTAGAGCGGTGGGGGTGCCGAGAGCTGAGGGTGTGGATAAACAAGCGCATGCTGCTCTGCCCAGTTGGGTTTGTGGAGCCCATCACACACTCCACCATTGAGATTTGAGGGAACAGAATAACTCCTGGTTGAGATGATTACCCACCCAGGTGGGTTATGTTACCGCTCAGTGAGAGGGCTCAGCTAAGAACATGAATCAAAATGCAACAACTTCCTAAGACAAAAGAAAGTCGAGGAGCATCTTACAATGCTTGCTGCCATGCCAAAGTGTTGAACAGATAGCTAGGTACATGTATGTTGTGAGGGGAGGAGAAACAGAAGGACAACAAAAGTGTTCATCATGGGAGTTCTTAGCCTTATCATATCTGTTGGAAAGACAGAGAGATACAGACACAGAAAGACTGCAATGATTTAAAAGCATGTGCCAATTCTGTTCCTACAGTGTATGTTTTGTTAAATGGAGTTGGCTGTACCAACAAATAAGCATTATCTTTATGTTCAACTACATGGACATTCTTGTTCTTGATTGTGATGTATGCATAAATACACAGTATTTCATCTCATCAGAATGTTATTTTTCTTGATTCAGACTATTTGAGTGGTATAACTATGTTTTTGAATGTGAACAAAGACAGAACTGTGAAGTGGACCCCCTTTGCGAGAGGAGGTCACTGCTTCACAATATGCTCTATAATATGCTCTCATGTTCTAGGTATGTTATCATTGCTGCCTCTGGCTTTGTTGCAGGATCGCATGTTCAAAATATGAATTAATACTCCTCCACTGAAACAAATCCAACCCGAACAAAAGGCCCCACATCCACTCTGGACGGCTCTTCAGCCCATCTAATGGACAAGCTCTCTACTCTCTTCACACCATTCTGACAGAAAAGAAGAGGCCATGAATATTTACCACAAAGTAAAGTTATTCCATTAATTACTCTGAGCATGCTTAATACAATATATGTGGCTACTTTTGTGGCTACTTCTGTGGCGGGTCGTTAATGAACTTTCACACGTCATTACCATATTAATTAATGCCAAACTCGATGGCTGTCTGTCAATAGGACATGCCAGAGTTTCCTCACTCACTGTCCTTTAAGCCTAGCCAGCATGTTTCGATCACTTAGTGACGCTAGCTGCATCATTCTACACAGATCGGTCTATTTATCATACCATGAACTAGACAGCATTATCTGAAATCAAAACATAGCATTGGTTTGGTTTAACATTTGTCCTGTAAATGGGTGGTGGATTAATATTAAGAGCTTAGGAAGGATAATAAGGGGGCGTCCAACAGGATAGGCAGTGCAGAGTCAGTGATATCTATATTCAGGACATTAGTGTTTGTTTTTAGAGTGTGTGTGCCGAAGATTTTCCTAGTCACTGGCCGTGTCCAAATACCCATACTAGCGTACTACATACTTACTCATCGTCGCATACTATTTAGCACATACCGTTTAGCAGAAAGTATGCAGTATGCCACGGCCGCATCGCAGTAGCGGCTCCTGACTGGCTGAGTAGGTGGGGCGGGCCGAGTGCGGGTGGAGCTTTCCAAATTCAACAGACATGCATCGCATTAACCAGCCTGATAATAGCTCATTTCCAATTCGATTAATTTCTCTAAACTCTGAATAGAGTAGGCCTACTCAGGCTGGTTATAAGCAGACTACCACAATCAACCTATACCGTAGCCCATATAGCCCATCTATCCTAATTAAAAAGGACAGATAATTTATTAGTGAAACCAAAGTCCTGTAACATACATATCAATTAAATGACATAGCCTAGTACACACACCAAAACATTAAACTTTTCACCAAAAAAAACATGGACAGTCGGGTGCATCGCAAATTCAGAACGCAACATAATAAACTAAAGCATTGATCGTTGGGAACAAGATCAGAATTACTGCTAAGGGTTGATCCATAAATTAAATAATTAAATGGGTAGCCTACAAAACTAAAAGAATCCATATGTTAAAATCAAAAGGCCTGATTAACGTGACATCAATAACGCAGCCACATCCCGAGTCCCCGGTGCAGACACATTCAGAAATCAAAAGATGGTTAAGTATTTAGATTAAAAGCTCTGACGAAGGCCAAGAGAACAAGAAACACTTTTCACTTAAAAAACAAATAATAATAATAATAATAATAGACTTCTGTTTTCAAAGATGTAGCCTACGATGCAATATTCGTGATCATTTTAAGGAGAACAAAAACTACATTTGAACACCACCGCAGCAGCTTCGCTATTCGGCATCTTCCCAATTAAGTAGCCTAGTTTTGTTGTTTGGCTACTTGAAGAGAACTGGCAGACATATCAGTGTGGATGTCGGAACACCACCTCAAGCTGAACCTCGGCAAGATGGAGCTGCTCTTCCTCCCGGGGAAAGACTGCCCGCTCCATGATCTCGCCATCATGGTTGACAACTCCATTGTGTCCTCCTCCCAGAGTGCATAGAACCTTGGCGTGACCCTGGACAACACCCTGTCGTTCTCCGCTAACATCAAAGCGGTGACCCGATCCTGCAGGTTCATGCTCTACAACATTCGCAGAGTACGACCCTACCTTACACAGAAAGCGGCAAAGGTCCTAATCCAGGCACTTGTCATCTCCCGTCTGGATTACTGCAACTCGCTGTTGGCTGGGCTCCCTGCCTGTGCCATTAAACCTCTTCAACTTATCCAGAACGCTGCAGCCCGTCTGGTGTTCAACCTTCCCAAGTTCTCTCATCTCACCCCGCTCCTCCGCACAATCCACTGGCTTCCAGTTGAGGCTCGCATCTACTACAAGACCATGGTGCTTGCCTACGGAGCTGTGAGGGGAACGGCACCTCCTTACCTTCAGGCTCTGATCAGACCCTACACCCAAACGAGGGCACTAGGTTCATCCACCTCTGGCCTGCTAGCTCCCCTACCTCTACGGAAGCACAGTTCCCGCTCAGCCCAGTCAAAGCTATTCGCTGCTCTGGCACCCCAATGGTGGAACAAGCTCCCCCACGACGCCAGGACAGTGGAGTCACTGACCACCTTCCGGAGACACTTGAAACCCTACCTCTTTAAGGAATACCTGGAATAGTATAAAGTAATCCTTCTTCCCCCACCCCCCATAAAAAAAAAAAGGTGGTTGTCTCACTGGCTATCATAAGTTGAATGCACCAATTTGTAAGTCGCTCTGGATAAGAGCATCTGCTAAATGATGTAAATGTAACTAGGGCCTGTCATTTGTAGCCAGCCCATCTTTTCCAACGCATTGTGGAAAAGTGTGCATCGTATTCTACTAGATGAAAAGCCAAAATGAGTAAAACATCCTGGCATTTAAACTAAACTTGATTTTCGAAAATTCACATACTATAACTCATTCTATTTTCGCATACTGAGAATGTGTCATGTACGATTGCGTTGTTTATCGCTATTCATTGATTTCGGTAGCGCATCCCCATATCTAATTGATCAGCTGTTGTCAAAGCCGAAATGAGTATGACATCAGGGAATTTAAAGTATACTCGATTTTCGAAATGTCGCATATGATTATATATATTTTCACACATTCAAAGGGCCTACTATTTAGGACGCAAGTTGGGTATTCGGACACGGCCACTGGCTGTGCTCTGAAACACAGGACAATCTAAGGCAGTGGTCCCAAACTGCGAGGGGTCATATTTATTTTTGTACTCTTTCTTTTCCTCAGTCAACTTCCTCAGTCAAGGGGTCTGAATACTTTTCGAATGCACTGTATTTATAACTTGTCAGAAATGTCCAGATTAACTAGCTCATGTCTCTGCACCCCATGACAAAATGTGTAGAATTGCAGGAAATAAGCTTTAAACCTGCAAAATGTTCTCTCACCCAACAAGAGGAATGTGAACAGTTTGTGTCATGAACAGTACTTGTGCCCATTGAAATAGACATGGCACGTGCAAAGGAAGGGCACGGGATGTTCCCCAATGCTGAAAGGGGGGCCTGAGTGAAAAAGTTTGGGAACCCCTGATCTAAGGCATTACTCCTTTTGAAACAAATGCAGCTGTTTACAGCTGTGATTCACTAAAGGGCTGACTGAATAGTCTTTTTTTCTTCATTTCTTTCATGCTTTATTAAGACAGACTGATTCAATGAAAACGTAACGACGTCTCATAAAACAGCTTCAAAATATCAAGCATATTTGCTCTCAACGCAATTGGCAAGGATTGGGGCATTATATTGCACACTCACATAGACTGTAAACAACACACTTTCTGACATGCAAACAGGCTCAAAACCCACCAATTAAACCCAACTTCCCTCAAAAACTTTTAGAGGTTTTTTTCTTCTGTAAACTGCAGCCTGCTGAATGTCAGCCTGTCTGATCCCAGAGATTCTTTGGACCTGCCCTCACGTTTTGCTGAGCTAAGAACAAAACACAGAGTACACAGAAAGAGCTTTGCCGCTATAATACCAAGGAAGTGGAATTTCACTCCTAACCCAGAACAAACAAGGCAGCGCATTTCTTTACACTATTTAAATGTTAACAGAGCTCTTTGAATAGAGCATTCCCTTCCTCTGGTTAACCAAATTACTTCACTCTGGTTCTACACAAATTCTAATCTACTGATCCATGAAGCAAACATAGAAAAAATTACTTTGTCATTTGGTTTCTCCTACAATTGAGAATTTCTAGCTGGGACAGAGAGAGGCAGACAGGGAGAGAGAGAGAGAGAGTTGGACTCATGAAGTTGCACAGTCTCACTCCGAGCACACAAAAATACAATGGTGTAGACGGAGATATGTACCCTACACACATTGACAGCACAAAGGGCTAACCTACAGACAGATTATGCAATGCTATTTCTATGGCCAATTCCTTTCCACCCTGTCAAACAGGAGGACTGTCAATTATCTCTAATGATATCACGTTTCCACTCCCAAGTCTCTGTGCCCTGCTCCTCCATTCACCCGCCACAGATCCTATGTGCTATTAATATCAATAACCGCAGATACCATTTCCCCGGACAAAGACGGACAGAGGGAGAGAAGGTGAGAGGAACTGGAACCCTTACCCATCAGAGCAGCACATTCACGACTTTACTATCACACAGCTCGAGCCTACTGAACTAGAGAACAGGAGTGAAGTTCACACAATGCAAGACTCTTCTATGAAAGCACTAGTGGACTGCCAGCCAGGCAGCCCTTAAGTCTGTCTGAAGGCAGCCTTCAATCTAAACCCTGGACATTCAGCGGAACGCATCTCTCTACCTACGGCACAGTTCTGTACAACACTTACAGAACACACTTACAGCATACACACATCCAACATGAACCCATACAAGGCGAGAGAAGATGCACAATTAAAATCTTTACTGACTTACCCATGAACCGTGAGCCTGAGTTTCATTACATTAATGAAACATTAATGTAGATTCCTCCAGGTTTAACAAGACTTCTACAATCCACTTCTCAAACAGAAGAAAAGCCTGTCAGTGCTAGTAGTAGCTAGTAGCAGTAGAAGTAGTAGTAGTTGTAGTGTGAGAGAGCTGAAGGGAGTCCTGACTGCAGTGTTCAGAGGGACTGGAGGTATGTGGTCTAAATACAACAAAAGCCAGTGCCTTGCTCTAGATTAAATATGCAGGAAGAGGCCCTTTTGCATAAACACAAACACTCAGCAAATGAAGGACTGGCACAGACCAGGCAGAGCGGAGCAGGCGCCTGCTGAGAACCCTACCTGTCCTCCGTAAGCCAAACAAATGAACAAACTCCAGAATGGTCACACAACCAAATACTGAGTTTGTCCTTAATGTTATATGGGCTCAAAGTTTATTGTAAAGACAAAGACGCATGCAAAAACACATTACTATATTATAATGCTGTAGGATTTTTTTCAAATTCAAACAATTTGTTTCTATCAGTCTGTTCAATAACAAATGCCTAATCTTCAACTTTTAAAATATCAATTTCAGCTAAATTGGTAGCTGTAGCTCAATTGGTAGAGCATGGCGCTTGTAACGCCAGGGTAGTGGGTTCGATCCCCGGGACCACCCAAATGTATGCACACATGACTGTAAATCGCTTTGGATAAAAGCGTCTGCTAAATGGCATATTATTACCCACTTAACTTGTATAAGCAAACGTTACATACTATATAATCTATAGAAAATTCAAAATAATATATCCACTAACTAAAACCGTATAGTGTATTTCAAATTTAATTAAAGTAGGTCACTTTGGGGCTTGAATAACCATTTCAATTATGTCCAGTAAAAGTATCATACTGCTACTGCTTTTATTAATCCACATCTCTGCTCCATGCTGCACCCCTATGGACACCTCCTAGTGGATGTATAGGAAATAAAGGCTGGGTCTCTAAAGTCAGGAAAAAAAACATATTAAGTGATTTAGAACAGCCACAAATGTCCAGCTCTTACAGTCTACAGACCCTCTCTCTTTCTTCCTCCCTCCCTCCGTCTTACTCTCTGTCTCTCTATCCCCCTCTCTCGGGATATAAATGCAGAAACTCATGACGGAGCGAGACTCCTGGAGTGTCTGCCTGAATCTGCCAGGCTTCATGGCTAAAACTTCAAGTGAACCAAAGAGAATGGGAGCCGAGCCACGAAGAAAATCTGGAGCCCAGCTTTAGATGGTGAGTGACACATACTGATGCACCCAGTCAAAGATGTCATTTTCATGCAAGCCCCTCTCAAAAGTAGAAGGGGAAGAAGCAGAAATGAAGGAAGGGGGGTGCAGACACCGGGCTAGGGAGGGAGTAAGGGGGAGAGAGAAAGAGGGGGGAGAGGGGGAGATAGAGGGAGGGAGAGAAGGAAGGCCAGAGGGAAAGAAAGAGAAGGAGAGAGCAGAAATGAGACCTCTGGAAAATAAACAGGGTGTAGGGTTTCAAAGGCAGGGAGACACAGGCATTCCATTGTTCAAGCCAATTATCAGTGGAAAATAATAACAACAGATGGATCCAGAGCAGCCAACTTATGCTGGAGCTCCCCGGCGCTGGAGAACAGATGATGAAATGTGAGAGTGGCGTCAGGGGAGGGACTGCCCTGCCGTCGAGTCGCCCAGCTCCACACACCAGATGTGAACTTCCACAAGGACAGTTAAATATGTGCTCTCTGGCCGCCACTTGTTCTACACAGCACCAAATGGTGGCTAGTCCACACTTCACTTCCATTGACTTCAAAAGAGATGTCTCCCTGGGCTGTTAAATGTCAAATGATACATGTGGCCCCTGTGTTTTTCCATAGTAAATTAAAACCTGTGCATTTCATTTAAGCAATAAGGCCCGAGGGGGTGTGGTATATGGCCAATATACCACGGCTAAGGGCTTTTCTTAAGCACGATGCAACGCGGAGTGCCTGGACACAGCCCTTAGCCATGGTATATTGGCCATATACCACAAAGTCCAGAGGTGCCTTATTGCTATTATAAACTGGTTACCAACGTAATTAGAGCAGTAAAAATAAATGCTTTGTCATACCCGTGGTATACCACGGCTGTCAGTCAATCAAGCATTCAGGGCTCGAACCACCCAGTTTCTAAGTATATACTGAACAAAAATATGAACGCAACATGCAACAATTTCAACGATTTAACTGAGTTACAGTTCATAGAAGGAAATTGTCAATTGAAATAAATTAATTAGGCCCTAATCTATGGATTTCACATGACTGGGCAGGGGCGCAGCCATGGGTGGGCCTGGGAGGGCATAGGCCCACCCACTTGGGAGCCAGCCAATCAGAATGAGTTTTTCCCCACAAAAGGGCTTTATTACATAAATAAATACTCCTCAATTTCATCAGCTGTCCAGGTGGCTGGTCTCAGACGATCCCGCAGGTAAAGAAGCTGGATGTGGAGGTCCTGGGCTGGCGTTGTCTGCGGTTGTGAGGCCGGTTGGACGTACTGCCAAATTCTCTAAAACAACGCTTATGGTAGAGCATTCAATTCTCTGGCAACAGCTCTGGTGGACATTCCTGCAGTCAGCATGCCAACTGCACGCTCCCTCAAAACTTGACATCTGTGGCATTGTGTTGTGTGACAAAACTGCAGATTTTAGATGGGACCAACACTTTACATGTTGCGATTATATTTTTGTTCAGTATATTTAACAAGTAGTTGTCATTTGTGGCTACTTTCTGGTAGTCCTTGTTAGATGGGCATTCGGGACCAGTGGGTGAGGTATTTACCTTGGTATATTTTGCCCTTTGTGTGCTGTAGTTATTGGAAGGGGGTGTTATTGTGTGTCCATTCAGCACACATCCCAGAGGACATGTTGTGTTGTTTTCATTTGATGTTTTCCACTCTACCTGCATGCACACATAGCGCTCAGATTCCACCAGACACCAGCACTGGTGAGAGAGAGAGAGACCTCATTGACACTGGCTTCAGTGAGAGATCCCTCATATCAGCCTTAGACTGACAGGCGAGGGGAGCGGGAGGCGGGGGGACTCCAACCTTAAAACAAAACCAATTCTCAGTGTGCATTGTCAAGGGTGGAAGATGTCTTCAGATAGCGGCACAAAAGATCTGCCCTTCCTTTCAGAAGAAGAGAGAAGTTTTCGATTCATTAACTCAAAACTAAAGCGTAATTATCTCCCTATAGACCTTAATCACCAGCAGAAGGATAATAGAGGATAAAGCCGTTTCCAGTTCGGTCATTAACGTTTTTTGTTGTGTTTTCTTTTCTTCTATTCCCACTTCCTTTAGATGAGACTATCACATAATGGCAACAGATCGTAGGGCAAGAGTGAAATCCTTATTTTAAATATCTCTGTTGTGGAGCATGAAAGATGAAATTGTTATCTGGGTAAAATGTTCAACTTTGCTATAAAATGGGTTCATTTGCATCAATCCTCCATCTCTGGCCTGTCTTTATCTGGTCTGTCTGTTTGTTCACAGAGCTAGGAGTTAGGGGGCAGAGGACGAGGGGACCAGAGGGATGAGCCCACTGTCTTCCGTTTCTTCAGAGAGTGAGATTACATTTACATTTTAGTCATTTAGCAGACGCTCTTATCCAGAGCAACTTACAGTTAGTGAGTGCATACATTTTCATACTGACCCCCCGTGGGAAACAAACCCACAACCCTGGCGTTGCAAGCGCCATGCTCTACCAACTGAGCTACAGGGGACTCACTGGAGAGTGAGTGTAATTAACCATGTTTGAAATAAAATCAGGTTGAGCACAAACAGACCGTTTTATAATTGTATATAACATTTTAAACGACTAACAGTGCTTGAAGGTGCTTGTAATACTATCCCCCAAATGACGAATCCCTCAGGGATTCCACAGAATTTTTTTTTTCAAACTGCATAGATTTAATTAGCTTATAAAAAATAATTGCCATTAGTAAATCTCATCGAAGGGGTTGAGGCGTTTGCCTCAAAAACTTCTTATTTTTGGACGGCGTGAAGACAAAGGCTTTTCAGACAGAAAGTGGCAGGCCAGCAGCCGTTTTGTGCACTGACACTGAGGTCGAGTTAATTAGACTATTGTCATTTTAATCAGGACAGCTCGGCAGCCATCCCTTCCTGAATGAACCAGTGGACTGTAAACGGCTGGGGGATTTCTGTGTATGCATGGGGCCCGGGGTCTCACACAGCACAGCACACAGCACAGTGCCATGGGTTATGGAGTACAGTGCTACTGGTTCTCTCACATGCTCAGAACATTAATGAGCCGGAGACACACCAAGGAAACAAAGGCGCCCCAAGTATCACCAGGGGAAACTACTCGCCTTTAACTCTGCTCATGTCTCTGTTCATTTGAAAATAATTTAAATATCAAATATTTGAAATAATTTGCTTCTCCCTGGCTATCAGATTTTGAATAGCGAGTCTATCATATCATCTTTATTATGCTCTCAACTGACATTAACATTTAAAACATAATTAATGGAACCATATTTTAAGGTGCTTTTCATTATGGTTACAGTAATGGTTTATTTTTTTTCAGATTTCCATATTGTATTTATACAATGGGGCAATTGTAAGAACAAAGTAAAGAACTTTACGAATATATCATATATTTGCTGAATAAGTGTTCTAAAAAAACAACAGATTCTTCAAAACTTACAAAAGAGTAGATTAAACTCTCCTTAAGCCATTGGTTGAAATATATTTCACTGCTAATACTTTAAAAAAAGTATAAAATGAAATGATGTTTTCAACAACACTGTTCAACCAAATCTACTCCAATTTTAGCTAGTTGGATTCTCAGACAAACTGTGGTTAGGAGGGGTTAAAAGAACAGTGAACAATGGATCTCATTGGGCCTCTGCCTGCCAATCAGAGAGTTGAAAGAAGGCCTATCCCTACACAGGGCTCAAAGTACTGTATCTCTGTAACTTTCTTCTCCTGCCCTGTGACTGATCTAGAGTCAGCTGCAGACAGGTGAGATGTGACAGATCACATGCAGACGAAGGGTCATCACGTCCCCCCAACCTGTCATCACCTGAGCCCTGAGCTGCACTCACCCATGACACTGGTCAGACAGGAAGCACACAGACAGACAACTAAACATAGCTATCCTATATGAACTGACCCTAGAGGAAGATCTATGGAAACTTATGCACAAATCACCACGAGGTCAGTCAGTGCCTGCACACTTGACTTGTGACTTTCCTTTCCTGTGTCTGTTTATGATTATATTAATAGGTCTGCAAGTTCATCGTTTTTAACATTGATCATGAATATTTCAGAGAGTGTTAATATTAATTTGATCAGAAATTTACTTCAGTCAATAATTCAACACATACAATTAATAATTCAATAAAAATAATGAACAGCAATTTTGAAGAGGAAACTGAATAAAGACCCCCGCAATAGCTTAATGTGGGGATATTCAACTGGAAAACCTTGAGGTAGATTGCACAGTATAAATGGCTATCAAAGCCCAGTCTAACTTGCTTTTCTTAATGACTATGTGGTGTTGCTACAGACGAAGCTTACCCTGAAAACGCTCCACCATCCAGAAAATAAAGAATCAAACACCTAATTACCATGGAAACCTTGGAGAAAATGTTCCAATTTAAACTGCTCTTTGAAAGCTGTAATCCAAACATGTCTGTCGGAGGAATTGACCACAGCAATTGAAAACAACAGGTTGTTTTGTTGAGGTGTACATGTAGAGATGAAGGAAGAGACACAAGCTGTAAAGCCGCGCTCAAGTAACAGCTCTCCGTTCACAAAGTTCTTCCATGAGAGATTTATAGGGATTAGATGAAGAAATGAAGGCCTAATCTTTATTTGACAGGCTATCTCTGGCTGACTGGTCACTATGCACTGTGCAGGACTCTCTCAGCTCTCAGCTCTCAGGTCTAGCACCAGTAATACAGTTCCTTCAGTCTGATCATACAAATGTATGAGCTCTCTATCCTATTATCATACAGAATCCTTCAATGTAATTTGGGGGTGAGCGATGCGTACAAGCGTAATGCAACAGATAAAAGAAGAGCAACTTTCCAAATGATTCTCCATATTGGGTCACAGTCATAACGGTGTAGTACGGTTATCAGTACATCCTGGTGGCTATTTTATTTTCTGATCTAGTTTTCCCCCCTGCAGTACCTGATTGGAAATATAGAACCAATTTCCATGTGCAGTTTAATGACGGATGGAAAGAGATATTTCATGTAGATGTATAGTCAAGAGAGATAACCAATTAATCAAAGTGCCGGACAATGACACTGGCTAAATTTAAACACAGGAGAAAAAGGGTTCGGCTGCAGCCCCTTCCCTTAAATTATTCATTACTGCCCTGTTATTACGTAGCATATAGAATAAAAATTCACTGATTATATTTAATTACAGTTCATGTTGATACTTGCTACATATGTCACAGCTTGCACTGGCAATCTTTCACAATGCTTAACCCTGTCAAATAGTGGAGGAGTCCTACTCTCTCTCCCCCCACCCCCCCCCCCCCCCCACCCCATCCCCCCCCCCCCTCCCTGTCTGTCTGTCCTCCCAATGCCTGACCCTACAGACTCATTCCCACGCTAACAGAGGAGAGGAGAAGAGAAGGAGAAAGGAGCTGCTTGTTGGGTGTAACATGTATTTCTAAGAGAGCGGGAGAGTGAGTGGAGTATTCAAACCAACATCTACAGTGGGGACACAATAGCATCTATTATGCTGGAACCCAAAGATGATGCTCTGTCCAAAAAATGTATTTCACAGTGGAATTGAGTTGACTCTTCATACTAGCCAGGCATTCAAGTATATTGGATCCTTTCGGCCATTGCAGCATATCACGACAGAATCCTGAATTACATAGTTCTGCTTTTTAAAACAAGTATAAAGTGTATTGTATGTGAGTACATGCACATCAACACTGTAGTTTCATTTGCCTACAATAGGAAGACAAAAGGTTTGTTTGCGTGCCACTCACTGAATTCCCCCTCTCTCTTTACCAAGTCATCTCTGTTCCAATAACAAACAGAGCTGAATGCAAATAGTTAGAGCCATGCAGCATTCAATTGTTTTGTATTAATATTTGAATATTGAAATAACACAATTCAGATCTAGATATTCCATTTAAATTTCCATGTGTGAATTGGAGTTGCACATCAACAGCTAGTGGGTTGAATTCTTAACAGCACCGTTTTTGAATGTTGAAAATAGCTGTTGTTCTTTTTTTATTTTACATGATTACATTCCTGTAACATACCTCTATTACCTAAAAGCAAGTTACCCTTGATTCCTAACTGTAGCCTATTTTGCCCATGCCACAGACAGAACCGAGAGATGTCTGTATCACCCATGTTCATGCCACTTTAACCAAATTGGAATCGCCGATAATAGTATATTTACATCGCGGTGTTGGCTAGGTGTGATTATGATCATAAAAACTTCCCCCTACGCTATGATGGAAAGTTGAGCAGCAGTGAGTGAGTGAGGCTGAAGGACATAACTATAAGTTAGCACAGGTTACAGAGGAGCCATGGGAAATAGCTCAATTACACACATGGAGCTCCAGCATCATGTGGTTGTGCTGTGGTAAACAGATGCAGGGTGACAGTCTCTAGTAAGTGATCAGTCAAGCAGCTGTCAGCGCGCCTTCATCCATTCACTTGTTGAGATGATATATTCCTGTTGCTCCCCCTCACTTACTCAAGCCCACACAATTTGCTTACAGGCCTGAGTCGATCAGCCGATTAAATTGCAGAGGACATCATTAAAGTTGTTCCTCGTGTCACCAACGTTTGTTGCACTTTTACAGCCAGTCAAACAGACAAAACGGTTTTGCATAAACTAGGATGGATAGGCTAAGTATGAGTGTGGCTTAGGTCCCTTCCTCTCAGAGAGCCAGACTCTTCTCTGTCTGTGACACTAGCCATTCCACTTACTAAATACATAACCTAAAAACCATAAATTGGGGGAGACCATATTACAGTACTAACAAGTAAACAACAAAAAGTGTACTCTTTATTTCAACAAGTGATGTTATTCTCAGTCAAATCGCTCCGTGCTCAACAAAGAGCATTCAAGACGATGTTCCTCTCGGCTGTTGTCTCACTGTGACGGTGCCTCACACTGTGGCTGTGACCGTGCCTCATTCAGAATGTCTGTGAGGGCCTTTGAGAACGTACAGTACAGACCTCAGAGAGATGTCAGAGTGAATGGGAGGCAGCTTCAGAGAGAGGCCCAGTACAGCCTGGTCTCTTAGACTAGTCATAACATAGTAAATGTAAATGCGTGACACTCAAATCAGTATGATATGTTATGTTTGGTATGGTTACATAAGACAGATAGTTACTTAAGGCAAAAACGAAAGTAGGGTGGTTGGTCGGGGTGGATGGGTGGGTGGGCGTATAACGTGAACATCTAGCAACCCAAAGGTTGGGAGTTTGAATCTCATCACGGACAACTTTAGCATTTTAGCTAATTAGCAACTTTTCAACAACTTACTACTTTTTTGCTACTTTCCAACTACTTAGCATGTTAGCTAACCCTTCCCTAACCTTAACCCTTTTAGATAACCCCAACCCTAACCTTTACCCTTTAACCTAACTCCTAAACTTAACCCTAAACTAACCATTCCTCTCCTCCCTTAGCTCAGACAGGAAACAAGGAGCAGCGCTGGAACTGCCTTGCCTCATCTGCCTGCCACTGCCAGCAGCGCAGCACTCAGTTCACAGGAGCCATGTCTGACTGCATGCTCAGCTCAGCGTTTGATGGCTCGTTTGATTCCAGGCAGTGTGGCACATCTGTTGCTTGTCACATTGTGTCCTAGCTCCACGACCCGAGCAGCGCGTTGGTCGGCACGTCTCATCCTCTCTGTGTGTTGACAAACAGCGCTGAGGCTGGCCCAGGGACCTGCATGTCCACAGTCAAGAGGGTCAGGAGGTGGGACACGCTAGCTGTACAACCACTGTCAAATGCTCGGAGTCTATTAATACTCAGTTTATTGTAAGAAATTAGTTTGAGTGACAAAGTGTAGAAATCAATGTGTATATTCTCAGTCATCCAAGGAGTGCTGAAAGAATATTCAAAAATGTATTTCTTAATGGCCATGGAAAAATGTAATCTAAGGAAAACAATTATGGAAAGTATTCACTTAACCTAAGACCTCCTCAAAATTGCCATAAGTTTATATTGAGAATCAATTACTTTATTCCAATATCTATAGAAATACTTTTTTGCTCTAAATCAAATCTCAATCAAGGATATATAGGCTTCACAATGTACTTGGACAGACATAATAGTAAAAAGTGCTTTAAGTGCTTTTAAAGAAAGCGCCAGAATATATTCCATGCGAGAATTACATTGTAAGCTTAAATACATCAGCAATGACCATTGCTAATTGATTATTTCAGCATACATCTATGAAGTACACATCATGCAATATCAGCAATAATGAAATGACATTGTTTCCCATCACCAGCCTGCATTTAGCGGGAAGAGCAGCACTAAAGAGGCTGAGAAGTAGTTACTAATGGCACTGTTTCAGAAGCTCTGGGTGTCATGCATTCAAAAGTACTTCACTTCTGTGTCCTTGTCTTCTCTAATCAATATTCAAAAGTGCCTGGTAATTGGTAGTTTAGGATACATTTACATGCAAAGGATTGTCTGTCATATTCATCAAATACTTGGCTGACACAAAACTATCAATGAGCGTTCTTTTATTTTTGTGTTATCTTTCATTTATGAGATGAATGTTTGTGATACCAAAATGAAATTTAGCATACCACTTTTTTTAAATAAATAAACATAATTGGAAAATTAGAAAAACGTTTGAATTTCCACACGTATTAATAGCCAAACTGGTTATGTAAATACCTCTGCTCCTCAGAAGGTGGGGGAAATATTTAGATGGCTCATTTACATGAGCAGATAGCACAACATTCATTTGTTCCATTCAATATCAACCTGTTTTGCACCCGCACAAAACTAGACACGATACAGATGCACCAGGGCTTATCATGCCACACAACAATACTGATTAAACTGATAAAACGCAATAACATCACTATGGAACACCATGACTACCCTCTCAACCAGCCACATCAAACCTCAAGATACCAGTATCATAACAACAACACATCATCAAGAAACCAAAACACATACCAAAAGAATCTGCAACGCGTAAATAGCCTACAACATTGCAACGAGTCTCTAATGTATTCTGAGAGGGTTTATTTGTTTAAGGCCTGCATCCAAAGGATCAGTCTGGCCTTCATTAGTCTCCATCTGACATCTATGTGAAGAACATGTTGGCTAGCCCCATTCCCCTAGACCTGCCCAACGCATTCCACTGCACATATCACAGGTTGTTATCATTCCAGAGAGAACTCTACATTGGTGAACACCAGCACTTTAATTAGAGCCACTATTTGATCATTCCACAGCAGGGCTTTATTAAGGAGGGGTTCGCAGCACCCCACCATAACCCCCGACTCCAATGAGGGAGCAGAAGATATGTAAATCAGTATAGTTCATATAAACCAGTATAGTTCATATAAACCAGTATAGTTCATTGAACCAGTATACTTCATATAAACCAGTATAGGGTCACACTTTATTTGGATAGTCCGGATTGTCCATCTGTAGATGCTCTACAGATGGTCCTACCATCAACAAACTATCTGCTGATAAGTAACTGCTTGCTAAGGTTACGGTTAGGGTTAGGTTTAGGGTTAGGGCTAGGGCTAAGTTTAGGGTTAGGATAGGAGTCAAGGTTAGGGTTTGGGATGGGGTTAGTCGATAGTTAAAATGTTACTGATAGTCTGTAGATAGTCTGTAGAGCATCTACTGATGGAATATCCAAATAAAGTGTTAGCCAGTATAGTTCTGCCAGTAGTCAGGGACAGTAACTGTCTCTAGCAGAGCTAACCTCTCCTCATACCTGATGTCTGATACCCTACTCTAATCCAACAACACCACTATCCAACCCAGTGGAAGACAATATGTGTTTCATCTCCGCATCAAGGCACTGGACAGTGTTACCATCTGAAATGTGACAAGAGTTCTCTATGGAGGCTTAAATCAAATGTAAGTATTCAATTGCAGATTGAGGATCATGGCCATATGGTCACAGAATACAACCTGACCAATATCCGACTGAAACAGACAAGAGACTGAACAGATAAATGTAATCTACAACATGTCTCGCCAAGGTCAAAATGAGCTCTTAACGCAAACACTAGATTTAAGTCTGAGCATGAAGGTGGTATGGCCGGGAGGAAGGTCAGCCATGTTTAGTGTTTACAGTATACTCCAGGCTTTGAAATAGTTTTGCAGTGTGGAGTCTGCCTGGGTCATTGTTTGTTTTGGATGTGTTTATATACCACACACAGTGTAAATTACTTGGGAGATGGTGCGAGGAGACTTACAGACATGAACCTGCATATAGTATCTGGTCATGTTTTTGCCTTGAATTCAGTCACAACCCACTGGGCACAAACGTCAATTCAATGCCTATTCCACATTGGTTCAACGTAATTTCATTGAAATTAGGTGGAAAAAATGTTGATTCAACCAGTGTGTGCCCAGTGGGAGCTGTGACTATACGGTGGTGTGGATTCGGGGGGTACGGTACAGGGAACCTATGTTAATCATGCATTGTCACTAACATTTCTGCATCATTCAAAGTCATGTAAATATTACATTTTTCATCAGATGTAAACATTTGCATGTATTATGTTTCTCTGAGATATAGCTCAATCAAGAGTAGTGTGGATTCACTTGACTAGGCCTATGTTTAGTTGAAAACACTCTATACAGGGAAACTCTCGTCCATGGATGTACTGTATTTAATATAAGTATTTGAGTGTAGATCTGTCATGTCTATTAGGAGACTGTCTCTGGTTCTACGGTTGTGTCAATGAGGTCTTACTCTAGTCACTTACTTTGATCTCTGTGTCCAAAGGGGGTCACCACTGGCTGGAGGAAAGCACAAGCAGGTGGAAGAGAGGGAGGGAGAGAGAGAGAGAGAGAGAGAGAGAGAGAGAGGGAGAGGAGGAATAAAAGTGAAAAGGAGAAAAAGAGGAAGATATTAATATCAGTTGGAAATTAAGAAATCTATGGCACTCCTTCAATCGAAAAACGACAAACAACACAGTATCTAATTCCTGTTGGGTACCACCCGTTTATTGAGAAAGAGTATTTACTAGCATAATATGTCACAATGTGTGTGTGTGTGTGTGTGTGTGTGTGTGTGTGTGTGAGTGAGTGAGTGAGTGAGTGAGTGAGTGAGTGAGTGAGTGAGTGAGTGAGTGAGTGAGTGAGTGAGTGAGTGAGTGAGTGAGTGAGTGAGTGAGTGAGTGAGTGAGTGAGTGAGTGAGTGAGTGAGTGAGTGAGTGAGTGAGAAAGAGAGAGAGAGTGGGGTCACTTTCAAACAATTCTTCATTAGAGCAGCATTAAGTAGGTTGTTCCTCAGAGCTTATTTTTCTTTCCGTGTTTTAAATATCTTTGGAAACATATTTAGCATCTCAAACGAGAATTCCCTTGATTAAACAAATAATGGCACATTCAGAAAACTGTAATTGAGTTCAAATGTATTCTAGCTGTGCTCTAATTGCATTTAAACACTGTTCCTCCCTAACCCTAGATCCACAGCTCCTTCTGCTTAATTACTGCCCTCTGAAGACAAATCCCTCCGGTGTGGATGGAAAAATAAAAACAGTGTAGGTTTTACAGCACGTTGTTAAAAGACCTATAAACTTTTTTTGATTCAATATAAATAAAACCCCAGCAGAGAGTCAAGGGCTCAGAGAACACACAGCACACTGACATAGCTTGTTGGAACATTGCACACCCCATCTCAAATAAATGCCACAGATTAACACCAACATCCTGTGGCTTACTTCTGTCACTCGGTCCACACCCCCGCCACCTCCACGCTTTCTCTCCTTTTTAAAACATGGAGGAAAGAAAAGGCTAAATGTGTTTCCTGAAAGGAAGGAGAGGTGGAAAAAGTCCATCCTGCCCTTGGAGTCACCACCGTGCGTCCCGTAAGAGCTACCCGCCACTGGCCTTTCTGCAGAGGCAGCAGAACTTCCCCGAGAGGAGAGGGGACTGTCTGCCAACTCAAACAGGGCTCCCTCTCCCGCTCCCGGCGGCCAGCGGCCCACGGGCCTGCTCTGCTCAGTGCTGGTGCTTCCTGAGGGCTCGATGCAGCTGGAGCTCTCTTAATAAAGGTAACGGGGAATGTCAGAGAGCTACTGTAAACTCACTAGCCCACTCCTGTCAGCAGGACGTTCACAATCAAAGCAGAAACAACCCCACCTAAAACACCATGCATTGTTTTTTCCACCAGCCCTATCCTAAACTTCCCACGAATCACAAAGACAGCACAGCGAGAGGGCAATCGCTGTTCCCTGATCTTGCCAAACAAAATGCCAGGAGACCGGGAGTGACATTCAACTCTGGTTTAAAAATACGAGCAGTTTGAAAATGATTAGAGTCTTATTTTATTGTTGAGCGCCTGACACAGGAGAGGAAACCAGAACAATCAACCCAACTGACTTTTTTTCTGCTGAATTTAGAAACACTAATTAGTTTTGCTCTCATAAACCCAACCTGAAAACGACCAATTGGAAAGTGAGAATGAGATGTACAGCAGAAACAAGTGCTTGTCATTCCCCTATTAAAGTCCCACATCCACAACTTTACCGCAATGACTTTCACACTGCTCCCATGGCGAGCCGAATGTTACCTACTAAACGCAGTCACGTACTCATCTTGATAAGTTAATAGGCCTTTATGTAATCCTTTAGTGAGCCTTTTACAGAGTTTGTAGGAAAGTATTACAGACCTATAGAGCCACATCAAACCCAGTTGGAGAGACTTGGTTCAACAGATGACTGAACAACCCGGGTGACCTCAGCACCAGCTGGGCTCTACCATGAACCAACCAGGGCCAGACAGAGAGAAAGTTACCCGTTCGCAGCTGCCTGGTTTACATTAATTTCCTGTTTCAAGGGTATCGAAACCACTATATCCCTAGTACCCATTGACTAACAACTGGGACCTGTACCTTCCTGTGCTAGCCTATTACGCTGCGCATTCTCTTGCCAAGTGGTGTGGGTTTCATGTTTAGTTTGTCATAAGAAATGAATGATAAACTTGTCTTCAGGAATGTTCACTGCTATTCCCCCAGCAAACAGCAGAGAGTGTTTCATCACTGTCGGGCCTAAGACTGATGGCCTGTCAGAGCCTTCCCCTGCTCTCCGGCTACAGCTACAGCTTCTGGGCTGGGAAGTGGCTAAAAAAGGCCACGGCTACACTTCCCTGGCTTGCGCTTTTTACCGGGAGTAATTCTCAGATGCCAGGTCGCTGCCAACGTCCTTGCAGCCGATGGCAGAAAGGCCAATAAGTTCACATTAACTGCAGAGTGTAACTGCGCTGAACATCTGTTCATGAATGAGAGCGCTGCCCACTAACTCAGCGAGTTGAGGCCTGCTGATGAAAAATGCAATGCTCTCCTCGCTGGCACGCATGTTTTGCGCTATTCTCCTGAGTCCCCAGAATTATATTAAGAGAATTTCAGTGCGGCCCAGTGTATCGGAGAGAACAGCTGGCGCTGAAAAAGGATCTGCTGCTCGCCGAGAGCTCAGGGACTTCACACGGGATCAGCCTTCTCGTACACCATTTGTCCTTGAAGGAAAAAAATCTGTGTTAAGCACCCAGGTAATAATAAGAAAGCAACAGCTACATTTAGCTGATTACACTACCCATGTGTGCAAAACCAGACTGAGAATAACCAATGAAGCCATGAATTGATATTGGGGGGGGACAGAAGGGCAATTGTGACAATAAGTCAATAAGTATCACCCTCTGGAGACATCTGCATACTGTAACACCTCTCCTTTGTTTGGCTTGTTTCCTGGTTGGAACTCATTAATTTGATAACTAGGGGGAATCTACCCCCTACCAAACCAACCTGAAGGTAGAAAGAGGAGTAGACCCATCCTATACTGTACATACATGGGCACCACAACAACGTGATGAAGTGAAGATATGATTCATGATTTACCCCAAACTACCTTGTCACATGCAGTCTTCCACTTATACTATGAGCAAATTTTAAATATCTCTTCTTATCAAATGGTGAAATAGCCTCTGTTAAAAATAATACATTTAAGGAAGTGAGGATTCTTACCAAAATCTAAAAATAAAGTTTACGTTACATTTGGTGATTTCACTTCTGTCTTCCTTTGAAACGGAGAGGGTTGGTAGACATCACTTCAATGATACAAACACATGGCACACACAGCGGCACACAATCATTCATTCTCTCCAAACGCTTTTGTCTCTATTGCTTGCTTGTCACAATATCTCTCAGATCACCAAATTGTCATTCCTCCAAAAACCCAGTTTCACTCAAGAACACTTTTGTGGGACAAACTCACTATTATGTTTACAGATGAGAGAACTACTCATTTACTGCTAGGCTTCCTGTATGTTCAGTTCAGAGAGAAATTATGGCATATGAAGGAGTTATACAGTATTTAAATTATCATGATGTTACAACCCCCTGCCCGAAGACGATGTGGGTGTGTAAAAAATATTTTCCAAGACATTTGGCTGGTGACAAATCACAGCACTTTGTCTTCCTGACAACATGCCTCCTTCCTTCTTCAACCTCCCAACTTCACATGGTGACAGGAAATCACACATTACCACGTTGATAAACAATTACAACCATGCCATTAATGAAAACCCTCCCTGAGCCAGCGCTTTGCCAGACAGACACAAAGCATGATAAACCGGACAACACAACATGTCTTCGTGATGTTGTAGAATAAACCTAGGATTGATCAATCATGACACTAGGAAATACATCCAATTTGGACAGGAATCAAATTGGGTGGTTTGGGGGTCAGTGCTTTGTTTAACAAAAGTATCATTACCGCAATCCCAAACAATCATAAGTTGGTGCCAAAACTTAAAACTAATATCAAAGCCAGAAGGTAGAGAACTCAATTCCTCACTTTATATTAAAAGTCAACATTTTAGAGCAGTTTTTCCATTAAAATGACTTAATCAGATATAAAGCATTAGTATCTCTTTTAATCTCCAAGTGTCAGCTGGCGAATGAAAAAAGCTAGCCTCTGTAAATATGACTGCTTACTTCTAACACAAGCATTGTTGACACGTAATGTAATTTCAGCGGGACATCCAAATGAAAGCACTACGGGGTAATATAATGCTCTTAATGAGAATTCTTTCCAGCTCGAGACCTTGGCGAGATAGCCATAATGCATGGCTTCTCTTTTTAATAAAATAATTGTTACAGTTATTAAAGATGAATCTCATCAGAGGCAAGATGACAAAATAATTCATTACCAAAACCCAGGCTTTAAATAGCTGCAAATTAAAATTCCCCTGAAAATATGCTTCCTGATAAATGGGATCGTTATTTCATATAAATATTGGATATAGTGTGCCCTTGAAAGGAAATAAATATTGCAACTGTCCATTAAAAAGTTTGCAGTATAAACCAATGAGTTTAATCAATAACAAAAACACTAACAATACCCATACTTTATACACCTATTATTGCTAAAAATCTGTTAAATATGTCAGGATGTTAGTCTACCCAAAGCTAATTTCTGACACATGGATGAGAAGGAAGAAAAGTGTTTAAGACTCATATAGATGTAGGATCTTAATTTGAGCCAGTTTGCTACAGCAGGAAAATAATCCTGCAGCAACAGGAAATGTGATTTATTCTGTGGATTATAATTAATGGACATTTTTGTAGGGATTGATACATTTTTCGTAAGGGAAAATCAAGTCTGAAATTTCAAAGTGGAAATTACAAACTTCAGAAGCCTTTTTAAACCGCATTGCAGGAAAGTTCTCTTGCAACAGGGTGATCAAATTAAGATCCTACATCTGTAATAACTCCTACATATTGGTGTTAACAAGGTAGACCACTGAGCTACTGCCTACACGGAGGTGCCCCCGTCCCTCTGAGCACGGGGAACCATGGAGAACCATGGGGAACCTGGGACTCAGTACTCCCACCAGTACATTCATGTGTGAAACAGAGAATGTGTTGAGGCCCATGGCTCCACTAACTCTCCCCTGGCCCCTCCCCATTCACAGATCTTCACAGGCCTTATTTGTGTATTCAAAATAAATAATTTACGGTGATGGCATGGAAACTTCCCAGCATGCCTTTTAACCTGTCGTTTTTTCACTCTCTTCTCAGCAGGATGTCCAGAGGAAATGCTTTATTAAGATCCTGGACACATAAAGAGCCAGGGTGACTTACTGCTGTCTAAAAGGTAAAGTTATTTAGACCAATAAAACGCTAATATATTGTTTTAGTGGAATTACACAGAAGTTATCTCTACCTTAATAACATCACCGCAACCCCTAATGTTGTTTAGATCAATAAAGCCAATTAAAGTAACGACTTCAACACAGATAACGCTGCACTGCCGCTGTATACTGGCATTACGAAGCACAGAGAACAACTGAAGTAAAATCACAAACCATTCTAATACGGTTCAAATGTGACCTGTATCAGGAAGCTAGGCGTATGTTGCACGTCACTACTTCACAGGAGAGGCATTTGAACATCTTTTTTTGTATTTGATCTAAATGCATTTTTTTTTGCCAGAAATGCCTTCTGGAACATGTGAACTTTCATGTGCCTTAATAACAAACGTGTATTCCATCTGTATAAACAAATCAAATTGTTAAATTATGAGCCTAGTTGGTTTAGATACAGAAAAATACAGGAACCTTCCCCCTAGCCATGATTGGCTGAGATAATGGATGGGCTGGACATGCCAGGAGATGAGTTTGGATTGGTCTGCCATGTAGCATGCTTCTGTCTATAACGTTAGCTACTCAGTATGTGTTGATAATCCTTTCTAGCACAGCATTTTTTTAAATATATAACGTTAGCCATCGAGAACTATAAAAGTTTGGGTACTTTTCTCAAACCACATTGATGCCCTGAATTTAGCAGGAGCTATCGACATATCAGTTGGAAAAAGTTGTGACTTGACACAACGCTTGCCAAACAAGATGTAGATACAAACAAAACAGAGTTAAATGGTTCCAGTCTGCCGTGAAGCGTTCATCCATGTATACAGGTAAGAGTCTCGCTACATTTTCCAATAATATACGTTTCTAATTTTGTCCGAAAATTGTTTTCATTGCATGTGAAAGCGTACTGTTCACTAGCTAGCAAACGTTAGCATGCTGTCTCGCTAGCTAACTTTACGTTTATGATCTGTGTATTAATATTATTAAAATCAGAAAACCCTTTGCATTGCTAGTTATAGCCTAATGTTAGCTAGCTAGCTAACATTGAACCTAGTTGGTTAGCTTTAGCTACCTGCATTTTCATATCAATTTAGACAAGTGTGTCTGGGGTAAGCGTCATCTAATAATTATAAAATATTTGTATCTGGACACTTTGTTTTTGATATTGCTACTAAGCAAATACGCAAGTGCATGTATCCTGTGCATGTGACAAATACACTTTTATTTGATATAGTGTGTATTTACCAGATACGGTAATGTGAAGAACAACATGACCTGCACCAAAGTCAGATTAGTATATAGGCCAAGTACTAGTTAGTGTATTTTTACCTGGAGTTTCCTTATTGTAGGCTACTACTTTTACTTGAAATATTTGGTTGTTTACTACACTACCTTACTCACTCTGTTTAACACATGGCCTCACATGTGAATCCTTAAAGAGATGGGTGGGGCTAACGCTTAAGAGGGTGTGAACGATGCTGAATGGGTGTCGACAAAGAAGAGCACCAAAACATTCAAGGGGCATTTTCTCAAAAGTGGGGTTACAAGTTTATCAACATTCAAAGCAGAATTACTTTCCCATTTTTCCTCAACTGCAGTGTATGATATACCATTTTCTAGCTCTGAGTCTCTACTTTTATCCAATGTAAAACAACACAATTTCAAATGTTGTGTTGTCTGCAGCATTTCTGGTATACAGTCTCCATGCCCCCCTAACTCTATTCAAGCTAATCTCTCTGTCTCTCTCTGTCTCACCTTTGTCTAAAATGAGTAAAGAGAAGACAAAGTAAAACATACACATTCCAGTGTGGCCTATGGCAGATTGGCAGGCCATAGAATAAGGAGTTGAGGTCCATATAAACCCTCTGTGGTAGAACCCTAACTGTAAGTCGCTCTGGATAAGAGCGTCTGCTAAAATGACCAACAAAAAAAACCCTGTATGATGTGGAATCAGTAGAGCTCTCCAAACCCTCACCTCCCCAGCCAGCTCCTGCTCCATTCAGATGGGAACATTCCTAGCAGTGTCCACCAGGTGATGCACTAAATCAACCTAAATCAGCATCTGTCCATCAGCCCCTGAGGTGAATGATGACCACTGTTCATCCACTCTCACAGGGTCCCCCCCCCCCCCCCAGTTACCATGACAACACAGGAGGGGAAGGAACGTGCATAAAGCAGCATCATACATAGATCACACTCCTGTGCTGCAGCTTAAATCCAATGAGATTCACAGTCAGTGATGGGGAATACCAACAAAGATACTGAAGGAATTGAAGGAACCTCACACATTGCAGAATCATATATAAGCAATGTTATGAAATACATTCAAGGCATAGTCTTGACAGACTAAATATGGCTATTGTTTAATTCAGTAGTACGAACATAAACACAGATTTTGTAATTGTTCTAGAGGTGTCACAGAGAGAGTTTGATAAGCTTACACATACTGGTCAACAGAGAGGATGTGGTGAAGAATACAAATGGTCGAAGAGAAAACACTTGTGAGTGCGTCTGTTGTTAGTGTACACAGACACATGGATCGCAGCACAGAGAGACACCACAACTCAAACCACAGGAAATACTATTTTGATGTTACCTCTATGAGCAGGATAGGTGATGAAAAAATAATTTTGTAAGACAGAAAGTGTTAAAGAAAAGTCCCTTTGCAGGGTTTCATTTTGTTGTGAGGTGAATTCAGAGATACAAAGTTCTGGAGCGGTTCAGGCAGGGGTTTGACACTCAAAACATAAACAACAGAAATAACAAGAGCCTTTTAAGAAGTTTCAGTTGACACTCTCACGTCAATGCATTTGTGAAGACCACTTAAGGTAGATAACTGTCTGGGTAACTGGAGAAAGGCAGTATGCCACTCAACAACAAAGCTTTTTGTCATCTCATCTTTCTAGTTTGCACCAATACCAAACTTAAGCATTCACATATGGTTAGCCTATCTCTGCGTTTTAACAACCCAACTAACTGCTGATATCCCCAGTAGGCCAATTTTAATATAACAGACAGATACACAATGAAGCCATTTCACAGAGGTCAACAGCAGGCAGCCGACCACCATGAGGTGGGGAAATCCCTACTTTTCTTTACATCACAGCTTTAAAACAGATTACGCCTCTATTTTTTTTCAGAGAAGACAAACAGGTATGAATAATAGTGTGATTAAGGGAGTATTGACAACAGGAGAGGAGTCATGTCTCAACTGGAGGGTATTTGGTTACCCCAGAGGACTAAACCCAGGGGTTATGTCTGTACTGCACAATGCTGTCCTCCTTCCTGCAGGGCCCACAGTCAGGCCCACTGCTGCTCCAGACAGACAGACAGATAGACCGACAGACCGACAGACAGACAGACCGACTGACCAACCACTAGAAACCTGAGATGATCCAGGCAGCACAAAGGGAGCGCACAGAGGTGATGATTGTGAATAATACCTCTGAAAAATGATCATCTTTGACAGTATAATATTACAGAACAATAAATAAACAGGGCTAATAACGGAGAGAGAAAGAAAGAAAGAAAGAAAGAAAGAAAGAAAGAAAGAAAGAAAGAAAGAAAGAAAGAAAGAAAGAAAGAAAGAAAGAAAGAAAGAAAGAAAGAAAGAAAGAAAGAAAGAAAGAAAGAAAGAAAGAAAGAAAGAAAGAAAGAAAGAAAGAAAGAAAGAAAGAAAGAAAGAAAGAAGAGAGGATATCTGCCGCCAGCCTCAAAGTGAAAGCATAAATAAACTGTGGCGTACATCTTTTACCTTCTTCAATTATCTGTCTTTTGACATGCAAGCTGAGCACAGTATAATTAACATCTCTGGAGATAATGGGGTCGCTACTCACTGATCAATCTCACACATATATTATCTGCCTCTTACCAATCTATGCTCCCTCCGTTATCCTGAGAAGGGAAAAACGCCACTATGGCATTTGCCTTTTAATAATGCTCTGAGAATATGCTTTATGACTGCTCCAATTGGGTCCATCTTCCAAAACATAAATTAGGGCTGAGATCCAACAGACATCCATGGTAAATACAAGAGCTGAGGCAACGCTATCCA
The DNA here is from genome assembly GCF_964263955.1 of Coregonus lavaretus. Taxonomy (NCBI): domain Eukaryota; kingdom Metazoa; phylum Chordata; class Actinopteri; order Salmoniformes; family Salmonidae; genus Coregonus; species Coregonus lavaretus. The sequence continues at coordinate 15,887,022 of NC_139995.1, read as the reverse complement.
ACCTGTTTTTTTCATGCCTATTCATGCAAGATCCAATATCATCATCGTAATCAATTAGTCACTGAACATATCACTAAACTGAAATTGTATTTAACACTATTGCCCATAGCCAATAACATTAAATCATTGGCCTGGTAATCTTGGCACTGAGGTAAGTGTATTTGATAGGTCATCTTCTCAGCCCAATCTTGTAAAAGCTGCTAGCCACTCCCTCTGACCAAGATAACACCTGGTTCTCCACTAAACCGGCCCGCAAGTGATTTTTTTTTGATCCCCTAAAGTTTTTGGTAAAAAAAATACTAAAATCACCAGGAAGTTAGCTAAAAATGAGTTTGAACGTAAACTTATTTAAAAATTAAAATGCGTTTTTTGGCAGAAATGTCTTCTGGAACATGTGAACTTTCATGTGCCTTAATAACAAACGTGTATGCCATCTGTAAATACGAATAAAATTGTTAAATTATGACCTAGTTGGTTTAGCCATGGAAAAAGGCAACAACCTTCCTGCTAGCCATGATTGGCTGAGATAATGAGTGGGCTGGACATGCCGAGAGATGAGTTTGGATTGGTTTGCCATTTGGCACTCTTCTGTCTATAACATGAGCTGGTCAGTATGTGTAGGTAATCCTTTCTAACGCGGCTTTTTTGAAAGATATCACATAGTAGAACTGCATAAGTGTTGTTCTCGCTAGCTAACGTTACATGTATGATATGTGTAGTAATATTATTTGTATCTCAGAGCCATTTGCATTGCTAGTTATAGCCTAATTTTAGCTAGCTAACATTGAGCCTGGTTGGTTAGCTACCTGCAGATTCATGCAGGGTAGTAACATTATGAGTTGGGATTATGGTTCATTATTTAGCTAGCTAGCTACATGTCTAAACAAAAGACTCCACTATGCAAGTAACCATTTCAATAGAATGTTTATGATGTCACTGCGACAACTGTCGATAGACGTAGCTGGTAAATTCGCTCTGGCTATATACTCCGATTTCAGAGCACTCTCGTCTGAGTGTGCCAGACCGCAGAATAACTGACAAATTTACAAACGCTCAACACCCGTTGAATATGGCCGGTGTCAGTAAATGTTAGCAAAAAAGCGTAATTAAATTGTTGCCAGCAGCATAGTTGCAGTCACCAACGCTCTGGATAACATAAAAACAGCCTAACCAGCTTTGCTAGGGCGAGTAAAATGGTCAGAGTGAGCTGTTCTCTCATTTGTGTCTGGAAGTAGCTAGCAAGCTAGCCAACGTTAGCCAGTTAGCTTGGGTGCTTGACTGCTGTTGTTAGGTCAGAATGCTCGAATCTACCCTACTCCTCGGCCAGAGAGTCCAGTGTGCGCTCTGAACGCTCCGAGAGCGAAACACTCTGAATTTACAAACGGACAATCTGACAACGCTCTGAGTTTACGAATGGCCAGAAAACATTCTGGCACTCCAGATAAAATGTATGAACACACCCGTAGTATAAACCAGCCTTTAGTCTTGAAATCTTTGGTTGTTTAGTACATGGCCTCACATGTGAATCCTTAAAGAGATGGGTGGGGCTAAAGCTTAAGAGGGGGTGAACGATGCTGAATGGGTGTAGACAAAGAAGAGCTCTCCAGTATGTGTACCAAAATATTCAAGGTACACTTTCTCAAACGTGATTTTACAAGTTTATCAACTTTCAAAGCAGAATTACTTTCTCATTGTTCCTCAACTGCAGTGTATGATATACAATTTTCTAGCTCTGAGTCTCTAGTTTTATCCAATGTAAAAAACACTATTTCAAATTTTGCTACAAACGACAGAATCGAGCCGGTCGGTCACATTTAGATTAATTGAGAAAAGGGAATTATTATGTGACATAAAAAATGTGTCAGAGCTTGTTAGGCACATGGATGGACATTGTCAAGAGGTGGACCACAACGAGCATAGCTCCACCACTTCCCTTACAGACCCATAGCCACCACAACAGACTCAGTAGAGGCTGCCTCAGTCTAAATAGTGTTGCTCTCTCAGGTTATTTCCAGAGAGATTCTTTGAAAACAGCTGGAGCTGACCAAAAGCCCTAAAACGTGTATCTAGTTGTTGTTTGGATTATTCCCATCCGCCTGTCGATGGCAGGATCACAGCTCTGGAGATGCAGATGTGCCCTGTAGGAACTCACTAATACACTGCACCCAGAGAGAGAAGAGAGGAGAGAGGCAGAGTTTACTGGAGCGTTGTCCGCTCCTCCAGGGGGGCTAAATGAAGATGAGCAGTACAGTCCCTGCTTCTATTAAGGGTCAGCTGCTGCTGCAAATACAATACAGCTGATTATCGTCGAACACAGACAATAATATAAACTAGAAATTTTCTGGATAATCAAGTAGGTATTGATTTCCATGTCTTTGCAGCATTACAGCCTGGAAGTATTCAGATGAAACATCCACAAAGATAGTCTTTGTTTATGATAAAGTACACCAATTTAGAGTCACCTTGTTACATCAATACCAGTATAAGCCCACATTCTGATTTGCATGAACACCAGTGTTCCAAGTATTAATTTGATGAGAAATAATGAGATGTGAGCTACTGCTTAACTCCCACATTGTAAGCGTTAAGCACAGCCTCCTAAGTTCTACATTATCTATTGAAGCATGAGTCGGTCAGTATAATATCTCACTACTTAGAGAAGTGATCCATGAACAAAACGGAGACACAATATCTCTTTGTATTTGTAAGCCTCATTAAAGCCATTAACATTATATACTATCAGCCATGATGCTAATGTAGCAAGAGCTGCCTCAATTATTATCACTGTTTTGAAGATACATTTCTGAATGACAACTGTTCCTTTTATTTACCAATATCAATAAGAAGCATTGACAATTAAATCAAAACATCACTGACAATGAAATTGTACAATAACAAAGTATGAGCAATACTGCAATTTCAAAGAGACTCAATTGATTGCAAAATGGAGGATGAAATTCATGTATTTATTTTCCTTTGCCACTGTTGCTAAGGAGGTTCAGTGAGCTACTTAAGTGTATTAACACGATGCTGCCTGGAGACTGGATGGTTTATCACTTTGCACACTCTCAACAAATGTGCGTTTTATGTGGCAGGTCTGAGTTTAGACTCTGGTGACCAGCTGTAAGGCAGCTAATAAAAACTGCCTTTGAAACTTGGTGTGTGTGGACTAGTACCGACATGACACCAGCGAGCAGGCAGGCGTCATTGTGGCTCACCTTTTCGCCATGCTCACGTGCTGACATCAACCTCTGCCTCCAGACTACCAGTCGGGCTACAGGACAACAGGACTCAGACAGGTGAAAGTCAATGTGTGCGGAGATTATGTTGTTAGAAGTAATGTACTTAAGATCACAAGATCCACCAGATAAGTAATTTAATCAATTAAGTGTAACAGTAAACACACACACACATACTCACACACACACACACACCTTGTGCTTTTGGTAAAGGGATTACTGTATTGTAGGGTGACGATACTGATAATTATACAGTAACTACACCATACAATGTAATTATGGAGATTTAAACATCTGACACCCCTTCCCTTCCGTTTTACAAGCCAATAGGAATTCCTGGCAAGGTCTACACACACTCTCAGGCACACACACACACACACACACACACACACACACACACACACACACTCTCTCTCTCTATGTGTTCTCGGAACACACTCTTAAAGGCCCAGTGCAGTCATAAACGTGATTTTCCTGTGTTTTATATATGTTTCCACACTAGGAGTTTGAAATAATACTGTGAAATTGTGAAAAGTATGATAATGTCCTTTTAGTGTAAGAGCTTTTTGAAAAGACTGCCTGGAATTTCAGCCTGTTTCGGTGGGATGGAGTTTTGGCCTGCCTGGTGACATCACCAATTAGTTAATAAGCCAATAAGAAGGAGAGTTCGAAAACCTCTCTGCCAACAACAACTAGTTTTCAGTTGTCCCCGCCCCACTCAGATCACTCCCAGACAGTCCTAGCAAAATTCTTGCTTGAGAAATTGCTCTTTGCTAAAAAGCTATTTTTGTTTATTTTTAAACATTTTCATTGAAAACAATCAGTAAGGTATTTAATTGTTACCCAGAAATTATTTGATATTGAGATAGAAATGGCTGCATTGGACCTTTAATGTTTCCCACTCCCTTTTTGTAGTGACCTGTGCTAACCTTGGTCCCACCTCCCGAGGCAGGGAAGGAAGCCGTGCTGAGTGAGTGCTGCTGAGTCAGTCTAGGCCCAGCCTCCCAGCCTCCAGCCTCCCAGCCTCCAGGCCTCTTACACAATGCTGCCTGCCTGGAGCAGGGGCCTCCCAACACCTGCCTCACACTCTTTTGTGAGATGATCAAATCTGAGGGGTGGGGGGGGGGTGGGGGGGGGCACATCCTGCGTGAAACCGCATCCTGAACAAGCATCACCGCGTCTCACGGTAAATAAATACTCTCTCCTCACAAAGCTTCCGTCAACTGTCACTGCTTTGGCTCCAATCACCTTCAAGTCCAAACAGGAAAGTGCAGAGAGGCGAGGGAAATGGCAGATATGAGCTTTTAACTTGCTTCTTGCTGCAGTTTCGCCACGGCGGCGGTGCTTCCTATTCTCCTGCTCCGCCAGCTGCCCGGGATCTGTGCCGGACCCCTAGTCCTTCCTGTCACCCTTCATTACTGCATTATCCAGGGGGAGGCGGCGGCCATAAAGCCGGGAAGTCACCATTAGGTGCAACTCGGACCGTTTATGAAGCACCCCGTACAGACACTTGAGGCCAAACACGGGGCTCCTGTAGTAGCCTAGCGAGCCTGTAGCGTACAGCAGCACCGAGCCTGTTGACTGCCTTATTATCATATATACATTATCATAGCTGAACAACGAAGCATGACAATGGAGCATGACAACAGAGACATGGCAACGGAGACATGACAACGGAGACATGGCAACAAGCTCACCGTTGACAAATTGCTTTCTGCTGCACTGCAGACAGGCTACATGTGTGACGATCTTATTAAATGAAGGGGTATGATAAGGCAGTTCATACTTCATGACGCTGAACTTGACACGTTACATAACAGATGGGAACACAAGAAGATATACAAAATCTACTTGAGAATTATGTTTATCTATATTGACTTGAAAAAGCTCTATTTGGTTCTAATGTATTACCAGAATCTGAAACAAACACATCATCACAATGGCTGTACTATTCCAGCGCTTGCTTAAGGGGGGAGAGCATCCAGACCTTCGGTACCTCAAGCACTCCTTACACTGTTTTATTACATTTGAATGAGTCAAGCTGAAAATTGCATGCAGCTGCTGACTCTAGCCTATCGCTGCTCTGCCTACTTTTACAGCATTGCCCACCTTGTGTGTGTGTGTGTGGACGTGTTTAACTATTCTTGTGGGGACGAGAAGTCCCCACAATAATATATATATATATTATTTTTTTGTCATTTAGCAGACGCTCTTATCCAGAGCGACTTACAGGAGTAGTAAACAAACAAAAATTTGACAAACTGTCACGATCGTCGGTGAGAGAGGAGGACCAAGGCGCAGCGTGGAATGCGAACATTTTATTTAATTTGAATGAACACACGAACAAAACAACAAAACGAAAACGTGACGTCCCTGGTTACATACACGAACCAACACGGAACAAGAAACCACAATGAATGAATGCCTAACGGCTACCTAAGTATGACTCCCAATCAGAGACAACGAGCTACAGCCGTCTCCGATTGGGAGCCACCCTGGCCAACATAGATATACAACAACTAGCACCAATACACATGAAAACTCACACCCTGGCTCAACATACTAGAGTCCCCAGAGCCAGGGCGTGACAGTACCCCCCCCTAAAGGCGCGGACTCCGACCGCGCCAACCAAATACCACAGGGGAGGGACCGGGTGGGCACTCCGCCTTGGCGGCGGATCCGGCTCCGGGCATGATCCCCACTCGCTCTCTAACCCCCCAAAGTACCCCTGGTCCAGTCTGGCCCTGCTGACCGGAGCTGGACTGCACACTGGTGGAGCGGATTGCTCTAGCTCCGGCGTGAAGCAGCTGACCCGTGCTGAACCAGGCACCAGTGGAACAGGCACGGGCTGTGCCGGACTGACGACGCACACCACTGGCTTGGTGTGGGGAGCATGAACGGCCCGAGCCGGGCTGACGAAACGCACCCCTGACTTGGTGCGGGGAGCAGGAGCGGGCCGAACCGGGCTGACGAAACGCACCAATGACTTGGTGCGGGGAGCAGGAACGGGCCGAGCCGGGCTGACGAAGCGCACCACTGACTTGGTGCGGGGAGCAGGAACGGGCCGAGCCGGGCTGACGAAGCGCACCACTGACTTGGTGCGGGGAGCAGGAACGGGCCGAGCCGGGCTGACGAAGCGCACCACTGACTTGGTGCGGGGAGCAGGAACGGGCCGAGCCGGGCTGACGAAGCGCACCACTGACTTGGTGCGGGGAGCAGGAACGGGCCGAGCCGGGCTGACGAAGCGCACCACTGACTTGGTGCGGGGAGCAGGAACGGGCCGAGCCGGGCTGACGAAGCGCACCACTGACTTGGTGCGGGGAGCAGGAACGGGCCGAGCCGGGCTGACGACGCGCACCATTGGCCTGGTACGGGGAGCAGGAACAGGCCGGACCGTACTGGGGACACACACCACTGGTCCTACGCAGGGATCTGGAATGGGCCGGACCGGACTGGTAACACACCCCAGTACCTCTCGCCGTGCCTCTACACCTTCCATCCCCTCTTCGACCAGTGGCCCCCGTAACCTGGCGGCCTCCTCTGCCAACCCGCTGGGCCGCTCTGCCGCGGTCTCCTGCTGGCCCGTCGTCCACGGCGTTAGCCCCCCCCTAAAAAATTTCTGGGCGTCTCTCCTACCCGTGGACCAGGTCTCCATGTCCCTCGCCAGCCTTTCGCCCTTCTGCTTCCATGTCAAGCCCTTCTCTTCCTCACCCGGCTTGACCCAGTCGAGGAGGCGAAGGAGATCTGCTAGAGATCTCCCTGGCGATGGCTCCTGGACACGCTGCTTGGTCCAGTCTTGGTGGTTTCTTCTGTCACGATCGTCGGTGAGAGAGGAGGACCAAGGCGCAGCGTGGAATGCGAACATTTTATTTAATTTGAATGAACACACGAACAAAACAACAAAACGAAAACGTGACGTCCCTGGTTACATACACGAACCAACACGGAACAAGAAACCACAATGAATGAATGCCTAACGGCTACCTAAGTATGACTCCCAATCAGAGACAACGAGCTACAGCCGTCTCCGATTGGGAGCCACCCTGGCCAACATAGATATACAACAACTAGCACCAATACACATGAAAACTCACACCCTGGCTCAACATACTAGAGTCCCCAGAGCCAGGGCGTGACACAAACTGGGGACATTTTGTTAGTCCCCGTGAGGTCAAATGCTATTTCTAGGGGGTTTAGGGTTAAGGTTAGAATTAGTGTTAGGGTTAGAATTAAGTTAAGGGTTAGGGTTAGGAGCTAGGGTTAGTTTTAGGGTTAGGGTTAGGTTTTGGGGTTAGGAGCTAGGGTTAAGGTTAGAGTTAGGGAAAATTGGATTTTGAATGGGACTGAATTGTGTGTCCCCACAAGGTTAGCTGTACAAGACTGTGTGTGTGTGTGTGTGTGTGTGTGTGTGTGTGTGTGTGTGTGTGTGTGTGTGTGTGCGTGTGCATGTGCGTGTGTAAAATTATGGATAGCTGAAAGTGTCTTACATGACCCATATTCTGTTGATGCCTGACTTGTTGGTAACTACTGTAAATATTTATGGTTATGCTGTATTTTGATTGCCAGAAAACAGAGGAAGGCAAAATATGACATGCTGTTACTCCTATAGAAAAGCAGAAGTAGCTCTGCCCAATTAGAATTTTCAACTGTGGTCTGACGTCATCACTTCTCAACATAGAGGGGAGACAGGACAGGAGCAGAGAGACGCCAGAAGAAGGAGCAGATAGACACAGATCATTATTTTCATTCAAATCAGTGGTAAAGCCAGGCACTTGAAACATACTCATCCATGGGATTAAAGGAAAGGTTCACCCATTTTGAATGTTATATTGTTTTTGTGTATCTCTGAGTGATGTTCTATCAATTCCCTGGGTCATTTCATGTTTTCATGTGTATCTGAGTTATTGGCGTTCAAGCAGGCAGAAATCTGGCCGGTATGACGTAGCACCGTGATAAAGTCGCTCTCACTACACGGAAAGTTAATAGGAATACGACTTTTCGATCACGAAAACGTCTATTATATATGTCAGATTTCAATACGATCGAGAAATGTGTAATTTAACAGAGGGTCTAGCACATTTTTCCTATTTGTCTGCCTCTTTAGTCCAGGGTGCATTGCATGGTGCCGTTGCCAGATATATTTTAGAAAGGAGATAGGAAACCAATGAATGAAGGAACATATAACGCCCCACCCAGCAGACTGTCGACCAATCGCATTCACGTTGTCATGCTGCGTCCCGCGGTTGCTAAGCTAATCGTAATGCAATCTCTTCTCAAAGTCAGTGTACAGTGGGGGGAAAAAAAGTATTTAGTCAGCCACCAACTGTGCAAGTTCTCCCACTTAAAAAGATGAGAGAGGCCTGTAATTTTCATCATAGGTACACGTCAACTATGACAGACAAAATGAGGAAAAAAAATCCAGAAAATCACATTGTAGGATTTTCTATGAATTTATTTGCAAATTATGGTGGAAAATAAGTATTTGGTCAATAACAAAAGTTTCTCAATACTTTGTTATATACCCTTTGTTGGCAATGACACAGGTCAAACGTTTTCTGTAAGTCTTCACAAGGTTTTCACACACTGTTGCCGGTATATTGGCCCATTCCTCCATGCAGATCTCCTCTAGAGCAGTGATGTTTTGGGGCTGTCGCTGGGCAACACGGACTTTCAACTCCCTCCAAAGACTTTCTATGGGGTTGAGATCTGGAGACTGGCTAGGCCACTCCAGGACCTTGAAATGCTTCTTACGAAGCCACTCCTTCGTTACCCGGGCGGTGTGTTTGGGATCATTGTCATGCTGAAAGACCCAGCCACGTTTCATCTTCAATGCCCTTGCTGATGGAAGGAGGTTTTCACTCAAAATCTCACGATACATGGCCCCATTCATTCTTTCCTTTACACGGATCAGTCGTCCTGGTCCCTTTGCAGAAAAACAGCCCCAAAGCATGATGTTTCCACCCCCATGCTTCACAGTAGGTATGGTGTTCTTTGGATGCAACTCAGCATTCTTTGTCCTCCAAACACGACGAGTTGAGTTTTTACCAAAAAGTTATATTTTGGTTTCATCTGACCATATGGCATTCTCCCAATCCTCTTCTGGATCATCCAAATGCACTCTAGCAAACTTCAGACGGGCCTGGACATGTACTCGCTTAAGCAGGGGGACACGTCTGGCACTGCAGGATTTGAGTCCCTGGCGGCGTAGTGTGTTACTGATGGTAGGCTTTGTTACTTTGGTCCCAGCTCTCTGCAGGTCATTCACTAGGTCCCCCCGTGTGGTTCTGGGATTTTTGCTCACCGTTCTTGTGATCATTTTGACCCCACGGGGTGAGATCTTGCGTGGAGCCCCAGATCGAGGGAGATTATCAGTGGTCTTGTATGTCTTCCATTTCCTAATAATTGCTCCCACAGTTGATTTCTTCAAACCAAGCTGCTTACCTATTGCAGATTCAGTCTTCCCAGCCTGGTGCAGGTCTACAATTTTGTTTCTGGTGTCCTTTGACAGCTCTTTGGTCTTGGCCATAGTGGAGTTTGGAGTGTGACTGTTTGAGGTTGTGGACAGTTGTCCTTTATACTGATAACAAGTTCAAACAGGTGCCATTAATACAGGTAACGAGTGGAGGACAGAGGAGCCTCTTAAAGAAGAAGTTACAGGTCTGTGAAAGCCAGAAATCTTGCTTGTTTGTAGGTGACCAAATACTTATTTTCCACCATAATTTGCAAATAAATTCATTAAAAATCCTACAATGTGATTTTCAGGAATTTTATTTCTCAATTTGTCTGTCATAGTTGACGTGTACCTATGATGAAAATTACAGGCCTCTCTCATCTTTTTAAGTGGGAGAACTTGCACAATTGGTGGCTGACTAAATACTTTTTTTCCCCACTGTATATGTCGAGAAACGTGGCTATTTTCCTCGAAAGTAGGTAATGTCATGATTCCAAAGCTATACAACACTACAGATAGCAAGTTAATTATCTCACATCTCTGAAAAGCTTTGTAATGTGGTACTTCTTGTTGACGAAATTCATGCTAATGTTTTTATTTTTTGCTAGTGCCCAATAGACTCCCATTCACTCCTTGAAGGAGAGCACTCCTTGTCCCAGAATTGCCCAGAATGCACTGCGGGGCCCACTGATGTAGCATGGGCAATGTTCCCATCTCCTCAACAGTATATCTGCTGTTGTGAATGTTAGATCAACGTTTAATGCCATCTGGATGCTATTGGGTACAGTACTATTTTAACATCTTATCAGGAATCCGTTGAGCAGTGATTAAGCTAGGTTACTGATCTGATAAGGCCGCCTGCTCTCTACAGTGAGCTGCTGTTAAATGTGTGTTAAGTTCTGCCTACAGGCGACACCACACAGCGTTCAGTCCATGCCTGAGGAGCAGACTCACTGGGCAGACACATTCCTTAAAGGGCAACGTCTCACTAAGCACGCCTTGACCTGCCCGAGGGGGGTGTTTGTGAGAGATAGTGTGTGTGTGTGTGTCATGAGTGTGTGTTTGTATCAAAGTGTGTATGTCCTTTTATGTACTGTATGTGTCTGTGTCTGTGAGAGGGAGCACTATATCCTGAGGATTCTTAGTTGTTGTTAATTTCCTGTTCAGAGACAAAATAAGCACATAAAGGCCAAACGACACTCTTCCCTGGCCTTCAACCACATCACAGCAGTTTTCCACACAAGTGGCTAACCACAGATAATTATACAATTAAAACAATTTTCCACGTCCATCTGATCTATTTTGCCATTAGAATGACACTAGAGCCTCACTCTATCTTTCCCTGAGCACTACCCTCTCCTCTCGATCACGTGACTAGACAGAAACCTCCGCAATAGAAGAAAACGCTAACTGAGCTGTGAGGAATAGGGGGTCTATTTGTTTAGCAGGATGTTAATGAATAAAGCAGGACCCGGTGGCATTCAGTATGAACCACCATTTTCATAGGGCCACAAGGAAATGGAGAGGTTCATTTGACTGTTGGTTTAAATTAACCTTCAGTTGCTGAGAGAAAAGGACCTGAGTGACATTACTATTTTCTAAGACAATACTCCCTTATGCTCGTCGTACTTGACATAAATTATTCATTATGAAAAAGAAAAGCAGAGCTATACAAATAAGTCATAAATTAAAGGTCAATACAAACTGGCATTGTGAGATAAATCAAATACAAATTAATACATACAGTGGCTTGCGAAAGTATTCACCCCCCTTGGCATTTTTCCTATTTTGTTGCCTTACAACCTGGAATTAAAGTAGTTTTTTGGAGGGTTTGTATCAATTGATTTACACTACATGCCTACCACTTTGAAGATGCAAAATAAAAATTATTGTGAAACAAACAAGAAATAAGACACAAAAACAGAAAACTTGAGCGCGCATAACTATGTAGAGCCACCTTTTGCAGCAATTACAGCTGCAAGTCTCTTGGGGTATGTCTCTATAAGCTTGGCACATCTAGCCACTGGGATTTATGCCTATTCTTCAAGGCAAAACTGCGGTTCCGCTGGTGTACAGCAATCTTTAAGTCGTACCACAGATTCTCAATTTGATTGAGGTCTGGGCTTTGACTAGGCCATTCCAAGACATTTAAATGTTTCCCCTTAAACCACTTGAGTGTTGCTTTAGCAGTATGCTTAGGGTCATTGTCCTGCTGGAAGGTGAACCTCCGTCCCAGTCTCAAATCTCTGGAAGACTGAAACAGGTTTCCCTCAAGAAGTTCCCTGTATTTCGCCATCCATCATTCCTTCAATTCTGACCAGTTTCCCAGTCACTGCCGATGAAAAACATCCCCACAGCATGATGCTGCCACCACCATGCTTCACTGTTGGGATGGTGTTCTCAGGGTGATGAGAGGTGTTGGGTTTGCACCAGGCATTTTCCTTGATGGCCAAAAAGCTCAACTTTAGTCTCATCTGACCAGAGTACCTTCTTCCATATGTTTGGGGAGTCTCCCACATGCCTTTTGGCGAACACCAAATGTGTTTGCTTTTTTTTCTTCTTTAAGCAATGGCTTTTTTCTGGCCACTCTTCCGTCAAGCCCTGTTCTGTGGAGTGTACGGCTTAAAGTGGTCCTATGGAAAGATACTCCAATCTCTTCTGTGGAGCTTTGCAGCTCATTCAGGGTTATCTTTGGTCTCTTTGTTGCCTCTCTGATTAATGCCCTCCTTGCCTGGTCCATGAGTTTTGGTGGGCGGCCCTCTCTTGGCAGGTTTGTTGTGGTGCCATTTCTTTCAATTTTTTTAAATAATGGATTTAATGGTGCTCCGTGGGATGTTCAAAGTTTCTGATATTTTTTTATAACCCAACCCTGTTCTGTACTTCTCCACAACTTTGTCCCTGACCTGTTTGGAGAGCTCCTTGGTCTTCATGGTGCCGCTTGCTTGGTGGTACCCCTTGCTTAGTGGTGTTGCAGACTCTGGGACCTTTCGGAACAGGTGTATATATACTGAGATCATGTGACAGATCACGTGACACTTAGATTGCACACAGGTGGACTTTATTTAACTAGTTATATGACTTCTGAAGGCAATTGGTTGCACCAGATCTTATTTAGGGGCTTCATATTAAAGGGGGTGAATACATATGCACGCACCACTTTTCCGTTATTTATTTTATTTCACTTCACCAGTTTGGACTATTTTGTGTATGTAAATGACATGAAATCCAAATAAAAATCCATTTAAATTACAGGTTGTAATGCAACAAAATAGGAAAAACACCAAGGGGGATGAATACTTTTGCAAGGCACTGTATATTTGAGTGAATCAGATGTACTGTTGTTGCCTCAACAATGCATGGGTGTATTTCGTTGTTTTGCACACCCCCATCTTTAGTAATAGGGTAGCTAACGTTAGCTAAACAAACACTAACTAGATGGTAGCTAACTGTTAGCTAGCTAGTTACATGAATAGTTGAGAGCTAGCTTTAGCTATGTTATGAAAACATTGAGAAAACAGGATTGTAATGTATACTGAACAAAAATATAAATGCAACATTTTACTGAGTTACAGTACATATAAGGAAATCAGTCAATTGAAATAAATTCATTAGGCCCTAATCTATGGATTTCACATGACTGGGCAGGGCCACCCACTTGGGAGCCAGGCCCACTCACTGGGGAGCCTGGCCCAGCCATTAAGAAATATTTTTTTCCCCACAAAAGGGCTTTATTACAGACAGACATTTTATTAGGCACATAACATTTTTTGGTGCATGCACAGCGCATGCACATATAGGATGTCCCGTACTGGGAAGAAATTAATTATACTTTCACCCCTGGTCACTTTATTTGAACTAAGAAAATACACTTCATGACACTGTCAAGAAGCATTATGACCATCCTGTGTCACTTTACTTGGACTAAGAAAATGCACTTTTTGACACTGTCAAGAAGTATCATGACCATCATAATCATATAAACCAGATAGCCTATCAGATACATGCCCTTAAGTCAGTCATCAGTCACAAAGAGGGTGTCTTGTCCTGCTCCTGAAATCTGCTCCTACATTTATCCCAGCCATCAGCAACAGAGCATTTGGATAGGTACATGTCTGACATCAATGTGTGTGCAATTACAATGATAATGCTACATTTCAGAAAATGTAAACATTACTGTTTTTCAAGCAGGCTATGGTGTAATGGAATGGTTTGCCTTGTATGGTAGGTTTTGTGGGTTTTGACACTCTTATGTATTGTCTGTGAGGACTCCTCATTTCTTCCCGAGACCAGCTGAGTCCAGCGGAGTAAAACAACTCATAATTATCAGCTTCCATTCAGTCAGAGTATAAAACCGCTTCGCCAGGCCAAATATATACACTTCTTTCTTGAAACATTATTATCTTAACAGCCTTTATATAAAAATAAAGAAAAACCCTTGAATGAGTAGGTGTGTCCAAACTTTTGACTGGTACTGTATGCCTCATCACAATTCTATCTCGGGGGGCTACGGATAGTTCATTGGATTTCATGGTATAGTTTCTGCTCTGACATGCACTGTCAACTGTGGGACCATATATAGACAGGTGTGTTTCTTTCTAAATCATGTCTAAAGAATTTAATTGGCCACAGATGGACTCCAATCAAGATGTAGTGACATCTCAAGGATGATTAAAGGAAATTGGATGCACCTGAGCTCATTTTGGTGTCATAGGAAAGGGGTGTGAATACTTGTGTAAATTACATATTTCTGTATTTATTTTTAATAAATTTGCTCAAATTTCTAGAAACATGTTTTCACTTTGTCATTATGGGGTATTGTGTGTAGATAGTTGAGGAAAAAATGGACTTAATACATTTAGAATTCAGGCTGTAACACAACAAAATGTGGAATAAATAATGGGGTATGAATACTTTCTGAAGGCACTGTATGTCAGAGCCAGGGGAGTGACCTCCCTCTGGCCAAGCAGATTGAGCCTTGCCCTCCTGGCTCTAGCCTGCAGAGGAACCTCGACCTGGAAATCCTGCCTCTCTCCCAGTCCACCCACTGAGGACAAGGAACTCAGATAGGAACTCCTTTTCAAGAAGTTAAAGGAAAATGTGCGTCCGCCCAGGCCAGTATGCCTGCGTCTAGTCAGTCTCAACCACAATAGGAACCCTTTTATGTTTATCGGCGATCTTGATGAGGATACATACCCATTAGGTTTCAGACTCGCCATAGAGGAGGTCTGTGGTATTAGCCATGAACAAGTGCACCATCAGCACAGAGAGAGACTCAAACCATTGACCACAGAGACCACAAATGAGGCGTTAAGTAGAGTGGCACAGTAGCAGATTTACCCCTCTTCTCCTCTCATTCATGCATGTGTCCGCTCTCCCTCTATCCACTCCTCCCCAAACCAGCCCATCTCCCTCTTTCTCCCTCTCTCACTCCCACCATTTCACATTTACATCAAAACATGTTGAAAGGCCCACAATGCTTTGCCACAAAATAACAACTGTCACCTTCAGCAGAATTCATTAAATCAATGTTAATGTTGTCTTCCTCTAATGTAATTTCTGTAATTGAAATTTAATTTTCCAACAATATTTGGGGAGATTTTTAATTGACGCTTGCTGTAATTAATTGCTGGGCTAAAACCAAGGCAGAGGCTGGGAGAAGTTAAAATACGCAACCTGACACAGAGATTGGGAGAGAGGATAGGGGTACTGGCGAGGCGAGCCGGGGAGAGGGGCCTGCTGGGACAGTTTCATCATCACGGCCCCCCCCCCCTGCTGATGGGATAGGGGAAGGGAGGGGGAGATAGACGCTTCTTCACAGTCGGGAGATTTAATTGCACACAGATTCCATTACCTCCGCACAAATGTCACGTTCACTTCTGATCAGTGGCAAGGCAGGCCCTGGCAGTCAGCCAGACTAGAGTGCAGAAAGTATTCAGCCAATCAGAGCACCCATGGCTGACAGAGGAGAGGGACAGGGAGACTAGAGCATGCCAAAGACGTTAAAAACAAAGGAGTGTCACACACAAAGCTGCCGATGCTACTACGACCGGTGTATCATTCAGGGAGTAAAGTGTGTATTTTTTGTTTTGATTGCTACTTTTCATTGATTTTGCCAATATGACACAAGGTGATCATTTAGAATGATATAGTCATTAAAATTGAAAGACTGCCATCTGTATGATGATATTCTGTCGACCATGAAGGCCTGATTCACACAGTCCCCGTTCTGTGTTAAAAAATGCAATGTTAGAAATCTAACCCTAAAACTGTTTTTGACTAAACAAAAGAGAAAACATGTTTAGTCTAATTTAAGTCACCATTCAAGATTCATACATGTGCAGTAATATTTTCTGCAATGCATCAACATACTTAAAACTATGTTCAACAAAGTTTCAATATGACAAACTTCTTGATAAATGTACAATTTATTTTAAGTTGTGTCATTATTTAAAGTCATAATGCAATTTGGTTAAATAAAATTGAACATTATTTGATGGCATGAACAATTAGAAATTCTTGAAAATACTTTTTCAGTATCTGTTGGTATCTAGTTTAACCTAATTATAATGAGATGCAAATTAGCAAAATAAGTTAAATCGTACTGTGCTGCAGACTAGTTCACAGAGAGGCAGAGCACACATAAGAAATTAAAAGTAATTTTAGGGTAGATGTAGATAGAGTAAGAATGTGCACATACCGTGTTCACTCGTGTAGGAAAGACTGGCGTTCCATTCTTCCAATGAGAATTCAGCTCAGGGTCTTTGGGGGCGGGATCATCAGGAGTTCACAGATTACACTTTATTGCGAGGGACAGACAGAAGAGAAGGACAGGGGAGATAGATGTCTATTACAAACAGGAAGTGAAAAGGTGGGGAAAGTACAGTTCACTTAACCCACATCAACCGGAGTGAAATAATCAAAGGGAAAATTAAACGTGATCAGTTCCAACCACACATATTTTACATGAGTTATGACACACTGATTCCTGTTGTCATCTCCTGACCTAAATACATATCGAGTCATCTCACTGTTTAAAACTTTACAAAGACAGATTAGTATGACTGATATTTAACACTAATCTCACGATTGCATAATGTGGTGATGATGCTGCTGATGAAAATGTCAGTGTTAACCAAATAACATCGTATACAACTACAGAACTCTGATTCCCATCTAACTCTGCATGTTCTCAGTGACACATTGAACTATAAACCCACACCATCATCTGTGAGCTCTCTCGATCTAAAATAAATGCCAGCCAATATTGACTTCTCCACATGCTGTACATGCTTGTTAAAATATGCATTCATAAGACAACAACACATTTGTGTGTGTGTGTGTGTGTGTGTGTGTGCGTGCGTGACCATCTATATCTTTAGGCCTATCTGTTTATGGCATGAGCGTATAATGCACCTTTGTTCTCCCACCAGAAGAACAGAACAAGAAGATCCAGCTCCATTAATTGACCTTGCCTATGAGAGCCAGTGTCAAAAGACCAAATATATAACTCTTGACTCTCTCTGTGCAGCAGTAGTGTGTAGAGGCCCCAAACCAGACACAACAAGCCACAGGCCCGCCATCCCAACTCCTCATAATTCATGAGTGTGGAATTCAGCTAACCCCATTAACGCGGCGTTGTTTCCACAGCCGAGACACATTCCATCAGCCTCTGAACCCCAGATAAGACCCCTCTGATTACCCGCCTGCATGCCTGTCATTACTCAAAAAAATATGTTGATCCCAATAGACGGCGTCACCCATCTGAATTTATGGCTGAACCATTGGGGCTCCACTTTGCTCAAAAGAGCATTGGCTCAAAAAGGCCCTGTAACTTTGAGACCCCGCACAGAAGGCACTCAACGGGCTATTGAGAAAAGACTTGGGAAAAGCATAACACCACACAGAATTTACAATGGCTCCAAGAAAATCTAATTGATGAGATCATTCTAAAGAGATTAGATTCATGCATGGTCTCATGTAAGGGAGGTAAAGAAAGTACTTTTGAAGGTAGGTACTTTTATTTCACTTCGCAAATTAGCAGGCAGCAGTTAAAGAGTAGTGGTTTAGTTTATAGTTGTGCCACTGCTTTCCATCCATAAAACTGAACAAACAGCCAAACACTGTAAGATACAGTACATTATCTTGAAAGTCATATCCACTGCGGCAACATCCAATACATATATACAGTACAACAGCTAAGCTATTTTTCACTTGTGGACTTCCACACAGCAGCTGCTCAACACACAACTTTCAGCTTCAGAAGCATGTGGTTTTAATCTCTCCTTTTCACCCAAATTACAATCTTTGTCAGTTTCATAAGGAACTCGTAACCAGCGACTTTAAAGTAGTGTGTTAATTGCTACTTATTTGTGTGTCTTGTTTCCAAGCGATCTGACCACAAACTTGTGGAGAAGGTGTTTGTTCTACCCAGGTCCATGAAACATCAGGTTGACTGGATGGGAGCAAGGACAACCTACTCTTCCCCCTCCACCACACAATAATGGCCCCATTGACAAAAGTCAATACCAAAACATTATAGATGGACTGAATGGCGGTTGGTTGCCTCAGTCCACCTGAGCTGCGACTGCCAGTCATCAGGTAGCTAGCATGGCTCCATCTGACTGTAGAGAGAGAACATGGTGGTTGGATCGGATCAATGGCTTGACCCATTAAGTCACAGCACTCCTAGTACCTCATCTAATAAGAGCCGGGCTCCAGGAGCACCCATGGCTGACCCATGCTGCTGGTAACAATTATAAGAGAGTGGTCTTTCAGCAGCGACGCCCACTTGACCTGGCAGCGCAAAGGCAAGGAGGAGATCCACATGATTTAAACTCCTCCCTAAGACGTGCTGACAAGGTTAGAGGGTCAACGCAGACATTAACAGGTCAGTGTGTGGCCCACTTGGGAACAATTACTCCCAGTCACAGCTAAGTGGACACTTGATTGAACACGACGGAGGCAGGACACACTTCCCGCAGATAACAATCCGCAGAGCCATTTAGGATAAAAAGCCCTTGTGATACAGCCTTTATGGGCAAAATTGATCTTCCTTTTCCCTTTTAAAGCAATGTGAGAGAGTGATAGAGAGGCATTCTCTGGAGCAGATGAGCCTCTGAGCATTAACATTTTCTACCAATGCTAATAGCAGCTTATGACACCCTGACAATTACAAGGTGACAGAAAATAATGAAACAATGGAGAGAGTGTGATAATTTCACTAGTGATCAATGGATCCGTTTTCTTGCTTTTTGTTACAGAATATAGAAAATTTTAAGATAAACTGATAATATAGTGTTTTGGACTTTAATAATGAAGTATAAATGGTCTCAAGGCTCCAAACCAATTAAGTTTGAAACCAATGCAATCCAAATATCTAGAAATAGGCCTACAGTATATGTGCTCATAAAGTAAATACACTTGAAATGAATGTGGGCTATTTTGTTAAGGCAGAAACAGACTTGGCAGTGATGTTCATGTGTTTACTAATTAGATCTGCCATTGTTGTATTGTCTTGTTTCTTCCAATCTGACCTTTGACCTACTGACAGTTTGACCCACATCCCACCACAATGAGTAAAACTTATCCTGGTACAGCTGGTGTCTTTTCCACGTACACAGTAAAGCGGTCTGCATGCTTCCCATCCGAAACAGTTCGGAACAGTTTGTGCATATATTTTGACAACATTTTGTGACGTTTTGGTCTTCGGCAAGGGTTTTTTCGGCTGTTCGTGCACACACAAAAAATTATCCAGGCAAGCCGAAGTTTGGGAGCCAAAGTCTACACCCCTTTGTCTGTCATTGGTCAATAGTAGGGATTCTGTTTGTTGTCATTCAATCATAGACGTCTCGTTTTCATGCACATTTCATACACAGTACCAGTCCAAAGTTTGGACACACCTATTCATTCAAGTTTCTTTTTTTTTTTTTTTTACTATTTTCTACATTGTAGAATAATAGTGAAGACATCAAAACTATGAAATTACACATATGGAATCATGTAGTAACCCAAAAAGTGTTAAACAAATCATTTCTTCAAAGATTCTTCAAAGTAGCTACCCTTTGCCTTGATGACAGCATTGCACACTCTTGGCATTCTCTCAACCAGCTTCATGAGGAATGCTTTTCCAACAGTCTTGAATGAGTTCCCACATATGCTGAGCACTTGTTGGCTGCTTTTCCTTCACTCTGCGGTCCAACTCATCCCAAACCATCTCAATTGGGTTGAGGTCGAGTGATTGTGGCCAGGTCATCTGATGCATCACTCTCCTTCTCGGTCAAATAGCCCTTACACAGCCTGGAGGTGTGATTTGGGTCATTGTCCTGTTGAAAAACAAATTATAGTCCCACTAAGTGCAAACCAGATGGGATGGCGTATCGCTGCAGAATGCTGTGGTAGCCATGCTGTTTAAGTGTGCCTTGAATTCTAAATAAATCACAGTGTCACCAGCAAAGCACCCCCACACCATCACACCTCCTCCTCCATGCCTCACGGTGGGAACCACAGATGCGGAGATCATCTGTTCACCTACTCTGCATCTCACAAAGACACGGCGGTTGGAACCAAAAATCTCAAATTTGGACTCATCAGACCAAAGGACATATTTCCACCGGTCTAATGTCCATTGCTCGTGTTTCTTGGCCCAAGCAAGTCTCTTCTTCTTATTGGTGTCCTTTAGTAGTGGTTTCTTGGCAGCAATTCGACCATGAAGGCCTGATTCACGCAGTCTCCTCTGAACAGTTGATGTTGAGATGTGTCTGTTACATGAACTCTATGAAGCATTTATTTGGGCTGCAATCTGATGTGCAGTTAGCTCTAATGAACTTATCCTCTGCAGCAGAGGTAACTATGGGTATTCCTTTCCTGTGGCGGTCCTCATGAGAGCCAGTTTCATCATAGCGCTTAATGGTTTTTGCGACTGCACTTGAAGAAACGTTCAAAGTTCTTGAAATTTTCCATATTGACTGACCTTCATTTCTTAAAGTAATGATGGACTGTCGTTTCTCTTTACTTATTTGAGCTGTTCTTGCCATAATATGGACTTGGTCTTTTACCAAATAGGGCTATCTTCTGTATACCACCCCTACCTTGTCACACCACAACTGATTGACTCAAACGCATTAAGAAGGAATGAAATTCCACAAATTAACTTTTAACAAGGCACACCTGTTAATTGTATTAAATTCCTGGTGACTACCTCATGAAGCTGGTTGAGAGAATGCCAAGAGTGTGCAAAGCTGTCATCAAGGCAAAGAGTGGCTACTTTGAAGAATCTCAAATATAAAATATATTTTGATTTGTTTAACACTTTCTTGGTTACTACATGATTCCATATGTGTTATTTCATAGTTTTGATGTCTTCACTATTATTCTACAATGTAGAAAATAGTTTTAAAAAATAAAGAAAAACCCTGGAATGAGTAGGTGTGTCAAAAAATTTGACGGGTACTGTATATATATATATATATATATATATATATATATATATATATGAAAAACAGATGTGTAGGTCAATATCTTGCAGATAAAGAACTGCTCGTGGTAACGAACATCTTAGTGTAAAGTGGTCACTCCATACTTTCATGCACAAGCATGGCTTATCGATCTGCAAACACATTTTCCCAATTTGCATAAGCTGTGTGTTGGTTGAGGTATTGTTTTTTTGCACATTGTTTATTTATTTTTCTTTCTCTGAAAATCAGTTCCACATTGTCCTCCCTCTGCAGTGGGCTGAAGCAGCTGTTGGCCGTTAGTGGCTGCAGACGACACAGTTCACCACTTCTCCAGGAGAAATCGAGACTGAGAGTGCACCACAGCTGCAGCTGATGAGAGCGGGTGTAAAAGTGTGGCAGACAGAGAGAGGAGATGGAGGATGAGAGAGACGGAGAGAGTGGGAGAGTGAGAGTAAGGATGAGAAAGAGAGAGTGAGTGAGTGAGAGAGAAAGAGATTGAGAGAGAGTGAGAGAGAGAGAGAAAAAAGGCCAGGCATTGTCTTCCACACTCATGTTCCAGAAATAGAATGACATCTCATAAGATGGTAGAAAAATCACTCTATCCGATTGAGAGCCCAGCAGACTATCCCATTACAGGCCCATCCTCATCACAGGCACTTCCCCTCTCCACGACGGAGGAGCATGAGGCCCGGGCAAGCGAGCGGTACAGGAACCAGGAAGCCATGCTTTAGGAAGGAGGAAACGAGCTGAGGCGGAGGATGTCTCCACTCTCTCTCTCTCCAGCTCCGCTCATTAACTGGGATCCTTTCCAATTCATTTAGGACCCCTGAGATACAACCTTCCCCCAGAATTTAGCGAAATGACACAATATTAGCAGATTTGCATATGCAGAACTGTGGAAGCAACAGGCTCTCCTGCTCAATTGACCTATTGGTTGTTGTGGCAGCGGAGTTATTCCCGGGGATGATTTTGTAACCAAGTGTGCGTCATGTGAATACCATCTGGGTACCACTTATTTAAAGCTGGCAGAAGTCCCGTGGCAGCCAGCCTGGCAATGAGGAGGAAGGGAATAAATTGCATCATTTACTTAACATCCATTTGCCATTGTGCCCGTTAAAAACCCATGACTAAATAATTTGGTTATTTCGGCTGCCAGTTACCGCTGTCAGCCAAATTGCGTTGTACATGCGACAAACAGTGCAACTGTCAAAGGGCTGATAAAGGAGGTATCGTAGATGTTAACCACATTAAATCACATTTACAGCAAGTATATTAACAACCCTCAATCCATTTAAACCAAAGAAATGTCCAAGCACATTATGTACAGCACACCACACAAACAGACAATACACATATTGTAATTATAATGCCAACTCTTTAATTAGTGGGCCATTTGGAGATGGTCGAACTCACTAATTGCCAGAGTGATGTGAATGGATGGGGAGGGACGCACGTAAGGAGATCAAGCCTCAGGCCCAAAGATATATATTCCCTTCTCTCCTAGCGTGTTAGGAAGCAGAAAATTCAATTGGCATG
This sequence comes from Coregonus lavaretus, assembly GCF_964263955.1. Taxonomy (NCBI): domain Eukaryota; kingdom Metazoa; phylum Chordata; class Actinopteri; order Salmoniformes; family Salmonidae; genus Coregonus; species Coregonus lavaretus. Next base: position 15,864,343 of record NC_139995.1, on the reverse strand, counting down.
GTTCCAAAGTAGAAGAGTTCCAAACAACCTAAATCAGGAGGGACAAACCTCATGCAAATCATTTACATGAGCTAAACTGTAAGAAAGCCTAACACATCTAAAGGTCTCACATAATGAAGGTTTCAGAGTGAGAACAATAAGTGTGCCCATTATTGACTGGCTAACAGGTGATCTGTAGTAATAAATGTCAACTCTAGGGCCCAGTGTTTAAAAAGTTATCCATCTGGATTTGCTTATCGGATAGGATTAAATGCATAGAAATAGAATGAATTGTAATGAATACTCAGGGAGAAAAGGGTGTAGATTCACTCGCAGAGTGCGGAAGGTGTTTATTACGCCTTCGCAGAAGGCAGGAATCATGGTCACGGGCAGGCAATGGTCATACACAGGTAGGCAAACAGGCAGGTGAATCAAAACTAGGACTGAAGGCTAAAACTGGTTCTCACAAACGAGCTAGGAAAAGGCTTAGTAGAGTCAAAACGAACAATACCTCACAAGGCACAAACAGAAAGAACTGAACTAAATAAGGAGCTGATGAGACCAGGTGAGTAACTAACACAGGTGAAATCAATGAACAAAAACGAAAGACAGGGCTATGTTCAAGAACACAAAGAAACAGGGCTACGTTCAAGAACAAGGTGAACTAAGAAATAAATACAGAACCTTACATGAATTGAACGGACAAATCATTGACTTGAATAGGGACTCTCGTTCTATGTATTCTATTTCTATGTATTTAATCCTATCCGATAGCCGAAATACGGATAGATAACTTTGGAAAAACTGGGCCCAGAGAACCAATAGCAGCTTCAATAAGATCAATTTCCAAGGAGTTACAATACAATATAGAGAACATATTTGCATCCAAAAGACTTACTTGTCCACATTTTCGCCCACTGACACCGCTAATTGTCCTGTAGAATATTACACATGATTACTTAACAGATACCTTGCCTCATGCTGTAAATAGGATTGTAAACAATTATTTGACCTAACGACATCCTATCCATAACAGGAGAGGACAAAATATACTTTGTGCAATCCATTCTCTGTAGAACCTCTACTGTACTGGAAGTCAATGACAATGTGAAGTACACATAACAATGGAGCATGAATGTACACCCTGTGATACAGTGGGTGCATTGCAACCAACAGGTAGAATGTAGCGCTGTGCTATGCATTACCACTGGATTTCTTAAAACACTACTAACGGGAGATTACATTCACCTGCGTGTTAAAGCAAACTTGCTTGCAACCAAAAACCTACAAGAATAAACCAGCCGATCAGTTGATCTTTTGTTGTTACTGTGTCAAGTGATAATGATACCAGACAACTGTGTCTAGGTTCTCTACTCCCGCCCCCAATGAAATATCAACCTATCAGGAGCATTGGAAACCATAACGCTGATGAATGTAAAAAATACTTATCAGAGTATACAAATAAAAAAATAGTAGGCCTTTATTTCATTCAAACATTTCACCTTAAATGGTAAAATAATATAATATATGCCATTTAAAATAACTTTATTAGCCTACACTGTAATTTGATTTAAAAAATATTGATTATATAACTCAATCACAATTGACTTGATTTAGTTACACATTTCAAACATGGACAGTCCAGGGATATTTTACCCCCGATCTTGATAATTTTAAGATTTTATTTTAAAGACAGGATTTAATGGATTTCATTAAACAAATGTAATAATAATAAGAGTAGGCTACATCAACATTAGTTTTCCATTCATACGTATCAGGTAAATTGTCACAGTAGATTTGCCGTGATAAACAAGGAAATACTTTATTTCAGTTGTATGGAATGCTTGTCAAATGGATAAATCGCCCTTAGTCTGCTCATAAAGTAGGACTAATTTGTTCCGATAATACCAACCAGAGGGCGAACATATCTTGAAAGACTTTGGTTGCAAGCAGGACTAAGGTGACACCAACATCATCTTTTAGGGAGCGGTAATGAGGTGACCAATAATGGTTGCAATTGAGATCAGCTGTGCAGGTGAATTTAGCACGTGTTGATGGTTTAACGAGAGATCAGCTGGCGATAATCTGGTAGCCATCAATGGTTCCAATGGTGAAGATGCATAAGAATTCAGATATAACATTATTGTTTTACCACTATCCACCGAGTTTTTAAACTACGGCGCGCAACATGGTTCAACGCGCTAATAAATCAGCACAATATACTTTTGGGGTTTTTCAAAGTGCCGTTGTCTTGGAGCTAGAATTGGGATCATGTATACTTTGCTAATGACGACACAAAAAAAAGTAAAGGAGAGCAATGTACAATACAGCAAACAAGGCATTTGTGGTAAGTACATGGGAGCCGTCATCTTTATGCAGCTCCACTATTGGCCCAGTATATCTTCAGTTAATGAATCACCCAACAACTAGAGTCATGTCAGCCTGGTGATGACAACCTGGCTCTTTTGTTGACATCTTGTTCAATGGTCGGTCGGCACCTTGAAGTTTACCCCAATAGCAACACAACACCTCAGTTCCAACGGCATGATCTCACATGATGGAAAAGGAGAGTCAGCTCCAATGTGATTCATATGATGGGCAGGTAAGCCCAGGTACAATCAGAGGTGAAGACTAAACAAAAATAAACAACACAAATGTATTGGCTACAGACAGTGTAAAACCATACAGTAGCTAAACAGGTTCCTACAGTCAATCTCACCAGGAGATCATATAAATGTGGTCAGCCCTCAACTCCACTTTGAAGAATGACTGCAAACGAAACAGTCAAATTCCATCATCTCTCGTTTTCAATTAACCTGCCCATGTGAGGTTCATCTGCCACCTTATTGTGTTCCACTAGGTCTTTTATGTGAGATCAGCCGCTATAGAGAAAAGAGCCGAGATAGAGAAATATTGTGAGGGATACTAATCTACCATCCATCTTATATTCTAATGTATCCATTATGCTCTAAAAAGAGGCTACTCGTCTATTCATTTTATGAGGCATTTACAAAAAAAGATGACACTGCAAGAGGTTCACATGGTGATTAAAACTCTTTGAATTAGCCCTTCAATCATCACTTACAATTGTGTATGAAGTATACAGAAACGCACTCCCGAAGCCTAATCCGACTACTCTATAATATTAAGTGAAAATATTGATTTACACATTTCTAACTATGGGGCTCGCCGTTAAAAGCGTGTACATCATACTATCTTTGTGGAATTATGACATTAACACGTTATGGTATTTTACAGGAGTTGTTGTCTCACAACTCCCACATATCAACCAATCAGCATCCAGGATCCAAACAACTGGTTTTATAATATCCAATAACTCACAAGCTTATTTCTCCATCCACAACAAATACCTTTTCAACTTTACTGTAAGCCTGTTATTAAACACAATGGCAACACTAGAAATCCTACCAGTGAGTTTGATGCTCTGCTACTGGATAATACCTGTACTGGATGTGCATTCACTTTAGTGCTTTGATGTCCCTTGTCAGTGTAACATTCCAGATTTCAAATACAAGGAAGCTGTGCTTTTGGTCCTTTTGATAGTGACGTACATTTCACCATCTACAGTATGTTATAATAACATGTAACTAGGGTAGTTAAGTGCTACCTAAAGCATACCTTATCAATGACAATGCATACAGCAGCCTATATGCTTACTGTATGTGACGCAGTGGCGGTCGGTGCCGATAAGGGAGGACGATTTTTTTGGTTTTATGACAATGGCCTGTCATTCATATTCCATTCACCCAGCTCAACGTAACATCGATAGGTTTAGGCTACTACATGAAACTCTAATTATCCCTATACCCATCATGAGGTTGCTACAACCTAGCCTACGAATGAAAGTTTATAACGTAGGTGCACAGGTCGAGAGACAAATTGGGGTTATTAAAGTGACAGACAGTGACACATTCAATACCGCCTTGCATACTCTTGCCTGCATCTAGCTGATCTAGGGTGTAATCATTTGTACAAACAGTTGCAAATGAGAGTTTCTATTGCACAAATTCAGTTAGGTTTATCCCCATTTCATTCCGTTTCGTCGTCCAGGTCCTGAGGCAACAAAGCATCCCCAAACCATCACACTACCACCACCATGCTTGACCGTTGGTATAAGGTTCTTACTGTGGAATGCTGTGTTTGGTTTTTGCCAGGCATAATGGGACCCATGTCGTCAGCCAATGTTTCTACAACTTGATTGGAGTCCACCTGTAGTAAATTAAATTGATTCAATTGATTGGACATGATTTGAAAAGGCACACACATGTCTATATAAGGTCCCACAGTTGACAGTGCATGTCAGAGCAAAAACCAAGCCACGAGGTAGAAGGAATTGTCCGTAGAGCTCAGAGACAGGATTGTGTCGAGGCACAGATCTGGGGAAGGGTACCAACAACTTTCTGTAGCATTGAAGGTCCCCAAAAATACAGTGGTCTCCATCATTCTTAAATGGAAGAAGTTAGGAACCACCAAGACTCTTCCTAGAGCTGGCCGCCCGGACAAACTGAGCAATCGGGGGAGAAGGGCCTTGGTCTGGTGTCACGCCCTGGCTCTGGGGACACTTGTATGTTGAGCCAGGGTGTGCATTTCATTTGTTTATTTAGTATGTGTATTTCTATGTTGGCCTGAGTGGCTCCCAATCAGAGGCAACGAGTGTCAGCTGTCGTTGGTTGTCTCTGATTGGGAGCCATATTTAAACTGTCTGTTTCCCATTTGTGTTTGTGGGATCTTGTTTCAAGTCTGTTTATGTTTGACCGTGAACTGTCACGTATCGTTTGTTGTTTTGATCGTGTCTCTAATTAAAGAGTATGTTTGCCTGCAACGCTGCGCCTTGGTCCTCCTCTTTGGTAGACGATCGTGACAGAAGATCCCACCACAACTGGACCAAGCAGCGAGTCGAGGAGCCATCGCCAGGGAAATCCCTAGCAGATCTCCGTGGCAGCCTCGACTGGGTCAAGCCGAGTGAAGAGCAGAGAGAGTGGACTTGGGAACAATGGAGGAAGAGCTTCGACTGGGTCAAGCCAATTGAGGAGCTGAATAGCGGGAGTTGGAGGCAGAAGAGCGAGAGTTGGGCGAGAACTATAGAGGCCTGGCCCACGGGGAGGAGAGACCCCCAGAAATTTTTTAGGGGGGGGGGCTAACGCAGTGGACGACGGGGCAGCAGGAGGCCGCCAGGTTACGGGAGTCACTGGTCACCAGGGGGAAGGAGGATGTAGAGGCACGGCGAGAGGTACTGGCGTGTGTTGCCAGTCCGGTCCGGCCTGTTCCTGATCCCCACGTAGGGCCAGTGGTGTGTGTTCCCAGTACGGTCCGGCCTGTTCCTGCCACTCGCACCAAGTCAGTGGTGCGCTTCGTCAGCCCGGCACGGCCCGTTCCTGCTCCCCGCACCAAGTCAGTGGTGCGCTTCGTCAGCCCGGTCCGGCCCGCTCCTGCTCCCCGCACCAAGTCAGTGGTGCGTTTCGTCAGCCCGGCGCGGCCCGCTCCTGCTCCCCGCACCAAGTCAGTGGTGCGTTTCGTCAGCCCGGCGCGGCCCGTTCCTGCTCCCCGCACCAAGTCAGTGGTGCGCGTCGTCAGCCCGGTCCGGCCCATTCCTGCTCCCCGCACCAAGTCAGTGGTGCGTTTCGTCAGCCCAGCTCGGCCCGTTCCTGCTCCCCGCACCAAGTCAGTGGTGCGCTTCGTCAGCCCGGCACGGCCCGTTCCTGCTCCCCGCACCAAGTCAGTGGTGCGCTTCGTCAGCCCGGTCCGGCCCGCTCCTGCTCCCCGCACCAAGTCAGTGGTGCGTTTCGTCAGCCCGGCGCGGCCCGCTCCTGCTCCCCACACCAAGCCAGTGGTGTGCGTCGTCAGTCCGGCACGGCCCGTGCCTGTTCCACCGGTGGCTGGTCCGGCACCGGTCAGATGCTTCACGCCGGAGCTAGAGCAATCCGCTCCACCAGTGTGCAGTCCAGCTCCGGCCAGCGGGGCCAGACCGGACCAGGGGTACTTTGGGGGGTTGGAGAGGGAGCGGGGACCAGGCCCGGAGCCGGATCCGCCGCCTAAGCGGAGTGCCCACCCGGTCCCTCCCCTGTGGTGTTTGGTGGGCGCGGTCGGAGTCCGCGCCTTTAGGGGGGGGGTACTGTCACGCCCTGGCTCTGGGGACACTTGTATGTTGAGCCAGGGTGTGCATTTCATTTGTTTATTTAGTATGTGTATTTCTATGTTGGCCTGAGTGGCTCCCAATCAGAGGCAACGAGTGTCAGCTGTCGTTGGTTGTCTCTGATTGGGAGCCATATTTAAACTGTCTGTTTCCCATTTGTGTTTGTGGGATCTTGTTTCAAGTCTGTTTATGTTTGACCGTGAACTGTCACGTATCGTTTGTTGTTTTGATCGTGTCTCTAATTAAAGAGTATGTTTGCCTGCAACGCTGCGCCTTGGTCCTCCTCTTTGGTAGACGATCGTGACATCTGGGAGGTGACTGACAGAACTCCAGAGTTCCACTGTGGAGATGGGAGAACCTTCCAGAAGGACAACCATCTCTGCAGCACTCCATCAATCAGACCTTTACGGTAGAGTGGCCAGACGGAAGCCACTCATTTGTATGTTTTGTTACAATATTTCTGAAAACATTCAATACAAAAATAAAAATATATATTTGTGCCTACATTCAACTGGTAAAGGTTAATTTTGAATTTGAATTTGGAAAAAGAAAAAAATGCCTGGTCATGTATACTATTCAGACTACCTATCATTATGTAATCCTAAGGTACTATGCTTTCTGCTGACATTCCAAATGACAACAAATGTGTTATGATCGATTTTGATCAAGAAAACGTTAAAATTGCAATGTCTATTTCAGACTCTGTAACATCCATAACGGAGGGTGTCACATCCATAACGGTTGTTTTTGCTCTTTAAAGTAAGAATGGAAATTACAATCTATTCAAAATCATCATTTTTGTGTTCAACCAAGCCTTTCCTTCGATATGGCTATACATATTTTGACCTAAGACTTACAAAGTCACAGACTTTTGCTAATATGTTCAGTCTCCCCAAAAAGCTTGTCCACATCCATAACACTTCTTATTTGCTTTATTTCTCCAACAGGTAAATATTAGAAGTCCGCTTTTTTGAGTACTTCCAAGGGTTACTATAGTAAGGATCAGACCCTTTTTTTCAATTTTCGCCTAAGATGACATACCCAAATCGAACTGCCTGTAGCTCAGGACCTGAAGCAAGGATATGCATATTCTAGATACCATTTGAAAGGAAACACTTTGAAGTTTGTGGAAATGTGAAATTAATGTAGGAGAATATAACACATTAGATCTGGTAAAAGATAATATGCAGGGTTTTTTTGTTCCATCATCTATGAAATGCAAGAGAAAGGCCCCAATAGAATATTGCAGTTTAGGCGCAATATAGATTTGTGTGTGTGTTTCAGATTGATCCATTGAAGCATTGCAATACTGGACTATTTTGTATCAAGTCTGCTGAAATGTGCCGAATTGGTCAATTGATACATTTTCAAGTACATAACTATAGAGAACATACAAAAATGATATGGTAATACGAAATGTAAGTTTACACACTCCCAGGAATGTCATACATGATGGATCATTAGCTTATACACTAACTTTCACACATCTAGATGGCCAGGCGGGGTGGGTGTGGAGCCAGAGGCAGCAGGGGTTCAAACTGTAGAACCCAGTTCCTACATTTGAATATAAAAATTGATTTTATCAAACAAAACTATGCTACATTTTATCTCTGGAAACCTTAGGATGACAAATCAGAGCAAGATTACTGAATGTAAGTACATTATTTACCTTCAGAGGTGAATGTATCAAACCAGTTGCCGTGATAAGTTTTTTGTTGTTGTGCACTCTCCTCAAACAATAGCATGGTATTTTTTCACGGTAATAGCTACTGTAAATTGGACAGTGCCGTTAGATTAACAAGAATTTAAGCTTTCTGCCCATATAAGACATGTCTATGTCCTGTAAAGTTTGCTGTTACTTACAACAGTCATGCTAATCACATTAGCGCACGTTAGCTCAACCGTCCCATATATGGGACACTAATCCCGTAGAGGTTAAAGTAAGAACGGAAATTACAATCTATTCAAAATAATAATTTTTGTGTTCAACCAAGACTTTCCTTCGATATGGCTATACATGTTTTGACCTAAGACTTACAAAGTCACAGACTTTTGCTAATATGTTCAGTCTCCCCAAAAAGCTTGTCCACATCCATAACACTTCTTATTTGCTTTATTTCTCCAACAGGCAAATATTTAGAAGTCTGCTTTTTTGAGTATACACTCCCTCCAAGGGGTACTATAGAAACACACATAAAAAGTTTCATTTCTACTTTGTTTTTCCATTCTGTGAGACATCCAAGGACCAAAACAAACAGTCAGCTAAATATCCCTCCAACACCTAATTCCACCTGAGTAAGTCTATTGACCAAACTGATAAACAAAAAATAGCACCTGAGAAAATAAGCATCTCTCTCTGAGTGGTTGGAGAATGGAGCCCCACCCTGTTTACAACACTGAGAACAAAAACAAACTCACTCCAAGGAGCCTGGGCAAATGTAAGTCACACGCTCCAACCAACACAGGCAAAGAACAACAATGTCAGAAGATCTACTGGGAGACTGGGCTATCAAACAACAGCAGCTCTCACACAAACAAGGTTGAGGTTGTGCGTGTGTGTGTGTGTGAGATACAGAAAAGCAGAAAGAGAGAAAGAGAGGCAGAGAAAGAGAGGCATGGAAAGAACAAGGCAACAGTAAACATGTCGTCCCCCACTAATGATACAGCTTATAGGTCCTTATGGAAAACATGTTTCTCATGAGGATATGCATAAACACTGAGTGTACAAAACATTATGAACACCTGCTCTTTCCATGAAATAGACTGACTAGGTGAATCCAGGTGAAAGCTATGATCCATTATTGATGTCACTTGTTAAATACACTTCAAAATCAGTGTAGAGAGACAGGGCAGGAGACATGTTGGATTTTTAAGCCATGAGATGATTGAGACATGGATTGTGTATGTGTGCCATTCAGAGGGTGAATGGGCAAGACAAAAAATGTAAGTGCCTTTGAACGGGGTATGGTAGTAGGATCCAGGCGCACGGGTTTGTGTCAAGAACTGCAATGCTGCTGGGTTTTTCATGCTCAACAGTTTCCCGTGTTTATCAAGAATGGTCCACCACCCAAAGGACATCCAGCCAACTTGACACAACTGTGGGAAGCATTGGAGTCAACATGGGCCAGCATCCCTGTTGAACGCTTTCAACACCTTGTAGAGTCCATGCCCCAACGAATTAGGCTGTTCTGAGGGCAAAGGTGGGGGGTTCAACTCAATATTAACCCTTTGACCCGTATGATCACATATTTGTGATCATTGTTGAGTGCTCCATGCAGCGTACCATCGCAAATATGTGGTTGGAACAGTAGCAACAGAACGTATGATGCAACAAACGCATCTAAACAGCATTGTTGTCTGAAAAGCATGTAAACAATGTTTTGTACTGATGGGAAATAAAGGTCTTCACAACTTTAATCTTCAATTTCACCTTTTATTGTAAAAGATAAATGCGAACTTCATCATCCAAGCATCACATGGAACGCATCCACAGCCAAACTCATTCCATAAAATAGTCTAAATAACAGGTTGCGCTGACAAAAAACTAAACATAAGTTAGCGACCTAACAGCTACAGTTGTTTACAATGTAACACATATCTGGTGAGCACAAGGGCGAAATGTTATTATTGTTTAGAAAAAAGATGCGTGTCACCTAAGCTAACAGCAGCTAAATTCTTTATGATGACAGTCATGTTTGTTTATGTTTGACAAGCAAAAACTCCCTAATCCCAGAATGCCATTCACTATAAGACGCAAATAAACAAAGTCAAAGTCAAAGATGGCTGCGCTCAAAGCCCGAAAAATATTAACTTAATTTGGCCACTTCTCAGCGTCTTACAAGTCTTCGATGTACTTGTTACAGCGTTACAAGAACCGGAGCACATGACTTGACAAGTCATATACAGTTTTTGACAAATCACAAAGCAAACAAAATGTTATCACCTCACAGATCATCACCCCAAATACAAGCCTCCTGCCTAGCCTAACCGTAGTGTGAAAGCTAAACAGGGTTGCCAGATTTGGGTCAAACCATTTTAGGGATGTTTGTGGGAGGGGGTTTATTTCATTTGTGGGGGATTTCAAGTCCATGTGGGGTAGAAATGGGGGAAGGTATCGTGGGGGGATATGATACAGGAAATATTACTATGATGGGGGATTTATCAATAAATAGGAGGCAAACACAGGATAAGTTTATAAGACAAAATACAAATAAAACCCCTGGAAAGGGGTCTGAGCTGGCAACCCTGAGTAACTATAGTTACAATCTAAGTCAGTCGAGTGAACCATCCCTTCACCTCATTTTGTTATAACATCTTTGGTCTGACAGAAGTTTACGTGACAACCAGAATGCATTGTATGATATCAACAAACATGGCGCCACATATACAGTGAGGGAAAAAGTATTTGATCCCCTGCTGATTTTGTACGTTTGCCTACTGACAAAGAAATGATCAGTCTATAATTTTAATGGTAGGTTTATTTGAACAGTGAGAGACAGAATAACAACAAAAAAATCCAGAAAAACGCATGTCAAAAATGTTATAAATTGATTTACATTTTAATGAAGGAAATTAGTATTTGACCCCTATGCAAAACATGACTTAGTACTTGGTGGCAAAACTGTTGTTGGCAATCACAGATGTCAGACATTTCTTGTAGTTGGCCACCAGGTTTGCACACATCTCAGGAGGGATTTTGTCCCACTCCTCTTTGCAGATCTTCTCCAAGTCATTAAGGTTTCGAAGCTGACGTTTGGCAACTCGAACCTTCAGCTCCCTCCACAGATGTTCTATGGGATTAACGTCTGGAGACTGGCTAGGCCACTCCAGGACCTTAATGTGCTTCTTCTTAAGCCACTCCTTTGTTGCGTTGGCCGTGTGTTTTGGGTCATTGTCATGCTGGAATACCCATCCAGGACCCATTTTCAATGCCCTGGCTGAGGGAAGGAGGTTCTCACCCTATATTTGACGGTACATGGCCCCGTCCATCGTCCCTTTGATACGGTGAAGTTGTCCTGTCCCCTTAGCAGAAAAACACCCCCAAAGCATAATGTTTCCAACTCCATGTTTGACGGTGGGGATGGTGTTCTTGGGGTCATAGGCAGCATTCCTCCTCCTCCAAACACGGCGAGTTGAGTTGATGCCAAAGAGCTCCATTTTGGTCTCATCTGACCACAACACTTTCATCCAGTTCTCCTCTGAATCATTCAGATGTTCATTGGCAAACTTCAGACGGGCATGTATATGTACTTTCTTGAGCAGGGGGACCTTGCGGGCGCTGCAGAATTTCAGTCCTTCACGGCGTAGTGTGTTACCAATTGTTTTCTTGGTGACTATAGTCCCAGCTGCCTTGAGATCATTGACAAGATCCTCCCGTGTAGTTCTGGGCTGATTCCTCACCGTTCTCATGATCATTGCAACTCCACAAGGTGAGATCTTGCATGGAGCCCCAGGCCGAGGGAGATTGACAGTTATTTTGTGTTTCTTCCATTTGCGAATAATCGCACCAACTGTTGTCACCTTCTCACCAAGCTGCTTGGCGATGGTCTTGTAGCCCATTCCAGCCTTGTGTAGGTCTACAATCTTGTCCCTGACATCCTTGGAGAGCTCTTTGGTCTTGGCCATGGTGGAGAGTTTGGAATCTGATTGATTGATTGCTTCTGTGGACAGGTGTCTTTTATACAGGTAACAAGCTGAGATTAGGAGCACTCCCTTTAAGAGTGTGCTCCTAATCTCAGCTCGTTACCTGTATAAAAGACACCTGGGAGCCAGAAATCTTTCTGATTGAGAGGGGGTCAAATACTTATTTCCCTCATTAAATGCAAATCAATTTATAACATTTTTGACATGCGTTTTTCTGGATTTTGTTGTTGTTATTCTGTCTCTCACTGTTTAAATAAACCTACCATTAAAATTATAGACTGATCATTTCTTTGTCAGTGGGCAAACGTACAAAATCAGCAGGGGATCAAATACTTTTTTCCCTCACTGTAGCTAGCAATTACACTTCATAGCCCAAAGTATGTGGACCTCCTCAAATTAGTGGATTCGGCTATTTCAGCCACACCCGTTCCTTACAGGTATATAAAATTGAGCACACCGCCATGCAATCTCCATAGACAAACACTGGCAGTTGAATGGCACTTACTGAAGAGCTCAGTGACTTTCAACGTAGCACCGTCATAGGATGCCACCTTTCCAACAAGTCAATTTGTGAAATATCTGCCCCGGTCAACTGTAAGTGCTGTTATTGTGAAGTGGAAACGTCTATGAGCAACAACGGCTCAGCCGTGACGTAGTAGGCCACACAAGCTCACAGAACGGGACTGCCGAGTGCTGAAGCGCGTAAAAATAATCTTTCCTCGGTTGCAACACTCACTACCGAGTTCCAAACTGCCTCTGGAAGCAACGTCAGCACAATAACTGTTTGTGGGAGCCGCACACAAGCCTAAGATCACCAAGCATTGGCTGGAGTGGTGTAAAGCTCGCCACCATTGGACTCTGGAGCAGTGGAAATGCCTTCTCTGGAGTGATGAATCACGCTTCAACATCTGGCAGTCCGACCGACGAATCTGGGTTCGGCGGATGCCAGGAGAACGCTACTTGCCCCAATGCATAGTGCCATCTGTAAAGTTTGGTGGAGGAGGAATAATGGTCTGGGGCTGTTTGTCATGGTTCGGGCTAGGCCCCCTTAGTTCCATTCTAGATGATTGAGTCTTTGCTACCAACTTTTGTGGCAACAGTTAGGGGAAGGCCATTTCCTGTTTCAGCATGACAATGCCCCCGTACACAAAGCAAGGTCCATACAGAAATGGTTTGTCGAGATTGGTGTGGAAGAACTTTACTGGCCTGCACAGACCCCATGACCTCAACCCCATCGAACTACTTTGGGATGAATTGGAACGCCGACTGCAAGCCAGGCCTAATCGCCCAAAATCAGTGCCCAACCTCACTAATTCTCTTGTGGCTGAATGGAAGCAAGTCCCCGCAGCAATGTTCCAACATCTAGTGGAAAGCCTTCCCAGAAGAGTGGAGATGTTCGACAGCAGGTGTCCACATACTTTTGCATTAGCTAATGATAAATCAGTACAACCATCCAAAAAACGTGAATAAAACAGTAAATACATTATGCTCCATACATACATAGGGTGTGCTACAGTTGAAATGACGATATACAGAAACTATAATGATAACGTAATAAGGCACTTACTTTGATAGGAACGCACACAAAGTTTTTATTAGTAAGGAAAACAAAAAGGCAATGCGGGCGTCAGCCGGAAAATGTGCATGGGGAAAACTTTGTACAGGTTCTGTTCTGACTGGAGATGCGCAAATGTCTGCTCTCGTCGAAGATGGCTCAGTAAAGCCTCAAACATAGATTTTCCGCAACAGTGAAATGGGCTACTTCTATGTGAATTAATGAGTAGGCGGAACACACCTCAATTCAAACTGTTGTTAGTAAATTAAAACTTGTTAGAAAATCATTTGAAATTGACAAGTTGAAACATAGCCTATAGATAATTAGCAGGCAGCGTGACTTAGTTTGAGGGCAGCGCAGGTTAACTGTCCTGTTGAGTAACAATCACATTTTGGAACAGTGAGTGCATTCTGACACGCATTAAAAAAAACTCACGCTGGGGTGACCGTTAGAGTTATTTGGAACTCTAACGGTTAATGTGTTCTTAATATTTTGTTCACTCCCCTTGGCATTTTTCCTATTTTGTTGCCTTACAACCCCCCCCCCCCCCCCTCACTGTGGGGATGGTGTTCTCTGGGTGATGAGAGGTGAGGGGTTTGCGCCAGACATAGCGTTTTCCTTGATGGCCAAAAAGCTCAATTTTAGTCTCATTTGACCAGAGTACCTTCTTCCATATGTTTGGGGAGTCTCCCACATGCCTTTTGGCGAACACCAAATGTGTTTGCTAATTTTTTTCTTTAAGCAATGGCTTTTTTCTGGCCACACTTCTGTAAAGCCCACCTCTGTGGAGTGTACAGCTTATGGACAGATACTCCAATCTCCGCTGTGGAGCTTTGCAGCTCCTTCAGGGTTATCTTTGGTCTCTTTGTTGCCTCTCTGATTAATGCCATCCTTGCCTGGTCCGTGAGTTTTGGTGGGCGGCCCTCTCTTGGCAGGTTTGTTGTGGTGCCATATTCTTTCCATTTTTTAATAATGGATTTTATGGTGCTCCGTGGGATGTTCAAAGTTTCAGATATTTTTTTATAACCCAACCCTGATCTGTACTTCTCCACAACTTTGTCCCTGACCTGTTTTGAGAGCTCCTTGGTCTTCATGGTGCCGCTTGCTTGGTGGTTCCCCTTGCTTAGTGGTGTTGCAGACTCTGGGGCCTTTCAGAAGAGGTGTATATATACTGAGATCATGTGACAGATCATGTGACACTTACATTGCACACAGGTGGACTTTATTTCACTAATTATGTGACTTCTGAAGGTAATTGGTTGCACCAGATCTTTATTTAGGGGCTTCATAGCAAAGAGGGTGAATACATACGCACGCACCACTTTTCCCTTATTTATTTGTTTGAATTTTTTGAAACAAGTTATTTTTTTCATTTAACTTCACCAATTTGGACTCTTTTGTGTATGTCCATTACATGAAATCCAAATAAAAATCCATTTCAATTACAGGTTGTAATGCAACAAAATCAGAAAAATACCAAGGGGGATGAATACTTTTGCAAGGCACTGTATGTACAAAATGTCATGACCGTAGCTCAAACGGGATAGGAGATATGCTTGTTCAATGTTTGGAATTTCAGTTGATTACTATAGCACCCCCCTTGGGCCAATCAGTGTACTTTTGTAAATGCCGGAAAGCTAGGGCAAGACACGTAATTCACCTACGTTTCGTCAAAATTGAGCTAGTGGTGTCTAAGATATCGCGTGTGCCTAACTAACATACGGACGGAGACAGATCCATATGCCCCCTCGATTTCATCGTGGGGGACAATTCCACACACCCCTTGCACAGTCTTCACATTTTGCTACCTTAAAATGTAATCTAAAAAGGAATTAAATTAAATTGTTTTTCCTATTGATCTACACAACCTACTCCTCATTTTCAAAGTGAAAGACAATACAAATAAAAAAAATCTAAATTACTAAGAAATACAAAAAACTTGGATGTATTGATTGCGTATGTTTTCACACCCCAGAGTTAATACTTGGCGGAAGCACCATTGGCAGCCATTACAGCTGTGAATCATTTTGAATAAGATTCTACCAACCTTAAACAACTCTTAGGGCAACATACAGTAAGCTCCAAAAGTATTGGGACAGTGGCAAATGTTTTGTTGTTTTGGCTCTGTACTCCAGCACTTTGGATTTGAACTGATCCAATGACAATGAGGTTAAAGTGCAGACTGTCAGCTTTAATTTGTGGGTATTTTTTTATCCATATCGGGTGAACCATTTAGAAATTACAGCACCATTTTACATAGTCCCCCGATTTTAGGGGACCAAAAGTATTGGGACAAATTCACTTACACTTTGGGGTCACTTAGAAATGTCCTTGTTTTCCATGAAAACATACATTAAATTAGTTTGAATAGGAAATGTAGTCATTGACAAGTTTAGAAATAATGATTTTTAATTGAAATAATAATTGTGTCCTTCAAACTTTGCTTTCGTCAAAGAATCCTCAATTTGCAGCAATTACAGCCTTGCAGACCTTGGCATTCTAGTTGTCAATTTGTTGAGGTAATCTGAAGAGATTTCACCCCATGCTTCCTGAAGCACCTCCCACAAATTGGATTGGCTTGATGGGCACTTCTTACTTACCACACAGTCAAGCTGCTCCCACAACAGCTCAATAGGGTTGAGATCCGGTGACTGTGCTGGCCAATCCATTATCGACAGAATACCAGCTGACTGCTTCTTCCCTAAATAGTTATTGCATAGTTTGGAGCTGTGCTTTGGGTCATTGTCCTGTTGTAGGAGGACATTGGCTCCAATCAAGCCCCATCTACAGGGTATGGCATGGCGTTGCAAAATGGAGTGATAGCCTTCCTTCTTCAAGATCCCTTTTACCCTGTACAAATCTCCCACTTTACCACCACCAAAGCACCCCCAGACCATCACGTTGCCTCCACCATGCTTGACAGATGGCATCAAGCACTCCTCCAGCATCTTTTCATTTGGTCTGTGTCTCACAAATGTTATTCTATGTGATCTGAACACCTCAAACTTCGATTCATCCGTCCATAACACTTTTTTCCAATCTTCCTCTGTCCAGTGTCTGTGTTCTTTTGCCCATCTTAATCTTTTCTTTTTATTGACCAGTCTGAGATATAGCTTTTTCTTTGCAACTCTGCCTAGAAGGTCAGCATCCCGGAGTCGCCTCTTCACTGTTGACGTTGAGACTGGTGTTTTGCAGGTACTATTTAATGAAGCTGCCAGTTGTGGACCTGTGAGGCATCTGTTTCTCAAACTAGACACTCTAATGTATTTGTCCTCTTGCTCAGTTGTGCACCGGGGCCTCCCACTCCTCTTTCTATTCTGGTTAGAGCCAGTTTGCGCTGTTCTGTGAAGGGAGTAGTACACAGCGTTGTACGAGATCTTCAGTTTCTTGGCAATTTCTCGCATAGAATAGCCTTCATTTCTCAGAACAAGAATAGACTGATGCATTTCAGAAGAAAGTTATTTGTTTCTGGCCATTTTGAGCCTGTAATCGAACCCACAATTGCTGATGCTCCAGATACTCAACTAGTCTCAAGAAGGCCAGATTTATTGCTTCTTTAATCAGCACAACAGTTTCCAGCTGTGCTAACATAATTGCAAAAGGGTTTTCTAATGATCAATTAGCCTTTTAAAATGATAAACTTGGATTAGCAAACACAACGTGCCATTGGAACACAGAACTGATGGTTGCTGATAATGGGCCTCTGTACGCCTATGTAGATATTCTGTTAAAAATCAGCCGTTTCCAGCTACAATAGCAATTTACAACATTAACAATGTCTACACTGTATTTCTGATCAATTTGATGTTATTTTAATGGAGAAAAAATGCTTTTTTTTGACATTTCTAAGTGACCCCAAACTTTTGAACAGTAGTGTATATGTCTATTAACCTTTAACTTCAGTGGACTAAATCAGGGTCACAGAGTGTTTCTTGGCAGTCTTAAACAAATCTACTTTGAAACAAAGGTATACACCTCACACACATGGTTATGGGCTTAAAAAAAGAAGACACCTGTTACATGTCAGATATAGAGTTGAAATGTATTACATTTTGAGTTTGCATCCCAATATTACACTTTATATACATCACAGAAGACTGAAATACAACAAAACAGTTTGTCATAGAAACACCAGATTTTTCAAAAAAAAAGAAAAGACAAAAAAAAGTGTGTTCATTATGAAAAATATTAATAACATTCCACCCATAAGGCCACTAGGTCATTTGACTGCAGGAAAGGGCTACAGTAGTCAAAAGTGTAGTGTATTTGGTCCCATATTCCTAGCACGCAATGATTACATAAAGCTTGTGACTCTACAAACTTGTTGGATACATTTGCACAAATATCATTCCCAAAGACATGCTAAACTTTCACCATTACAATGGTTAGCATTTTGGGAAGCGTATGATATTTACGTCTGTAATTTTGACCAAAATAATGGACATACTGTATGTTGCCCTAAGAGTTGTGCATAGTTGGTAGAATATTATTCAAAAGCTGTATTCACAGCTGTAATGGCTGCCAAATGTGCTTCCACTAAGTATTAACTCTGGAGTGTGAAGACACTGTCATTATTTTTTTTTTTTTTTACTTTCTCGCAGCAAAATGTGAAGACTCTGCAAGGGGTGTGTACACTTTCACTAGCCACTGTAATTCCCCCATTTTCAGGTCAACTGAGTCATCGAGGTAAGGAAAGGCACCATCAGCAGCTATTCATCTACTATGTTGTTTGGACAAACCACATCAGTATGATTTCATTTAGGTAAAACCTTTCCTTTCAATATGCAATATTGTATGCTCCAACTCAATATTCAAGGGACTCTGAAAATAGAAGTCATGAATCTAGGTTAACACAGCCATTATCTACAAAGGTACTGTGTCCTCATGAGAGACTCTAAATCCTCAAGGCCCTCCACAATCACCAGCCTTGAGCACCACGCTTATATTTCAGCCTACTATAATAAGCCTAGTGAAGAGTGAGCTGTAAACCATCCATAGAGTTATTCTTTGGCGAACTCTTCTCAAGGATGGAGAACTTCTATTTGAACCATTTAATCAAACTAATAGCCTAGATGTTGACTTGTCTGTCAATCAAATCAAATCACTTTTGGTATAACACCTGTCACTTTCCATGATGTAGCTTACCCTCTCAGACTATTGTCAAATGTACGACTAATAATGAGACAATTTACGTTTTTACAGTACTTCCCAAATAGTCCACCCAGGTACATCGTACCACTTTTAGGGATGTAGGACAAATAATGAACCTGTTCTACTCTCTTCTACTGGTACCTTAAAGAGGCAGACTAGTTGTAACAGTAACCTTCAGACTTTCATCTATGTTCTGTGCTCATCAGAGTAGTTGATCCTCTCCTAGAGAGCAGTGCATCTCTGATAATTACAGCTCCCCTATTACCACCCAGCTGGTAAATCCATATCAAATAAACAAGCAACAACCACTCAATTAAGAGCAGACTTTTTAAATCAGGGTTCTAAAACATGTTTTATGTACTAACATCTAATACAGAAGAAGACCAAAAGGGGACGTTCAACTTCAAAGTCAAGTTACATCAGTTTAGTTTACTTAGAATATTTCAATTGGCATCATTTTGCTAAATCATTAAAAACATGCTCTGATGAGGTAATTAATATGCACCTCTAATTAAAGGTGTTTTAATTGTGAACATAGTGCCAGGGAAACATGGGAATCGTGTTGTTCCATCTCAAAGTAGTAGTTCAAATGAAACAGATCCTTTTCTTGAAAGGAGAGAGAGAGTGCAAAGGAAGAACATTGTTTAATTCAAAGGCAGAGAGAAAGAGTGCATTAACAACCTGTCAACAAAATTTGCATTGCTGCTCTCCCCGTCTGCAAACACTCTCCCCTGTCTCTCCTCAAGCCCACAGTGCTGCCGGCTCAGATCTGAGTACTCTGATGGCTTATCACATCGTGAGCGGCAGGGCTAAGCTGGAGCGATGCGCCCAAAAACATGATCAAAGCACAGCAACTTTCCGCCCAGCACTGATGATGGAAGAGCAGGCCCTGCCATGTTTCTTGTCAGGGTTGGGCTGCCAAATGAGAACACACCAAAGACGCCAAGGCTGGGGCTGGCTGGCTGACTCCCTTAGCAGTGCTCTGCTCCCTTGGCCTTAATGCACATGTAGTGAAATACTATAGCTGATTTAAGCTAGTGTTGCTGGTGTTCTAAAGGAGGCATTACTGCTTATGTTTGGGTGTTTGGTGCTAATTCTCACTGTCAGGCAGCACACTGCACAGGCAGATCCCAGATTAGTGGAAGCATCAGTATGATGAGAAGGACTTTGGTCCAATAGGCAAATACCTTAAGGCCAGGCACCACAGGCTAAAATTACATTTTTGCATGTACTTGTCAATTTCAAGATTTATTTGGTATTTTGGTCCATTAATATTTGTATTTTCATAAAGTTAAAATAAAAATGTCAAAAAGCTTATGAAAATGTATATTGTCGTTAGTTTATCATACTACCGTCATCAAAATGTCATGAATTGTAACCACTTTTAAATTGACATACATCCATAATTTCAAAGTTTACTAAATTGAATCACACATTTAAAAGCACATTTCATAGAGAATGTTACAAACAGGACTATATGTAGTAACTTACTTTGAAGAGATGGTGATTGGGTCTAAATAGGTGTTTGTTGTTAGGTAGTCTTAATTCAGTGTCCTTGTCTTTTTACCGCCATTTCCCGAAAGTCAGATTCTTCCAACACAGCAACACATTTTTCTCAGCCTCAGAAGCATCAGCATTCACCAAATTGTGTGTGATTATCCTTAGACGTATTCTCCAGACTTATACATATGGAATTGTTGATATGTTGTCAAATTTGTATTCTACATGACATGTTCTTAAAAATGTTTTGCCAAAAATGCTTTTTACGTACCTTTCTTTAGTATTTTACAGATTGAAAGATGAAAAAAGTATGTTTCCACAATCGGCTATGTGTAAGTCCGGTCATGGATTGTCTTAACAAAATGAAACCAAAATATTTAGGCAAATATGCGCATATTTAATGATATCACATAATATGCATTTTTTAATACAATATTTCAGAGGGGAAGAAATATGATATTTGTGTCCACATTCAACTGGTACAAAGTGATTGTGATATGATTAAGGGAAAAATAAAGACCATATTAGGGTGTGGTGCCTGGCCTTAAAGGAAAAATCCACCCAAAACCACTCATTCCTATAATTTACAGTGTTACATAACACTAATATGTGAGGACAATGTTTTTATAATAAGGTTGGTAGCAACACATGAAAATCGTTGTGGAAATCTGTTGCAGCTCAAGTCAACTACAAAACCCACATTGCAATGCTCTCTATGGGCTGGCTTGCTAGCTAGCTAACAAACCTAGCTACACACAATAATACCAAAGTTAATATCAGCATGTGAAGTAGCTACTTAGCTATAAAATCGCCTAAACAAACTAATCTCACCATGTTCAACCTGCAGATCTACGTGCCTTGCAGAGTGGAGTCTGACATTCGCAACGACCATGCAACGGCACCACGTAACACACCCTGGACTGAAGAGGCAGACAAATAGGATAAATATGTTAGGCCCTCTGTTAAATTACACATTTCTCGTGGTAGGAATTTTGCAAAAATCAGATCAATGGCTCATTTGTGAGAAGACAACCTCCTGTGTTATGACATCGCCCAGTATTGAAATCTGACACGTATGATAGACATTCTTGCGATCTAAAAGTCATATTCCTATTAACTTCCAGTGTTACATCAGGCCAGACTAATTTCTGCCTGCTTGAAAAGCAATAGCTCAGATACACATGAAAACATGAAATGACCCAGGGAATCGATAGAACATCGCTCAGAGATGCACAAAAACAATATTATATTAAAAATGGGTGAATCTTTACTTTAAAAGGCAAGAAACCTCAAACACACACAACACACAGGCCAGCTGAGAAAAACAGGTGTAGAGGTCTCGCCTGGGAGCTGAACACAGATTGTAGCATATGGCTGGGCCCCTGATGTCTGCCTAAAACTGTTTGCTGCGTACCTGTGAAACACCCAAAAGGGAGCGTGGGTAACTCTAAGCTATGCTGGACATATTCTACTGGGGAAATTCTGCTAAGAAATGCAGAATTTCAGTAAGTAGTGGAGTATTATTGAAAATGGTCAGGAAAAAAATTTGCTTGTGCAGCCAAGATAATGCTAGGAGTACAGTGCATTCGGAAAGTATTCAGACCCCTTGGCTTTTTCCACATTTAGTTACCTTACAGCCGTATTCTAAAATTGATTAAATCGATTTTTCCCCTCATCAATTTACACACAATACCCCATAATGACAAAGCAAAAACAGGTTCTTAGACATTTTTGCAAATGTATAAAGAAATTAAAAACTTTAATCACATTTACATAAGTATTCAGACCCTTTACTCTGTACTTTGTTGAAGCACCTTTGGCAGCAATTACAGCCTCGAGTCTTCTTGGGTATGACGCTACAAGCTTGGCACACCTGTATTTGGGGAGTTCCTCCCATTGTTCTCTACTGATCCTCTCAAGCTCTGTCAGGTTGGATGGGGAGCGTCACTGCACAACTATTTTCAGGTCCCTCCAGTGATGTGGGCTGTCATGTGCCTTTTACTGAGGAGTAGCTTCCGTCTGGCCACTCTACCATAAAGGCCTGATTGGTGGAGTGCTGCAGAGATGGTTGTCCTTCTGGAAGGTTCTCCCATCTCCACAGAGCTCTGTCAGAGTGACCATCGTGTTCTTGGTCACCTCCCTGACCAAGGCCCTTCTCCCCCGATTGCTCAGTTTGGACGGGTGGCCAGCTCTAGGAAGAGTCTTGGTGGTTCCAAACTTCTTCCATTTAAGAATGACGGAGGTCACTGTGTTCTTGGGGACCTTCAATGGTACAGACATTTTTTTGGTACCCTTCCCCAGATCTGAGCCTTGACACAATCCTGTCTCGGAGCTCTACGGACAATTCCTTTCGACCTCATGGCTTGGTTTTTGCTCTGACATGCACTGTCAACTGTGGGACCTTATATAGACAGGTGTGTGCCTTTCCAAATCATGTTGAATCAATTGAATTTACCACAGGTGCACCCCAATCAAGTTGTAGAAACATCTCAAGGATGATCAATGGAAACAGGATGCACCTGAGCCAAATTTCGAGTCTCATAGCAAAGGGTCTGAATACTTATGTAAATCATGTTTTTTATTTTTAATACATTTGCTAAAATGTCTAAAAACCTGTTTTCACTTTGTCATTATGGGGTATTGTGTGTAGATTGATTAGGAAAAACATTAATTTAATCAATTTTAGAATAAGGCTGTAACGTAACAAAATGTGGAAAAAGTCAAGGGGTCTGAATACTTTCCGAATGCACTGTATATCGACCTTGAAACTTACACAGAGACAAAGGCCAAAAGTGTCCTAGGTATTGAGTCATTGAGGAGAGCAGAAAGAAGGCACCAAGGCCACCCCACAACAGGGACACCAGGCATAGGAAAACCTTGACCAACCTGTAGGAGTGTCTGTAGTCTCATTCCCAGCCAAGAGGGTGCTGCTCAATACAGTGACTCCACTGCATGCGTATGTGACATGAAATACTTGACATTGGCTATGAGTGCATATCACCACATGTGACCACTACAACCCGCTTGTGAGACACACAGGTGAGTAGTATAGTGAAACAGAACATTCCTGAAATATCTAGATCCAGACTCCACAATAGTCTGGATCAGACGGGGCATCCTTTGGTGTTTTCAAATGTCACATTCCTAGAGAGTTTAACCTCTGGGAGCAGTGTTGTGGGGGATCCCTCCCTTTACCCATGCGGCTCCTGCCTGTGGACCCCTGGATCAGGGAGAAACCCACCCACGGGTCTGATCCCCCCTCAGCTCAGCTGTCAACCCCACAGCTGGCAGAGAGAGATCCGAGTCCTAATCCAATTAGCCCAGCTCTGCAGCCTATAGGTCAGACATGGAAGATGATATGCTGGCCTGAGTTCTGACCTGGGGGGCACACCACCATTCTCCACTATGGAAGAAGTATACTACAATATATATATATACCACAAGAGGGTCACTTTAGATTGGAACCATGCCAATTGTAACCCATTTATTTAAAAAACTGATGCAATCCTATCAATCTCCAAAATACATCTCATATCTCAGATGCCCTTGAGGTTTGACTAGTCAGCTCTATGGCAAAAAAAAAAATGTATGGAAGATGTACATATTTGAATATGAGAGGTGTTTAAATTTGCACAGGCATTTGCTTTCTTTATGAGTAGATTATGCCTGAAAGTGATGTTTCACTTAGTCACTATGCTCTTCACTCCTACACACATGCAAAGTTTTCACATCTCAATGCAAACCAACAGTACTACAGAGAGTAGAGTTTGCAGCCGTAGACTCATTGAAATGGCACAATTGTCTACTGCCCTTTCATTATTACTCTTCCATTCTAGTATACAAGTGAACTGATTTTATCTCCTTTCAATCAATTATTGATGATAAGCAGGTGAAACAAAAATAATTATGTCTCAGGTGGGCATCCACCAAAACAAAATAACAGAAAAGCCTGTATGATGTACAGTATAACATGAAATATACACAAAGACTACATTGTATACAAACTAAACTGGCAACTGGTAACAAAATAGGCGCTAATGATTTCCCCAAAAATCATTGCACTGAAAAAAAGGGTGTGAAAAAAATAAGATAATTGTTTTAATATTATAAAATGCTATTTTTAAAAAAGTTCCTTTATTTTTATCATGCAACAATAATTAATGAATTATGTATAGTTCATTGATAGAAATGGCACACTTCATTTCTTCCCCCTGTTGCCAGTGACATTTTGTCACCCTCCCTTTTTTATGGACAGATGACTGAGGAAGACAGTAATTAAAGGTTGAATTAGTTAATGGCCGTCCTGAGCGTGTGCTGTCTCCATGGAAACAGAGGAGCTGCTCGGATCTCACCTGAAGCCGTCCACTCCCTGACCAATGGCCTGGCAGCCTGGCATGGAGAGCACAGTGTGCCAGGGGCACGGCACAGAGAGACAACAGCTGCCTGGTCACCCCACAGGGAGTGGGACACACTAACCTTTACCCTACAAATATTGTCCTGCTTTCCTTTGTTACCCATTCCATTAGAATGCAATAGCACAAATACTGTAGGCCTACTAGTCACACTTATGCTACTTACGATCCTACTATTAAATCCCTCATCCTTTCCTGTCCATTTACGACCAATTTTAATGTAAACATGTGTGAGTCACATGACAAACTCATGATGTGAATGTTCTGACAGTGAGATTATGATATTGAAATACACAAGTTACATAGGGAAAGTTATCCAAAAGTGGTACCCCTTTACATTACTGTAACTCTGTATTAAATATTAATTACAGGGTAAATCAAGCAAATACCGTAATACCCTAACACTAGCCCTAGTCTGGAAACTCTACATAGTGTGAAACCTCATTCCCACCAAAATAACTTTTCTTATCATTGACCTGCTAGCATTTTACAGGCCTTCCGTACCCAGCACTGGGTATTTCAGTGTGTGTTCACAAAATACTGAGCCGTCAGATGAAAGAGCAAGACCGTCCACTCTGGGATGGGAGTCCTCCTCAGACTGAATGCATGAGTGACTGATTACTTTCTCATCAATTTAGCCTCAATTCTCATTATACACAGAGGACCCAAAACACAAGCCTGTGTATGTACTAAAAAGGCCAGACTGAAAATAAGGACTTTTGAAAATAACGCAGAAGTACATTACGGATTGGATAGGAATTCAAGGAGGCTAAGTAATAACACTGCATACGACTACCCTGTCTTGATTTTAATACTTTTTTTTCCCCCAACTGTGAATTTTTTCAGTTGCAATAGGGGGCAGGGAAAGCACTGTCGTTTTATCTGGCATAAAGCAGTCTGAGAGGACACTGTTAGTGTGTTGCTGTCGTACAGGAGAATAAAGGCTGGGGCTCTCTGGACACTGTATGTGTTAAACACCAGGGCTGGAAAGTTGCAAAGAAAGTTCACCCTGTGCTTTTTAAACCTGGGTCAGCATTTGCGAAGGTCCATTTCTGCATAAGTGAGCACACAAACCCCAGTGCCTGTTCAAATAGTCTGCAGCTCTCTCTCAGGCAGCTCATGACAACAGCCCAGCAGCAGCACTGTTTGATCTTCAATGTTTTCCTTAATCTGGGTTGTCAAGGTTCGCTTATTGGAGGCTGTTTACTTTACTTCTCCTACAAAAAGTGTTTTTCCCCTCAGACAATGACTAATCCAAAGACCAAGAAAGCGGGAGCTCTGCCAACGATAGATGTTAACGCTGCAGTTGCCTTTTATTTTTTAGATGGTTTTAGCTCCAATAGTGAACCAGCTGCAGATTTGGTTTGGGCCCTTATTGTGAGGAAAATGAATATCTAACTGTTGTGTGCTTGTTATGTTCCCTCGTAGCTTAGGGAAACAATCATGGTCTGTATATATCAAAAAGTATTAAAGAATGATATACACCAAGTTACAGTGTGTAGTTATTTTATTTGCAATAATGATGATTTAATATAGTTCAAGATGTAAATAATTAAATAATAGAATAGAAAATAATGGAATAACTGAATACACTTGCCATTATAAAGTGCAAACTAATATACTTTTTAATTTATCTACTTTAGTTCAATGCTTAGCATTACCTTATAAAAACTATAATACTACAGTTTGATATGGTCTTTGTTGTACTGCACCACTACAATAGAAAATATGTCATTTATCAAAGTTCATGTTCAAATTTTACCATGGAAGAAGGTGGGGCGGCCTATTTGCATTGCAAAGAAAATATGAATATAGTCTACTACAACCCAATCAAAAAAGTGATGTAAAACTTTCATCCTCCAACAGCTAAGCACTAACAACTCAACAAAGTGGGATGGTAATTGAAGCAAATAAGAAAAGTCTACAAAAGATGTCCCCTATATATGGAGATGCTTAGAGTATAAAAACAGTATTCAATACCATTGCAGTTCACTATACCACAATTATGTTATATTATGTTATTACACTATAGGAGTGGTCTTGTCTATGCAAGTGCTACAATAACTACCAAATCGTGGTATACATTAGATTATGTCAATGTACATAATTGAACTATAAATAATAATGTGTCAAAATCTAAGAAATTACACAATTTGAATCTTCAGAGTCACAGCTATTCAGTGAGTCTGGTCCGTCCTGCAGTTTGTGGAAGGTAGCACGTGGGGAAAAGTCCCTTATCCCTGATTTTGGTCCAAAGAAATCACGGCACTCAAACTTCCTCTCTCCATTCAGAAAGCTCATCTTGAGTTACAAAGTTTAAACAACGAGTTAGTTTACCTAGAGCATGGTTTCACAAAGTATAACTTACACTTCTTGCCTGCTCTTGAGAATGTTTAAATAACATTTACCCGGGGCCACAAACATGAGAAAATAAGAGCAACAACTACCGACCTAACTTCTAGAAAAGTAGAAGATGCAGTATCTCTTCTTCTAATACTATCACTGAGCCTTTCAAAAAGTATACCCTGCTTACAGCGCATAAAACAAGACTTCAAGCAGTATTTCAGCTCTCGTGTAATATTATTGGTGTTGTTTATTTGTTTATTTCGCCATAGAAACAATACCAAAAGAAAACAGTGTCAAACAAAGACAAACTCCATGTGAGCGAGCTGAAATAGTAGAGGCAATGAGTAACGAGAGAACGTTATAATATCATCAACTTACCCGAATCGACAATGGTAGGTGCACGCAGTAGACAATTCTGCAATCACACTGTAAATACTAACAATATTACTCCGCTTTGGGGACTAACTTTAACTACGAGAAGATACCTCTGCTGGATTCACGGAGAGCGCCGTTACAGGGAAAATAATCTAGAGTTTCACAACACCTTCTGTCTCAAATACGAGAGCGAGCTCCTTCTAATGTTATTACAATTTAATGCGCTATGAAAGAAAAAGGAATCGCGGATTTGGATGTTGTTATTTTCTGATGTTCCAAGTCCGTGACGTCATATCCACCTGCTGGGTAAACAATATTCATTGCAGATCTTCACAGAATTTGAACAGAACTGAAGTCATATTCATTGCCAATTACACAGAAACCAATTCCAATAATGCAATTTTGCTGAGAGATTATGCATTAGCTTTAGCAGAAAGGGTCGACACCAGCGGATTGTCATAAAGTAAAAATGTCTCGTTGTAAACTATCTCATTACAATTGAGGCAGAAAAAGCTTTATTTTCTTTTTTTCTGCACTTTGTCCAATGAAAGGAGGGAGTTCGAGAGGTGAAGGTTCGATTGAGGGACAAACTTTAATGCATGCAAGAAAACGCACAAGTGTCCTATGTCTCGGCCTCAACTTTGTTGGAAACTATTTTGTAGTGGCAGACGTCTTCCCCTATATTATAAAGTGCATCATTAGTTACTTCCTCAAAATAACTGGAATAAGCCCATATAACTGCCTTCAATGATCCTGCCTGTGAAAACGGACTTTTCCCTGTTCCAGCCCTCTTTACTGTCACTGAAGGTGGTAAGACATTATGGCAGTAATTAAAAGTCTGTCATTTGCCCCCTGCAGAAGATAATTATCATGGGTCGGTCCAATAGTCCAGTTAACACTCGTTGAAAAGCAACATTAATTTAACCTCAAGAGAAAATATTTTAAGTCTCTTTGTCCTTGATCAAGGTCTGAAAAGCACAGTTCATTTCATTACAAACGACAGTACATTTTATCATGGCTGCATCTTGGAGAAGGCACAGCACGGTATAGAGCGCCACCCTCTGACAGCAGTTGAAGCCGGTACCATCTCATTGCTCATCCTAACAGTAAACACTTTGATTATTAATGGAAGTGATAATTACTTTAATAATCAAATGTGTAAATTGTAACAGTCACACAATTACTCCAACATATATAAATTATGAAACATTTAGACATGCCTTCAGCCTGTATAGCTCATTCCTTAAATTATAGAGCTCTCTGCAGCTGAAAATGAAAAGGCCTACATAAGCTTAAAATCAAATGTTATTTGAATAATCCTGCAAAAACACAAAGCCATTTAGTAAAGAGTACTGATGACATTAGAAGCTTATTGTTACCACGGTTGGAGACATCTGGTGTTGGTGGATGGTGGGGACCACTGTTCCATATTCTCCACGTAAAGAAGTTGAGGAGAAACAAGCAGCCCCAAGGCGTGGGAGAGACACATCAATCACAGTATGGACCTTAGCGTGACCAGACCACGGTGTTGTGTTTCATGGTCCTCTGCTCTGCTCTCACACAGCCACAGAAACATGCAGGTGTGGGATTTGTGTTTAGTCCAGGTGAAGTCCAAAACGTGCAGTCAGTCACAGGGTGTTACATTAGATATAACATTTTGTCAATTCAATAAACTGTACAGCCGTTCCAGACAATGCAGAAAACATACAACAAAACACAATATTATTTGTAAGAAATATACAGTACTTTACACCCAACACAAATGAAAGGAATACAGAGAATAATATCTATGGATACCCCTAAACACTGGGGAATAGGGACATTAACTAAATTAACTATTCCAACATAGGATATAAAAAATTAAATGACATCACTTTAAATAAATATTTTGCACTGGAAATAAACATGTATTGTTCCTGAAAACAAAACCTGTCTGATCAATCAGACAATGTTTACGGTGAAATGTAATCAAGTGTGTAAATTGATTATAAGATGCACTTTCCTGGAACAGGAATTATGTTTTTGTTGTTGTTTCTTTTTTGCATTGTTTACCACACTTTGAGCATGCCCACATTTATATGTACAGTATAGGACTGCAATGCATGCATTTATAGTAACAATGGCACCCCTCTCTCTTGGCAACATCAAAGTTGTAATCACACAATGCTATCAAAAAAGATAATTCTCTAGGCAAACTTCCAATTGGTAAAAATTAATTCAAAATGTTTATCCATAATAAGACAATGCAACACACAATTACAAAGTCAGCCAGCCAATAGTCGGCTAAATGTATCTGCATTTGTATATTGGGCATATTAAGCTCAATGGTGTCTAACACACAAGTGTTTTTGTCTGAATTATTTTGACATATTGTTGGTTTGATGTTGCCAATGTGCTGTGGATCAGGCCTTGACTTGATAGAGTGCTGCTTTAAAACAAATTAATTTAGGATTACTATCAGTTATGTAACACCCTCTCCAAATGCACTCATGCACACAACAAAGTAATTTGCTTTCTGTTAATTAGGTAATTAAGCAAATGGAAATAATCTACTCTAGATTTCCAAAGGGTTGGCTTTCATATGTTCTCCCCTGCTGCTGAGGGCATGATAAGCAACAGAGGAACAACAGATGACTACCGTTCTACAGTACATGTCATGAAAGGAAGCCACTTCTGGAGAGGGTTCACAGATAATGACTACTGAGGACATTTCACCCATCTGTCTCTACTGTATTTGTCAGCAAGGGACACAAACACTGGAAATAGACAACATGAATCTACATTTCACAACAGGCATCCTGCGGGGATAATATTAATGTTTTACTTGTTCTTTACTGCTAAGGTTGATCAAACAAGTGATTGATGTGGGTAGACAATGGACAAGCACATTACTTCGCAAATAATAAGCTCTGTTGTTGTAGTGAGCTTTATTGTTTATCTCAGGAGTAATGATACTGAGTGGAGTATTAGTACATAGTGATTTACAGCAAAAATGCCAGAAAAGAGTAATGACAAAAAGTTACCAGTAGGTGGAGATAATGGGACCGGGACCAAGACCAAAGCATCAGAATTAGGGTTGCAAAGATACCTGTCAAATTACAAGAACATTCTGTAATTTTGATAATTAACAGGTAATTTATGGAAATCTATGATAACTTTGGTCATTTGATACTTTAATTACTTGTAAAAAATATATTTTTTTATATCTGTGTCCATATTGTCCATGAGTTTCTTTTAGTGGATAGACTATATGGTTCAAGAGAAAATAGACTAATTAATGAAATAAGCATCGAAATCAACAATGGCATTATTTTCAATTAACTCTGCAACTCTTCCAACTACTGACTTTTTTTACAACTGCCACCAGTTTGGCGCCAAAACATTGACAACAAATGGGTCAATATCACCATAAGGTGCCT
Source organism: Coregonus lavaretus (assembly GCF_964263955.1). NCBI lineage: Eukaryota > Metazoa > Chordata > Actinopteri > Salmoniformes > Salmonidae > Coregonus > Coregonus lavaretus. Next base: position 15,833,809 of record NC_139995.1, on the reverse strand, counting down.
TTGAGACTTCCCCATTTCCCCCCCAAAAAGCTGAGATTTTCCATTGAACTTCATATTCATTGTAATAAGTATATGTTATGCTGTTAGAAATGCATATTGGTCAAGCTCCCACACTTTTTATAAATTAACTGCAAGCAGACAATTTACATGCAAACAGCAAAATATGTCCACCCTGTCATGGACAATTTCAAAGCAGAATAAATACATTGTAATTACATAGTGATTATAAAACGTACATTTTCAGAAAACTATTTAGTCACTTTCTCAACAATATATTTTAGTTTATGGGAAAAGTATTTGGATAATAATGAAATTATGGCAAACTATTTGTTTCTCTATAAAATCTGCGAGAGTTGCACTTTCTTTTCTAAATAAAATCTAACAAAAAAGATATCTGGTCAAACTTTCAAACAATACTATTTGGCCCTCATTTGTTTATAAAGGAATCACACAAAAGATTTTGCTAACTTGTGAAAATAATTTGTTTATTTTCATAGAACATGAAAATAACAGGGTGGACAGTGACATGACAGGGTGGACCCTGGGCATGACAGGGTGGACACGTTGTGAAATGTCATTGAATGGCCTCATAAATGCAAGGAACAATGCAAGAAAATGATGTAAAAAATGCCTTTTCCCATGTAGGGGGAAATTACAAGTTGAACAGACTGTTTTTGATCCACTCTACCTGCATGCAGCCACTGAATAAAGATGCCCAAAATGAGACATTAATGTGGCCTTCTAGCGTTAAACTCTGTACATCATTCTGCACAGTGAAAGTCAAACATTCAACTGTAGAACAAGAAGAAAAATGTTTTTTAAGTGGAGAACAGTTGATTTGAAAAAACAGAATATTACAGAAAGATCACTTGGACGCATCTCCAAACAGTCTCTCCCTTTCTGCAGAGACATGGCTCAGTTCTGCAGTTGCTGTTCCACATACTTCCATGCAGACACTTCAATCTGTACAGAGCGCTTGTTCAGAGCCTGTGGTTCTGGTATTAGGCAAAGTACCTGCCAGTCATGGTACCAACAGATGTCGTCCCGAAGACTTGGCCATTTGAACTTGTTTATGCCATGGCGTTGCATACACTTAACTTTCACACTGTGCCATTCTGCATCCATGATGATACCTGGGTATGCTTCATTGTCATAATTAACGACGCACCACTCTCCAATGTGCTTTACCTCAATCATTTCTGGTCTCCTAGGATTATCTGGTGTCTTTCCACATGCTGGGGACTTGTCAGATGAAACAGGAACATTAGCTAGAGTGACCTCTTGAAGGTTAAAGCAGGGGCAGTCCAAAACACCTTCCTCCCTTTTACACAGACATGAAATGTTTCTGTATTTCATTTGGCCGGGTGTCAGACTGATAGCTTGGTGGATTCTCATAGTGCCTTTTATGGCAGCTATTGCAGGTACCTCAGGCTTTGATTCAATATCCCTCTCTGGGATGAAGAACAGCTCGACAGATGTGTCCAGGCTTTTCAGCTTGTTATACAAGCTCTGGGCATCAGGAATGTCTCCTCCATGGGCTACAATCCGGTCTGCTGACCTCTTGAGGGCCCCACCCACACCGTCTGGTGCCCCCTTCCCATGATTAGCCTCAAAGAAATTCCACGTTATATCTTTGAAGCCATACTTGTAGGGTTCCGTTGAGAGGTAGAAGAAATTTCCCTTTTGTCGATACTGCGTTGCAGGCCCATCGCTGAAAAAATGAAGTGTGCTGACTTGAGGGTGTCGTTCTCTCACTACCTTCAGAACTGGATCAAGGTGGGCCCAGATGGCCACAGGGTTGTGTCTTCTGGAGGGTGATATGGAGCAGAAGGTGTGTGGCGCTTGTTCACCAGTGGTGTAGAGCACTCCAGTGTGCAGACTGGCCTGCTTGTGTGAGCCTCCAAAATGCACAGATTGTATTTCTTCGCTGTAGTTACATGAGTAATTTTCGCTAAAATCTATATGCAAGAGGGACTCATTGTGCTTCAGACTCCTCCTGAGCTCCCTGTAGGCATCAAACTGCCATTTAATGTTGAAGACATGGCTCCTAAAATGGAGAAGCCTCTCCTGGAAATCTGTGTTAAGCTCATGCGCTGTTGTTGTTATCTCCCTTTTCACTGTTATTGTTGACACCTTCTCATCCTTCTTGATCTTCTCTGTCATCCACTGAGATAAACGAATGTTCTCTTCCCCAGGGGTTTTCAGCATCGGGTGACAAGTTAGGAGGCATTCACTGCACTCACCATAAGCACAGACCTTGGCTTTCGGGTCACACATGGTTGCTTCAGACATTTCCTCAATATTTATTGAGGACAGTAACCCTTGGCTCTGCAAGGCATTGGCAATGAATTGCAAGTTCTCATGTTTTTTGCAGAGACATGTGTCACGGTCAGAGGAAGAAGGGGTTACCGCAGTTTCAGCAGGGGAGTTGGGTGGTGTCTCTGACTGTAGCAAAGCACTGGCCCTGTTTCTGGCTCTGGCTTGACTTTTTGCCTCTCTCCATTTCTTTCTTTTTGCCCTCTTCTCTCTCTCACTGAGCTCATTGACACCCTTCTTCTTTCCAGTCTCTCTGTCTTTTTTCCATTTGACCCTTTCTTTCTCAAGGTACTTTCTTCTTCTGTCTGGGTCAGCATCACGACGTTCCCGATATCTCCTTGCGATCTCAGCTCCTTTTGATCTCATTCCTTGAAAAAGACGATTCAAAATGTTCCCTTACACACTTTAATTGGCAGTCCCGGTAAACTAGGCTTGCATTATCAAACTAGGTTTGCTGATACCGATATCGCCAAAAAAATTGTCCATATTGTCCATTCTTACTATGTATAGCATGTACTGTTATAAAATGTGTGTAATAGCTGTTGTAATATGTGTAACATTATCAGTATGTGGCCTAAACTATGCACATGTCCTTCCTGTCATGAACCATGTCCACCCTGTCATGGAAGGCTTGCTGACAGGGTGGACAATGACAGGGTGGACATTTTTGGCTAATGTTAGCATTTAATGAGCACATGGTGGACCTTCACTTAGCAACATACTACAGTTAGCAAGCTGACTGTGTACTGTTTTACAAATATATTTCAAAGTTCTGATAGGTTTTTCTATCAATTGATATTTCACTATGACAGAGTGGACATGTTAAGCTTGACAACATCCAACTACACACATAATATGATGAAAATTATGAAACATAAGTGTAAATACTTACTCTGCAACTAGACACTGGTTCAGCCTTCATTGAAGAAAGACAAAATGCTCGTAGTGATGTCACTGAAAACATCAGTGGGTTTCTTAAAGGGGCAGTTACCCCATAATGACAGGGTGGACAGCAATTTCAGGGACACATGCAAAATGTTCAATATGATTATGAAAATACAATATACATGATCAAAATTACTTGTTTTATCAAATAACTTATTGTGGACAGTAAAACCATGTAAAAAAAATGGATTTAGTATCATTTAACCACTTATTACACACACTGTAGTTAGCAGAGCAGTGTGTGGGACATGCCAAAATCACGTACATCCAATGAAAAAAATTTAATAAAATGAAGGAAACACTTTTTTAGAGACTTATCATTCTACTAATATGTGTGCAAATGTTTGGCCACTTATAATAAGACCTCAGACTTTCATTATTCTGCTAAATTTTCATGATGACTGAGTGAGTCTGATGAGGACACCAAAGGCACCTCATAGTGATATTGACTCAAATACATAGTAAAATAAATAAGTGTGTAAAAGGATATTTCAAGCTGAAACCCTCATATTAAACATGCTTCCCGTTCTTAAGTTTTAGTTTTTGGCTCTTTTGGTTTTGTACACAAGCTTCAAACAGCTGAAAATACAATACTTCCTGGTTGCTAAAATTCTAATAGTTAGCCTAATTTCAGTTTATGTAACAAAATAAGCAAGTATAGTGTAGAGAATCATTGTACCATCTAAACCGCTGTGAAATATATTTTCCATAAACAAAAATATTGTATTTTCAGCTGTTTGAAGCTGCTGTACAAAACCGAAAGTAAGCAAAAACAAAATTTACGAATGGGAATCATAGAAATAGCGCATATGGAACAGATCTACTTCTTATACTTGCATTCAATGAGAGTGACAGATCTAACTCACATTTCTATATGAATTTGGTCGAGTCGCCCAAAAGGGTACATATTGCAGCTTTAACTGTTTTGTAATGTCAGATGAGTTGAATCAACATATCACAAGCCCATATTGATGGGTACACTTCCTGCATTCCTGCTTTGCTTCTCGCAATGGCTGCCAGTCCACCTCAATGATGTATAAACCCTGGATTGCTGATGCTATGTATTGGCCAATGAGAGGCTTTGAATCCACCGGTCGGTCATATTGGCACTCCACAGAAGACACAGTCCTCCATAGGAATGATTGGAATTCTACAGTATAATGAAATGTTTCATGAACAAAATAACATTGTATTTAAGTATTTCTGTTGTTGTAGTGGGGACAGTAACATTAGTACTTTCTTAAAATTATACTTTAAAGGAATTGTTTTAAATATATTTTTTCATTTTTTCATTTTGCTCACATAATATAATAAAAAAAATGGGCATTAAGGTGTCTGCAATAGAATAAACGTGGCAAAAACAAATGTAGATACTAACCTCTAAAAGTCTAAGCCTTGTTGGGGGGGGGGGGGGGGGTTCTACTAAGCTAACATATGGAATTGTTTTAAGATGGTCATACCATGGATTATTAAGATATTTAATTTTGAATTTTAGGACCCCTTATATAACAAAAATATATAAAACAAGTATTTGATAAAATATTGAAATTGGCCTTTACTACTATAGCCCATAGAAACACATTGAATAACATTCATAAATGGCAAAAAAAGACAGTCAAAAAATAAATCATAAGGAATAAGGTTTTAAAGTGTCTGTCCTATATTTAGGAGATATAAGAAAGCTCAGGAAATATAGTAGTTTTTTTGACAAATATTTAACCCCTTTTTTTGTCGGCACAAAATTTGCTCCATACATTTGTATGGGTTACCTTCAGATGATCCCTGTGACACTTGTGGGGTTCGTAGAGCGAAACGGAGGACACCATCATGTTCGTGAGAGTCTCATCTTTCTAAACTATAGAGTGGTCATATTAGCAGCCAGGTCTCCCTTGATACAAGTCAGCATTCGACGTCCATCCATGTCTGAGGACGTTGGGAGATGACGTGGAAACAGGCCACTAGGGTCAACAGTGAGCGCTGTTACCTTCAAGTAGGTTTTGGTTTTACTAAGGCATTGCAGATGAGCGTAAGCATCTGCCTCTGAATCCAAAGGTTGCAAGTCGAATCCCGCCATAGAAAGTTGTTTTCGATATTTTTATTTTAAGCCTATCCCATACTTTAACCCTTACCTTAACCATTCGGAGTTAATGCCTTAACTTAACCTTAAACATTTTGAAATTTGACGTTTGAGAAACATCTAATGAACGTCTAATTCTGACATGAAACTGTGAAAACTGGTAGCATATTAGTTAGTAGGCCAAACCATTCGGACGCTACAGACGTTTTCGTGAGAAGACCGATTTTCAAATGTCTCCTGGTCTGACAAAAAGTGCTGTAGCAGATGCAGTGGATTGAGACTCAGCCCATGCAACAAAACAGATATCTCTACCTTAAACTGACTGATTTTGATGGGGATTTTTTAAACGTTAATTAGATTGACTTGTGTGAATAATAAATGCATTCCTATAGCTTCCAAAATATTTTGTTCAATGGTGGGGGAGGCGCAAATCAATGCAAATAGACTGGATAGAAATTTGATTAGCTGTTCAGCAGTCTTATGGCTTGGGAGTAGAAGCTGTTAAGAAGCCTTTTGGACCTAGACTTGGCTCTCCGGTACCGCTTGCCGTGTGGTAGCAGAGAAAACAGTCTATGACTAGGGTGGCTGGTACTTTGGCAATTTTTAGGGCCTTCCTCTGACACCGCCTGGTATAGAGGTCTTGGATGGCAGGACGCTTGGCCCCAGTAATGTAATGGGCCGTACACACACTACCCTCTGTAGCGCCTTGCGGTCAGAGCCCAAGCAGTTAGCATACCAGGTGGTGATGCAGCCAGTCAGGATACTCTCAATGGTGCAGCTGTAGGACTTTGCCAAATCTTTACAGTCTCCTGAGGGGGAACAGGCGTTGTCGTGTCCTCTTCACGACTGTCTTAGTGTGTTTGGACCATGATAGTTTGTTGGTGATGTGGACACCAAGGAACTTGAAGCGCTCAACCTGCTCGGCCCTCCTTTTCCTGTAGTCCATGATCATCTCCTTTGTCTTGGTCACGTTGAGGAGAGGTTGTTGTCCTGGCACCACACTGCCAGGTCTCTGACCTCCTCCCTATAGGCTGTCTCATCGTTGTCGGTGATCAGGCCTACCACCGTTGTGTCGTCGGCAAATTTAATGATGGTGTTGGAGTCGTGCTTGGCCATGCAGTCATGAGTGAACAGGGAGTACAGGAAGGGACTAAGCACACACCCCTGAGGGGCCCTGTGTTGAGGATCAGCGTGGCAGATATGTTGTTACCTACCTTTACCACCTGGGGGCGGCCCGTCAGGATGTCCAGGATCCAGTTGCAGAGGGAGGTGTTTAGTCCCAGGGTCCTTAGCTTAGTGATGAGCTTTGAGGGCACTATGGTGTTAAACGCTGAGCTGTAGTCAATGAACAGCATTCTCACGTAGCTGTTCCTTTTGTCCAGATGGGAAAGGGCATTTTGGAGTGCAATAGAGATGGCGTCATCTGTGGATCTGTTGGGGCAGTATGCGAATTGGAGTGGGTTTAGGGTTTCTGGGATGATGGTGTTGATGTGAGCCATGATCAGCCTTTCAAAGCACTTCATGGCTACAGACTTGAGTGGTTGGTAGTCATTTAGGCAGGTTACCTTGATGTTCTTGGGCACAGGGACTATGGTGGTCTGCTTGAAACATGTAGGTATTACAGACTCAGTCAGGGACAGGTTGAAAATGTCAGTGAAGACACTTTCCAGTTGGTCAGTGCATGCTCTGAGTACACGTCCTGGTAATCCGTCTGGCCTTGCGGCCTTGTGAATGTTTAAAGGTCTTACTCACATCGGCTATGGAGAGCGTGATCACACAGTCGTCCGGAACAGCTGGTGCTCTCATGCATGCTTCAGTGTTGCTTGCCTCGAAGCGCGCATAGAAGTAATTTAGCTCATCTGGTAGGCTTGTGTCACTGTGCAGCTCGCGGCTGGGCTTCCCTTTGTAGTCCGTAATAGTTTGCCAGCCCTGCCACATCCGACGAGCGTCGGAGCCGGTGTAGTAGGATTCAATCTTAGTCCTGTATTGACGCTTTGCCTGTTTGATGGTTCGTTGGAGGGCATAGCGGGATTTCTTATAAGCATCTGGGTTTGAGTCCCACTCCTTGAAAGCGGCAGCTCTACCCTTTCGCTCAGTGCGGATGTTGCCTGTAATCCATTGCTTCTGGTTGGGGTATGTACGTACGGTCACTGTGGGGACGACGTCATCGATGCACTTATTGATGAAGCCAGTGACTGATGTGGTATACTCCTCAATGCCATCGGATGAATCCCGGAACATATTCCAGTCTGTGCTAGCAAAACAGTCCTGTAGCTTAGCATCTGCGTCATCTGACAACTTCCATATTGAGCGAGTCACTGGTACTTCCTGCTTTAGTTTTTGCTTGTAAGCAGGAATCAGGAGGAGGGCATTATGGTCTGATTTGCCAAATGAAGGGCGAGAGAAAGCTTTGTAAGCATCTCTGTGTGTGGAGTAAAGGTGGTCTAGAGTTTTTTTTCCCTCTGGTTGCACGTGACATGCTGGTACAAACTAGGTCAAACGGATTAAAGTTTCCCTGCATTAAAGTCCCCAGCCACTAGGAGCATCGCCTCTGGATGAGCATGTTCTTGTTTGCTTATGGCCTTATACAGCTCGTTGAGTGCGGTCTTAGTGCCAGCATCGGTTTGTGGTGGTAAAAATATAGATGAAAACTCTCTTGGTAACTGCTACAGGAGCAATGTCTTCAACTTCAACTCTGTGTTAACATTGGTGAGACTTGATTGAGTGTGTGCCAAAAAGAAAACACTAGCAACAGCTACAAATACTAACATACTTATAGGACACTGAATTTTTGTGTGTCTCTCTCTGTGTGTTTGTCTCTCTCTCTGTGTCTCTCTCGCTCTCTCGCTCTGTGTGACTCTCTCTCTGTGTGTGTGTGTGTGTGTGTGTGTGTGTGTGTGTGTCTCTCTGTGTGTGTGTGTGTCTCTCAATTCAATTTCAATTCAATTTAAGGGCTTTATTGGCATGGGAAACATATGTTTACATTGCCAAAGCAAGTGAAATAGATAATAAACAAAAGTGAAATAAACAATAAAAAATGTACAGTAAACATTACACTCACAAAAGTTCCAAAAGAATAAAGACATTTGAAATGTCATATTATGTCTCTCTCTCGCTGTGAATTTTTGCAAATGTGTCAAAGTGCTTTGGCACTATATGGATCAAACAATTCATAATTTCAAGACAGCTAAACACAAACATTGTAAAAACAAGCAACATATCTCTATGGGCAAATGTAGTGAGAACCATTGAACTGTGGGTCGGTGTGTGCCATAGATACTGTAGGGATCAATGCTCACTTGCAAGGTCCATGGCATGCCAGGCTGGGCAGAGAGCAGGGCAGTGACAGTGCAGTGATAGAGCGCATTATCATTCTTAAGAAGAAACATGACAAATAGAGAAATGACATGAACTAAGAAAAGGACAAATTAAAAAAAATACCTACTTGAAGGATACAACCTCTGAAGAATTAAGTTTCAAGAACAAACATATTTGTTTTATAAAAGGCATCAGACTGAAATCTCATCCATTTGAATCTCTAAAAAATATATATCAATAACATTTTATTAAGTTTACAGCATAGAAAATCATATTTTTGATTAAGTTGAGTCCAAGCGATAATAGAGCTCTGTCAAAAAAGTGCATTAGAGGCTAATGTCGTGAACGTCCTCTTTCAAAGGCATGATGTTCCCTGTGAGCTGAAAGATGAAAACACAGTCATATCCAATGTACACCCTTGACTTTACATGGAAAGCTAATCTTTTATCTTGGATAAAATATGGGCAAAACTCACCAGGGGCATGCAGGTGGAGACGGCCAGGCAGAGTGGTGAAACCAACTAAAAGCGTGTGAAAATCGCATCGGATCCTAGCTCAATAGCTAGCAATATTTTATACGGTACTGCTACTAAAAATGAATGAATCCCCATCAGTTATGTTTAGTATTTACCTAGTCAATACCACCAGTAGAAAGCCAGGTTTGGTAGCAACTTGGGGAACGACAAGTAAATGCACGGTTGTGCATTGGAATAGATTAGCAGAAAGGGTAAAGCCTCAACCCTTTTGTGTATCTTTTCATTAAATAAGCTTGAAAAATAACTGCATACGGGGAGAAAAAAAAACATGTTTTGTGTGACTACAACGTCAGAGTCAAAACCAAAAAATAGAGACATGTTCTAATTTAGCAGAGCATCAAAGCGACCAAAGCGTTCACCGCCCGCCTGGCTTCGGTTGGATAATTATTATTCAAAACAATACATTTTAAAGTAAATCGTATGCATGCGGCACACCTGGCCATGGTGAGTTCAGCCCATAACAGATAGGTAATTCTACCACCACTATAGTAAAAATGTAATTGCTACATACAAAAATATCAGGCCGTCAGAAAATTACGAAAACAAAAGACCATACTTACATTTATAAAACATTGCTTTAAATGTTATGTGCGGGAGAGTTCATAGACTTTCCCTAAGATATTCGCTTCACTAGCAAGAGATGCGTTTCCATTCCAGACTTGAACAACGTCGTCTCGATCTCAAATACTAACGCTGACCCCAACAACCTCTTCCTCTGTAAAGAAAAAATGGAAAACAAAGGACAAAAAACAGTACATTATAAATGGTACATGTTTCGGCTACCTCATACAGTCACTTCAAATTCTAGCATTAGTGCCAGAGGGTCGGTCGGTAGTGTAACAATAATTTGGTTAATTTGTTAACTTATGAAAGTTTAGTAAGGATGCAACTCAAATAGGCCCCCTAGTTTCTTGCCATGATAGTGTTTTTACATTGTAATTCTACAAATCACTCAACCCATCAAGCACTGGATTCAAGATCGTGTTACTACTGACTTGGGAGTTGAGACTCACCTAAGCACAATAATCCACAATCATAGCAAGTAACAATTCCTTCCCAACTGCCGACTGAGAGGGAAAATATAATGAGTGTTTCATAGAACCAATTCAATAAGTAAATGAGTAATATGGTGTCGTATATGATGAGTGGTGGCAATTATTGCTGTCAACAAAAAGTTCGCTATGCTGCATCGTGTTAGAAGCTTTTATTAAAATCACGAATTTACAGCATAGGTACAGACTCGCGATGTCCGGAGAACGGCTCCCCAGATTGCTATGGCCGTTCTGCCGTCTCATCGTTTACCCCCTATTTATAAACAATGCAAAAAGAGGGGTGACTCCCTCTTCTGGCCAATCACCAGTCTCCCCTGGGGCATCACCCTCCCAACGCTACATTTGAACTAAGATCATAAAACAACATTCTTTGTTCCTCCAAAACATTTAACAAAGGCATAATCTTCAGATACGATATTCCCCCCTTTCGAGACGAAATAAACGTCTCGAAAACAAACAGAATAAGATTATGACTATTAACCATTTATCTTATTGAGTATCTTTAACATTAAACCAAACACATTCTCCTCTAGAGTGTAAATACCTTTCTATGAAATACCTGTTTATGAAGTGTGAATACATTACTATGACATATGAAGAAATCTCTATGGAGTGTAAGAGCGAAAAACTGTCCAGCAGCCATCCATCCATATCAATCAAGACAGTAAAATTCTCTCACGGTCCCTCTGCCCCAGGCAACCACCGTCGGTACTCCAGATAACCTCATTAACCATGTAAATGCATTTGAAACTATGATGCAATTAAATACACATGTAAGCCCCTGCAAACAAAATCCTATCCATAAACATCCATTGTACGGCTGGTCAACCCATAGGACCGTACAACGAAACTCTCCCTTCCTAGCCTCTCTGTCCCTAAGCATTCACCGAAATAAACAAAAACATCTAAGATCCTTACATGTATTCAATAACATCAAACATCATTCTACAAAATTAATCCCTGAGGCTATTACACAATTATGTATTACACATGTCTATATTTCATTGCCGATACTGGAATGTAGTCCACTACACTTCATCTCCCCGTAGTCTCCTCTTCCAATGGACTTGTTGATGATGGAATCAGCCACACCCTCCTTGTTTCATCTCCTCCAGTCATATTGTCCCTTCATATTGTCTTTGTCTGAATATTCCAATCTCCCCATGTTCTCCCAAATGCCTCTGGAATGAAAAGAAAAGAAACGACCAAACAGTATCCTTTGCAAAACAGCCACTTTCAAATTAAACCTCAATTTCACCTAAGAATTTAAAAAATGATATATAAATGATGCATGAATCACATAAACCTATCCCCCCCTTTGATTCATAAATCATATCAAAATCACCCCAATATTGAAAATTTTTTTTTTGAAAAATAATCAACTCATTAAAAAATGATATTTATCCATCAGTAGTCCATCCATCTTCCTCCAGATCCGGAACAGTCAACACCGGCATCGGAGTGTTGTCTCCAGGCATCATTCTCCAACCTATCTCAATATCATAGCTTTCTCAAAGATCAGTAACCAATTACAAACATCACAGTGTTATCAAAGCTGAAACTAAAATCTGACCCATCACTGCCCCTACTGGCCTAATTGATCTTGCAACCAAATCTTCTCAGATCTCCCAAACACATCCCTTATAATGCATCTATAACCCCAGTGATCTTATCTGAACTATCTGGACTCAAAGTATAACTAATATTTATCAATATGATCTTCCCAAATGTTACACCATACCATGAATAAAGTCCCCCCTTCTCCCTTAGACTTATTCTTCAATGATAGGCTTGAAGACTATGACATGTCGCCATGTCACCCTTTTAACCCTAGATTTAGCTGTGTCCAATGCTATCCTTCTTATAATGGTAAAACCTCATATGGAAGCTTCAACGTTGACATGTAACCAAATCCTGTCCATCCCTAATATAAGTATATATATGCTTTATCACCCCCAAACCCCTAAATATCTCTAAAATTCCCCATAGTCACATTGTCAGTCAAAAGCTAATCGTTTAACCATCAAAGTCCTACTCTTCTTACTACCTGGTATATTAAAAATTACATTATATTTGTCATCTCTAACCTTATGTTCATGCTTATCCAAAATTATCATCTAACATCCCAATCTGATCTTCCCATAAACACACCCTTTACCTCATATGTTTTATTAGAACAAAAACAACTTTTAGCCCTCAATGTTTCACCTGAATACTTCAGGGTTCCGTTGTTACCTGATTTTCCTTTCCCATTTAACAATTCCCATAGGGTAATTCATTTAACCAAGAACAATTAAACCTGACAACAACATTATTTTATCTGTCAATGACTGTTGCTAATTCCACAGTCATGACAAATCATAAGACTGACCCATACCTGATAGAGGCCGCGCGACCGTCTAACACGCCTGGTGCTGGAATTCTCAACAGACATGGACCTTCAAGATTCCTCACTGATCTTACAGAATGAGTTAATATATCTCTAATTTCCACAACAGAAGAACGAGCGGTACTGATCAGATACCTCTCCCTGTCTGTCATTAAAATCAAAGACCTCATCCTGTATCTCCATGATGAATCTATATTCTCTCTACTACTCTCTGTTCTCCTATTTCAACCCTATTCGTACTATCATTGACAGCACTCTCCATCCGTAACCTAAACCCCTGAGTCCTTCTTGCTAACCCCCTTTAATTTCAGAACAGTTGTTGTCGGTATCATACTCCTATATTTGCTATTGCCATAGTATCATTAATCCCTTCCAAAGTTACCATTAAAGTAGTTGATTTAGCTGCTGTATCAACCCTAATTACTTCTAGTGCAAAGTTTCCCATTATCCTCGGTGTATTATCTACTGTTGGAGTGACTACTGTCCATTCAGTTCTACTCCTCCTGAACTCCCTCAATGACTGTGGAGGCTACAACAGACCTCAACTCTTCCATTATAAGCGTTACTTTATGAATTACATAGCCCTTTAACCAATAATTCCTAACCGGAACAAATTCTAATGCTTGCCCTAAATAAGTACACATATATTCTCCCTGACCTTTCTCTGTAACATTACGCAACATAAGTGAACAGTCACTCCTAACCCTCTTCTAAACTATACCTCCTTTTACTCCTGGTCCTGATAACAATACTTATTCTCCATAATTATCTCTCCATATGGGAGGAACGTCCCCATCCTAAACCCTAATAAGTATTTTCCCCCTAAAATTGGTGCTGTATTGGTTCCCTTATAATCAAATGCAATATATTTATGGCTTTAATACCTATCAATGTTGAAAGAGTTAAATTGCTTCTCACTGTTGTTATAATAGACTCACGTGTTACTGTCCTTATTATTACTCCATCCCTAGTTTTCCCAAAGCTCTGAACTCTTTACTTGTACTTCCATCCATCACCACTAGTGTCACCTTTTCCCCAAATCTCAGTCCTATCTCTAAATCCCTGACTTTCAAACTACAAAATACCCCTATAATTACCTTGATCTCCCTGCTGGGAACTGTAACTATAGATACTCAATCACCCTCAACCTTTTCTTATCATTCAGCAACACATACTTTCTCAATGCATCTGCTCCTACCCGATCTAAACTCCTACCATATCTTCCCACTAAACTCTAAAAATGTCATTTAACACTGTTCTCTCTCTCTGTCTTACTACTAACTTTGAAACTTAGCTTACTGTCTTAGAGTTCCTTCAACCCTAATTCTCCTAACTTATTTTAATCTAATCTTCTCTCCTAACCTTCTTAAAAAACATTTTCCACTGATTTATTCACAAAATTCCTTCACCACCAATTTTTAGAATATGTGATTGGGAAGTTCCCCACCTGCTCCTGACTCATTACACACAGACTTGGCAAAACGTCTAAACACCTTTTAGCCTAGCCTGAAATCTCTTAGTGTAAGAATGTAACCCAGAATAACAGTCACCCTATTAAGTTTATTTTCCCAGACAGATTGTCTAATAGGCAATCTAATAGATTATCATCCTTCCTATGATATTATCTTTTTAAGCAAATGATTCCCAAAAACCCTACTTTTTAAAATATTCTACCAGACAGTCAGTCGTCTAGTGTACATCTTATTGTACGCTTCAATTTACACCATGCATCTCTTTCCCAACAATGCCATAGGTATATTGTCCTAATATTAGTATGTCTCTTTTACTTCCTCTTTGACTTTTATAGCAGAGCTCAATTGATTCCCTAAGAGTAATTAAACTGTTTTACTACATCAAATCCCTATCCTACCCTAATTAATTTTACATAGTGAGATGTTTAACCTCTTTAGGCTGAACACATACATTTTCCCACTCTTCACTATCACAGTCCTCTGTTTTTACTTCAACTGTTGGATATCTTCCTCCTCCTTCTTTCAATTCTGTGTCTTTCCAGACATTGGCTGTGGATATGAAACACCTGGTACCCCCCTTGGCTGGTACCATTGCATTATCAATATTGTTCAGTTGAAGCTGTAACAGTGATTGTTGATTTGATTCACTCTGATTCTTCATAACCAACACTTATTTTCTTCTTCTCCACCACCAGTTATAAGTTGTATTTGATTGAGTTTTCTTCGTCCTGTTGTTCTCGTCGTTGACATATCAGTATTCTTCAAAAGGTTCTCTTCTAAGTTCTGTCCTCGAAATATCATCTTCTTACTAGTGGGCTCTTCTTGACCTCAATGTGTTCTTCTCCTTCCATTCTTGAATTCTTCATCCAATCGTGTTACTTCTTATTCGATTTATCCAGGCATGATAAGCAATCTGCCTATATCTCCATTTCTTCTTTGCTCTTGTACCCTTCTTTCTTCAACCTTCATCAGAGATCAAATCTCGCGTATCCTTCTTCGTTTCTCTCTTGCCAACTTCCTTCTGATCACAGAGTCATATCCACCCATGCATAACCTCTTCATCATCACTCATCTTCATCATCCTCATCTTCTTTAAGCTCCCTCTTCTCTTCCAGACATCACATTTTCTTCCTTCTGGAGTTCGGATTCATCTTCATCTCTGAGGCAATAATCACTCTCCTGAATGATGACTGGAACTGAGGATAAACATCCCTAAGCTGTACTTTTTCTTCTCGTAAGATGGGTGTCTTTTTGCTGAATCCATATGTGAGAAAGGTGTACTAACTTCTGCCATTAGTCTCTCCTAACACTACCTTAGTTAAATAATTACTATTTTAGTCAATTTTCCCCTATATCAACCCTTTTAAATTCCTTTATTGTGAACTATGTTATTTTAGACTGTATAGCCTCTGGCTTCCCCCCTTAAATTATTAATATAACCCTAACAACCCCAAAAAATTTTTTATTTTTTTTATTTTTTATTTTATTTTTATTTTTTCCCTCCCCAAAAATAAAATAAAATAAAATATTAATATTAAAAAATTCAATTAAATGCCTTATTCAAAAACCATTCAATTAAAAAATTAAAAACCAATTAAAAACTCAATTAAAAATTATGAATAATTTAAAACCAATTCTTTATTCCTATATCACCAATTTATCAATTAGTGTTGGCTATCTTACCACAACCCATCAAATGCAAGTAAATGAAGTTAGTAAACTTCAGACTAAAATACCCATAAACAAAGCCTTTAACCCCTTGCTCTAACCCCTAATTATCATAAATTTACAGAAGAATCCTCAATCCATCCTTGATTCCCAACACATCTGTAATCAAACCCCAGTGATACAGAGCTTCCAAAATGCAATTTTTAATGAAATAGTATTTGCCAAGCCTATGTAAAATTGTCATAACATCACATATCTTTAAATTGGAAAATGTTGCAACCTAGCCTGATATCTGATCCTCTGCTGCGTCATGTGATGTCACGTCATGTGACGTCACGCCACGCACACGTCAGCCCCTCCTCTCTCTCTCGTCTCGCCTCGCCGTTCCATGTTCCTCTCATATTTCAAAAAACATAGAAACACACAAGATTTCAGCAGTTTATGCAATTAACCAAGTTATCCACATTCAATATTCGTCCGTTTTACATTCGCTCTAAGACTTTAACTCAGGACGAATTATAGATCGCTCAAAAACATTTAAAATTTTATTTTCATCCGTCATTTAATTTAATTTAATTCAATCTATTATAATCCGTTACCCTATATCTAATTTATAAATTCAATAGGTTACCAAACAAGTTTCATCTTTAACCAATCGCAGTTTAAACTAGAATCATCGTGCTAAAATTTCTCCTCTGTCTGTCTATTTTCCTTGCAGGGTAACGCCAAATGGGACCTATGACCTGTACCCCACCATTTTGTTTTGTAGGCTTAGCTCACCCTCATTTCGTAGTTTTTAGCCCCGTAAAATCAACACGTGTCCTAATCTCGTGTCATAAACTCCCCCTTTCTGTAGGGTAGTATCGCAAAATTAAATGCATGCGCACAACCATTCAAAAATCCCTTTTCACCGTGAAAGGAAGATTTTCTATTCTCTCTCCCCAAACAGACAGAATAACACTCCAGCTGTAACTTCCCTTTTCCCTTTATAGTCAAACAACATTTAACAGCGCTCACAAAACATATAACCTGACTTAAACACAGAGACAAATTTAAGAGACTTTAATCCATCGCAATGGAATCTCTAAGGATATCCGTTAGCATGTAGCACACAACACAATTAGCATGTAGCATTAGCATTTAGCTTAGCCTAAGGTACACTGCGACACAAAACACAATTAGCATGTTGCATTAGCATCCACCTCAGCCACCATGTAGAATGTAGCATGACAAAACTTAGCCTTAGCAACGATGTACCACGTGGCCTGAAACAATCAAGCATTAGCCCTAGCCTCCAGCTAACTGCGGCCTACAACATGTAACAAACCCTGCACTGCCCTATCAATTTTAACATATTTATCCTACCGTTTTTGCTACCGGGACTAATGACCATTACACCGAGAAATCAGACCCAATCAAACGCCCCGTCAGACGAGAGTCAAATCATAATTACAATCAGATAAACCCCATGAATCCGAGCTCTCTTTAAAAAGGGAAACCCACCGTCCACCCATTCTATCGTGTAAACGGATTTGTCGGCCCGACATCTAAAATGGCCCCCCCTGGAGGTCTTAAGTGGTACAGTGCCCTAAAGAATGCGCATATCTGCCTTAATCGTCACTTCAATACTTAAATCCTACCGTTTCATGCTCTAAAAACTCCCAATTATCTGCCGTTTCCCCTGGGATAAATTTTAGCAGACTCCAGTCGACCGCAATAACACCACCGAGGCCAGGTCATATGGAACATCTCTTCAGTGTACACAAGTCATATCCAATCTAACCAACTCCGAAGCAGTAAGAACACTCACCCTTTTTTCGGCCATGCTTCAGAGAGTTAGCCTGGCGGTTGACTGAAACACAGAAGAGACGCAAACCCAGCCCCACGTTGGGCGCCATTATGTCGTATATGATGAGTGGTGGCAATTATTGCTGTCAACAAAAAGTTCGCTATGCTGCATCGTGTTAGAGGCTTTTATTAAAATCACGAATTTACAGCATAGGTACAGACTCGCGATGTCCGGAGAACGGCTCCCCAGATTGCTATGGCCGTTCTGCCGTCTCATCGTTTACCCCCTATTTATAAACAATGCAAAAAGAGGGGTGACTCCCTCTTCTGGCCAATCACCAGTCTCCCCTGGGGCATCACCCTCCCAACGCTACATTTGAACTAAGATCATAAAACAACATTCTTTGTTCCTCCAAAACATTTAACAAAGGCATAATCTTCAGATACGATAATGGCATTAATTACTATACCTTTTGAGTTACGTTTTTCTTCCCTGTTGGAGAGTATCCAGGCTCTGTCGTAGCCGGCCGCGACCGGGAGACCCATGGGGCTGCGCACAATTGGCCCAGCGTCGTCCAGGGTAGGGGAGGGAATGGCCGGCAGGGATGTAGCTCAGTTGGTAGAGCATGGCGTTTGCAACGCCAGGGTTGTGGGTTCGATTCCCACGGGGGGTATGAAAAATAAATAAAAAATGTATGCACTCACTGGATAAGAGCGTCTGCTAAATGACTAAAAATGTAAATGTAAATGTAAGACAGAGTAACTTTTGAGCTCAGCACTTAGGCTGACACTTTAAAATGGATACTTCAAGAGTGTTTTTCTACTTACCCAGAGTCAGACGAACTCATGGATACCATTTCTTTGTCTCTGCGTGCAGTTTATAGATTATTAAAGTTAGCATATCGTTAGTTTAGCGCAATGGTTGGTCATTTATAGTCTCAAAGCTATACATAGTAATCAATATTTTATACATTTGTTAATTTTACTGATAATCATAAGAAACAAGATTCTATCCACTTCCTCTGTCCCGTTGTCGCAACATGTTTTAGGTTTCTACCAAAAACTTGTCTCAGGCAGTGAAAACTTCGAAATTATCATAATTTGCTAACAGGATTCTAATTTGTGGCACTTAAGTCATGAAAGAGGTTATGTAACAAAGTTTCCAAGAAACCTTCCATAGAAACCACAATCTAAATTAAATAAATGATTTATATTTTAAATCAAGGAAGTGGACCTAACATAGAGGCCTCCTATCTCCATGCATTAAGTGATAGAGGCAGGGCCAGTCACAGGAGGGATGTTGTTGTATACACTCAAACTCTACTCAGAGAAAATCAATGCATAATTAACAACTGCTTACTGAAAAGTAATTTCTCCCTCAATCCAATGGAAATACTGCCTCGCTGATATCTTTATGCGTTTCAGCATGCTAGTTATACTCAAACCCTAATCAAGTGAACCTATTGATCTGAGTAGCTAGCTTGAAGCGATAATATGATGTTCCCCACATGAACTCAGCTGAACTGTTTGTACTGTGTTGATATTTTTCAGATTGGATTCGCACTCTGCTGCTGTTGTCCCTGGAAATGACCGAAAAGAGAACAAGCTGCTTCTGAAAATCAAGCCCATTCCCAAACATAGATTTTTACCAAAGCCTGTATCAAAGTAAGAAGTTCCTTGGGCACATTAGAGATGCATTAATACTAGACATGGCACTGATAGCCATATCTAGCAATGACACATTCAGGGATGTGATAAGGAATTCAACATAGAAAATCAGGGAAAAAAGTGGGTAGGTCAATTTCTATGATGATGTAGATCCCATTCTATGAACTTGGAGCATGACAAAACATTATAACTGCATTTTGACTGCAATTATGCAAATGTTATGGTAAACAAGGCAATTGGCTGAACTTCGATTAAAATGTACAGTACCTTGGACAGCTGACTTTTCCAATAAACGAGTCCAGAAGTCACGTGATGTTGTTAAGGTTGCGTTTACACACAAATTGGTATTTCGACCTAGTTTGGCTGACACCTAACTCGAAGTCCTCCTGACTTCAGAGTCTGGAAACCATCCTTGATGTTTTCTGCATGATGCATCGATAATGAAGGGGGCTGTGCTTTTTACTGGTTGGTTCTCCTCTGTGTCTTTCTCACTCAAACACCAACATGGACAGCCACACACCGCCCCCGAGTGCCGCCCCACTTCCAATAAAACAGTCAGATTTTCAAATCGAAACAATGAGAGGCCTCAACCCCCAAGGATTTTTAAGAGAACGAATCAAAAAGCTTGCATTTACAACGGCGACCTGCCCAGACCAGTGTGTTACAGCTCTCCCTGCGCTGTGAGTCACTGTGAGTCATGTGTGCTGCGTCAGCCAGGCTACTTTTGACCAAAGATTATCTATTATAATGACAAGATAGTCGAGTGACCTTTCTAACAATCGAAATACAGTGGCTTGCGAAAGTATTCACCCCCTTGGCATTTTTCCAATTTTGTTGCCTTACAACCTGGAATTAAAATGGATTTTTTTAGGTTTGTATCATTTGATTTAAACAACATGCCTACCACTTTGAAGATGCAAAATATTTTTTCTGGAGAAACAAATAAGACAGAAAAACAGAAAGCTTGAGCATTCATAACTATTCACCCCCCAAAAGTCAATACTTTGTAGAGCCTGTCATGAACCCTGCGTCCTGAGTCTGTTCCTGCCTGGGTTGCCGTTTTTCTGCTCGGTATCTCCTGTTTTCCCAAGGGTTCCTGAACGCACCCTGTCCGGTTGCCGGGCGAAGTTGCTAGGCGGGTGATCTCTCGATTACCCGCACCTGCTTCTCATCAGCCTCGGCACACCTGGTCCTGATCATCACCCCTTCTTAAGCTCTGACCTGACATCCATTCCCTGCCGGATCGTTAGCCATTAACAGTATGTTTTGCCAGCATAGCAGCCTCTGAGTACTAGCGTTAGTTTTGTTGTTTTTGCACCTTGTTGACCTGCCTTGTACTTACCTCCGTTTTTTCTGTCTACAGTCATTCTCCCGGAACCTTCACCCAACCCCTGCCGTGCCATCATTTAATCTGCCACTTCACCTCCACCTACTCATCTCCGCCACCCGCTCCGTCTCCTGGATTATTCTGCATCCTTTTGAATCTGTTAATAAACACTCACCTTCGTTCAACTCACCTTGTCCTGGTCTGCTTCTGGGTTCGGTCTTAGAGAACCGTGACAGAGCCACCTTTTGCAGCAATTACAGCTGCAAGTCTCTTGGGGTATGTCTCTATAAGCTTGGCACATCTAGCTACTGGGATTTCTGCCCATTCTTCGAGGCAAAACTGCTCCAGCTCCTTCAAGTTGGATGGGTTCCGCTGGTGTACAGCAATCTTTAAGTCATACCACAGATTCTCAATTGGATTGAGGTATGGGCTTTGACTAGGCCATTCCAAGATATTTAAATGTTTCCCCTTAAACCACTCAAGTGTTTCTTTAGCAGTATTCTTAGGGTCATTGTCCTGCAGGAAGGTGAACCTCCGTCACAGTCTCAAATCCCTGGAAGACTGAAACAGGTTTCCCTCAAGAATTTCCCTGTATTTAGTGCCATCCATCATTCATTGTAAGAATTTTTTGAAACAAGTTATTTTTTTCATTTCACTTCACCAATTTGGACCATTTTCTGTATGTCCATTACATGAAATCCAAATAAAAATCAATTTACAGTGAGGGAAAAAAGTATTTGATCCCCTGCTGATTTTGCAAGTTTGCCCACTAACAAAGAAATGATCAGTCTATAATTTTAATGGTAGATTTATTTGAACAGTGAGAGACAGAATAACAACAACACTCTTAAATGGAGTGCTCCTAATCTCAGCTTGTTACCTGTATAAAAGACACCTGTCCACAGACGCAATCAATCAATCAGATTCCAAACTCTCCACCATGCCCAAGACCAAAGAGCTCTCCAAGGATGTCAGGGACAAGATTATAGACCTACACAAGGCTGGAATGGGCTACAAGACCATCGCCAAGCAGCTTGGTGAGAAGGTGACAACAGTTGGTGTGATTATTTGAAAATGGAAGAAACACAAAATAACTGTCAATCTCCCTCGGCCTGGGGCTCCATGCAAGATCTCACCTTGTGGAGTTGCAATGATCATGAGAACGATGAGGAATCAGCCCAGAACTACATGGGAGGATCTTGTCAATGATCTCAAGGCAGCTGGGACCATAGTCACCAAGAAAACAATTGGTAACACACTACGCCGTGAAGGACTGAAATCCTGCAGCGCCCACAAGGTCACCCTGCTCAAGAAAGCACATATACAGGCCCTTCTGAAGTTTGCCAATGAACATCTGAATGATTCAGAGTAGAACTGGGTGAAAGTGTTGTGGTCAGATGAGACCAAAATGGAGCTCTTTGGCATCAATTCAACTCGCCGTGTTTGGAGGTGGAATGCTGCCTATGACCCCAAGAACACCATCCCCACCGTCAAACATGAAGGTGGAAACATTATGCTTTGGGGGTGTTTTTCTGCTAAGGGGACAGGACAACTTCACCGCATCAAAGGGACGATGGACGGGGCCATGTACCGTCAAATCTTGGGTGAGAACCTCCTTCCCTCAGCCAGGGCATTGAAAATGGGTCGTGGATGGGTATTCCAGCATGACAATGACCCAAAACACACGGCCAAGGCAACAAAGGAGTGGCTCAAGAAGAAGCACATGAAGGTCCTGGAGTGGCCTAGCCAGTCTCCAGACCGTAATCCCATAGAAAATCTGTGGAGGGATCTGAAGGTTCGAGTTGCCAAACGTCAGCTTCGAAACCTTAATGACTTGGAGAAGATCTGCAAAGAGGAGTGGGACAAAATCCCTCCTGAGATGTTTGCAAACCTGGTGGCCAACTACAAGAAACGTCTGACCTCTGTGATTGCCAAAAAGGGTTTTGCCACCAAGTACTAAGTCATGTTTTGTAGAGGGGTCAAATACTTATTTCCCTCATTAAAATGCAAATCAATTTATAACATTTTTGACATGTGTTTTTCTGGATTTTTTTGTTGTTATTCTGTCTCTCACTGTTCAAATAAACCTACCATTAAAATTATAGACTGATCATTTCCTTGTCAGTGGGCAAACGTACAAAATCAGCAGGGGATCAAATACTTTTTTCCCTCACTGTAAATTACAGGTTGTAATGCAACAAAATAGGAAAAACGCCAAGGGGGATGAATACTTTTGCAAGGCACTGTACATGTCCTCAAAGATGAGAGGCAGGTGGGAGGAGGCGAGACCAGGTGGAACCATTCTAGCCAATGAGAGGGCATATATGCGTGTGAACAATAGGCACAACTCAGATATAAAGTCATTTTTTTCAAAGTTGCAGAAATGCCACTTGCGTCCACTTATATCAGTGCATTCATAACAACCTAACCATTACGCAACTTTTATTCGATCAAATAAGCCTCACATAGCAAATTAGCAATTACATTTTTTGCTGACCAAATTCGACACTCTCATGGACCTCCATACAAAAATTTAGTGGGCAGATTTTGGGCGGAGTAAACCCTCTCGCTTCACCTCTTCCTCTCGGTTTTGACCCATCACATCAGATATTTTCACAGATAGAAATATGCTACGTAGAACAAACATGCATCTCTGACATGTAGAATAAGAAATCACGTCGGCTCTATTTGTGGTATTTCTGTCTGCAACGTTCGAGCAGTGAGTCAGGCTTTCCCCAAAAATGTACAAAGAAAAAATTACAGAAAACATAAAATAATGTATCTTTATTCTCTCTGTGTTCCATCATTTTCCTACAATTCAGAAAGTATTCAGACCCCTTCACTTTTTCCACTTTGTTACACTACAGCCTTATTCTAAAATTGATTAAATAAAAGCATTTCTTCATCTATCTACACAAAATACCCCATAATGACAAAGCGAAAAAAGGTTTAGATTTTTTTGCAAATGTATTACAAATAAAAAACAGAAATACCTTATTTACATAAGTATTCAGACCCTTTGCTATGAGACTCAAAAATGAGCTCAGGTGCATCCTGTTTCCATTGATCATCCTTGAGATGTTTCTATATCTTGATTGGAGTCCACCTGTGGTAAATTCAATTGATTGGACACTATTTAGAAAGGCACACACCTGTCTATATAAGGTCCCACATAATCCAAGCCATGAGGTCGAAGGAATTGTCCGTAGAGCTCCGAGACAAGATTGTGTCGAGGCACAGAACTGGGGAAGTGTACCAAAACATTTCTGCAGCATTGAAGGTCCCCAAGAACATAGTGGCCTCCATTATCCTTAAATGGAAGAAGTTTGGAACCACCAAGACTCTTCCTAGAGCTGGCCACATGGCCAAACTGACCAAGAACCCGATGGTCACTCTGACAGAGTTCCAGAGTTCCTCTGTGGAGATGGGAGAACCTTCCAGAAGGACAACATCTCTGCAGCACTCCACCAATCAGGCCTTTATGGTAGAGTGGCCAGACGAAAGCCACTCCACAGTAAAAGGAACATGACAGCTCACTTGGAGTTTGCCAAAAGGCACCTAAAGGACTCTCAGACCATGAGAAACAAGATTATCTGGTCTGATGAAACCAAGATTGAACTCTTTGGCCTGAATGCCAAGTGTCATGTCTGGAGCAAACCTGGCACCATCCCTACGGTGAAGCATGGTGGTGCCAGCGTCATGCTTTGGGGATGCTTTTCAGTGGCAGGGACTGGGAGACTAGTCAGGATCAAGGGAAAGATGAACGGAGCAAAGTACAAAGAGATCCTTGATGAAAACCTGCTCCAAAGTGCTCAGGACCTCAGACTGGGGTGACGGTTCACCTTCCAACAGGACAACGACCCTAAGCACAGCCAAGAAAACACAGGAGTGGCTTTGGGACAAGTCTCTGAATGTCCTTGAGTGGCCCAGCCAGAGCCCGGACTTGAACCTGATCGAACATCTCTGGAGAGACCTGAAAATAGCTGTGCAGCAACGCTCCCCATCCAACCTGACAGAGCTTGAGAGGATCTGCAGAGAAGAATGGGAGAAACTCCCCAAATACAGGTGTGCCAAGCTTGTAGCATCATACCCAAAAAGACTTAAGGCTGTAATTGCTGCCAAAGGTGTTTCAACAAAGTACTGAGTAAAGGGTCTGAATACTTATGTATATGTAAAATTTCCATTTGTATTTTTTTATACATTTGCTAAAATTCTGAAAACCTGATTTTGCTTTGTCATTATGGGGTATTGTGTGCAGATTGATGAGGGGGACAAAACTATTTAATCCATTTTGGAATAAGGCTGTAACGTAGTAAAATGTGGAAAAAGTGAAGGGGTCTGAATACTTTCCGAATGCACTGTATCTCACGAGAGAAAGCATCCGAGTGAGCGAAACAGCGCCCCTCTGTCTCTCTATGTGTAGCCCATCTATTTGATGCTGTCTGGTCAAAAAGAGTATGATATTGTTGCCGCCCGTAGCATTGAATGCAAGGGAAACCAACAAGCATTTGGCCTCCCTTGATAAAAGAAAAATCATACAATAATAGCCAATCAGCGATAGGGAGAGATAGGGATTTGGATAGGGATTTGGACTTGTGGTTTTACTTGATTCTCCGTACTGGCCAAAGATTATAACGGCGATTCTGATCCAACCATAAATTAATACATTGTGCCTCTGGCCTGAGAGGATGGAAGTTCAATATGTAGCTAGATGTAGTAGGCTGATGTTAACTAGCTGGCTCATCGTTGCCCATGAAAGGAAGTTAGGCTAGCGAGCAAGCATTTTAGCCAGGTAGCATAGAACAAAAACTAAATCATGTACTGTATGACAGAGTCATTCACCGTTTTGGCAACATGAAAGAGAGGAGGATAGCATTGGCGTTTCTCTACAAGTAAGGTGAGCCGACATGCTTGTTTATACACACACACAGAAATCAGTACCATAGACATCCACATGATATTTAGCTTACATTGATATGACTAAATTGTTTTTGGAATCTTTTAGGTGTCACTGTATTAGATTTAAGTATAGGTGATTTGATGCTGTTGAAATGTTGAAGTTGAAATGGTGCTGGAATAGCGGAGGCTCCTGTTTCCTTTGCGACTTGCGGTAACTCTCCAGTGTTCTAAATCAATAGTTTTGTATTTATTATGGATCCCCATTAGCTGCTGCCAAGGCAGCAGCTACTCTTCCTAGGGTACAGCAAAATTAAGGCAGTTATACAATTTTTAAAACATTACAATACATTCATAACATATTTCACAACACACTAAGTGTGTGCCCTCAGGCTACCACATATCTACAACACAAAATCCATGTGTATGTGTGTATAGTGCGTATGTTATCGTGTGTGTATGCATGTGTCTATGTTTGTGTTGCTTCATATAGTGGTTTAGTAGTCAGAAAATGTTGGAAATAATAATTTGATTGATCATGTTTGTTACATGCAACATGCTTTCTGGACTTCACAGGACAGATGTTGCTCTCTGATTTTGTGATGAAACAAAGGTGTGGTTGAATTTATTCTGCCACTGTGTCATCTTATTATCACAAAACATACACAGAGTGTACAAAACATTACGAACACCTTCCTAATATTGAGTTGCGCGCGCACCCCAGAATTTCAGAATTGGGCTGCCTGTGTAAACGCAGCCATACTCAAAGTAGCCTATCCAAAATCAGGCCAGCTACAGAATTGGCAAGACTACCTTCAAGAATGTAGCCTCGAGCCATGTGTGTGTCGTGAACAACATTAGTGTGAGCAACAATAGTGTAATCTGCGGTTCGCGTTCAAAATAAGTCCTCCATTGAAACTGATGCAAATGGATAAAAATAGCGACATCATGCCACAATTGGACTAGATCATGCTAAACAAGGTTGGAATGATTTTGGAATTATGTTATATTAAGTCAACAAAAGGCAATTGTTAGTTAATTGGACCCAACAAAAAAAAATGTGCGGTTGAAATCGCACTGTGGATGTATTAGACTTCAGAATTGCATTGGTGGCATACTTATATGTACTGCACAGCCTAACCTATGGATTGTGCACCCATGAAACGGGGTATCAGCCTACTCAGTGACACCCACAGAACACAACTCTGTGGAGTCTACACAAATACACTGCTCAAAAAAATAAAGGGAACACTTACACAACACAATGTAACTCCAAGTCAATCACACTTCTGTGAAATCAATCTGTCCACTTAGGAAGCAACACTGATTGACAATACATTTCACATGCTGTTGTGCAAATGGAATAGACAACAGGTGGAAATTATAGGCAATTAGCAAGACACCCCCAATAAAGGACTGGTTTTGCAGGTGGTGACCACAGACCACTTCTCAGTTCCTATGCTTCCTGGCTGATGTTTTGGTCACTTTTGAATGCTGGCGGTGCTTTCACTCTAGTGGTAGCATGAGACGGAGTCTACAACCCACACAAGTGGCTCAGGTAGTGCAGCTCATCCAGGATGGCACATCAATGCGAGCTGTGGCAAGAAGGTTTGCTGTGTCTGTCAGCATAGTGTCCAGAGCATGGAGGCGCTACCAGGAGACAGGCCAGTACATCAGGAGACGTGGAGGAGGCCGTAGGAGGGCAACAACCCAGCAGCAGGACTGCTACCTCCGCCTTTGTGCAAGGAGGAGCAGGAGGAGCACTGCCAGAGCCCTGCAAAATGACCTCCAGCAGGCCACAAATGTGCATGTGTCTACTCAAACGGTCAAAAACAGACTCTTTGAGGGTGGTATGAGGGCCCGACGTCCACAGGTGGGGGTTGTGCTTACAGCCCAACACCGCGCAGGACGTTTGGCATTTGCCAGAGAACACCAAGATTGGCAAATTCGCCACTGGCGCCCTGTGCTCTTCACAGATGAAAGCAGGTTCACACTGAGCACGTGACAGACGTGACAGAGTCTGGAGACGCCGTGGAGAACATTCTACTGCCTGCAACATCCTCCAGCATGACCGGTTTGGCGGTGGAAAAGTCATGGTGTGGGGTGGCATTTCTTTGGGGGGCCGCACAGCCCTCCATGTGCTCGCCAGAGGTAGCCTGACTGCCATTAGGTACCGAGATGAGATCCTCAGACCCCTTGTGAGACCATATGCTGGTGCGGTTGGCCCTGGGTTCCTCCTAATGCAAGACAATGCTAGACCTCATGTGGCTGGAGTGTGTCAGCAGTTCCTGCAAGAGGAAGGCATTGATGCTATGGACTGGCCCGCCCGTTCCCCAGACCTGAATCCAATTGAGCACATCTGGGACATCATGTCTCGCTCCATCCACCAACGCCACGTTGCACCACAGACTGTCCAGGAGTTGGCGGATGCTTTAGTCCAGGTCTGGGAGGAGATCCCTCAGGAGACCATCCGCCACCTTATCAGGAGCATGCCCAGGCGTTGTAGGGAGGTCATACAGGCACGTGGAGGCCACACACACTACTGAGCCTCATTTTGACTTGTTTTAAGGACATTACATCAAAGTTGGATCAGCCTGTAGTGTGGTTTTCCACTTTAATTTTGAGGGTGACTCCAAATCCAGACCTCCATGGGTTGATAAATTTGATTTCAATTGATCATTTTTGTGTGAATTTGTTGTCATCACATTCAACTATGTAAAGAAAAAAGTATTTAATAAGATTATTTCATTCATTCAGATCTATGATGTGTTATTTTAGTGTTCCCTTTATTTTTTGGAGCAGTGTATTAGCGTCTTAGCTCTTATTGCAGGACTTTGACTATGGAAAGTCACCTACCCAGTTAGTCTATTGTGTGTTGAACATTCATAATGCACTGTACGGCCTAACTTACGGATTTTCTTAAACTCTTGAGAATTTTGTTCTGTATGTGTCACTGAGTAGGCTGATACCTATGGATTGTGGACCCATAAATGGGGTAAGTTTGTAGAGTGCAAAATGAACGTCTAATTCGCATAATAGGCTAACTGGGAGGTGATTTGAAAATGTGTAGTGTTCGCTAGCATCACAGCTTATTGGATGGTTAGCTAGCCTATCTTATAGGGCAAGAGCAATGCATTGTTGTTCCAAAATAGTTTAGTTATACGTTCACGCTG
The DNA here is from genome assembly GCF_964263955.1 of Coregonus lavaretus. Taxonomy (NCBI): domain Eukaryota; kingdom Metazoa; phylum Chordata; class Actinopteri; order Salmoniformes; family Salmonidae; genus Coregonus; species Coregonus lavaretus. The sequence continues at coordinate 15,805,185 of NC_139995.1, read as the reverse complement.
TTTTTGTGTGCAAAATCTAACTATTTTAGGGAAGCCACTCGGTGTAGCTCCTAAAACAGTTTGCCTCTTTCGTGTTCACCCCCACTCAATGATGTATATAAACCCTGGATTGCTGATGCTATGTATTGGACAATGAGAGGCTTTGAAGCCAACGGTCGGCCATTTTGGCACTCCCCAGAAGGAGCAGTCCATAGCAATGAATTGAATTCTACAACAGTATTTCAATTTAACGTTTCAAGGACAAAATTACAGTTATTTAAGTATTTTTGTTGTTGTAGTGGGGACAGTAATATTATAACTTTCAAAAATATATACTTAGGACATTTTTTTATGTTTAGCTCACATAATATAATTTAAAGTATGCATTAAGGTGTCTGTAATAGAATAAAGAAATGTTGACATAAATGCAGTTCTATAGCTTGATGGAGTGCAAAGATGGAGGAGCAGCGGCTTCAAAACAGTCATCTAGCGCAGGGATGTAGGCTGCTGTATCGCATTGGTGAAAATCAAAACTGTTCTCAGGGCAGGTCTGACGGTTTTGAGTCGCAGAAGTGACTTTTTGTAGCAGGTTTGGAGAATTTACGCAGCAGGTTAGGAGAATTAACGTGGCAGGTTTGGAGAATTAACGTGGCAGGTTAGGAAAAGGGTTAGGGTTAGCTAAAATGCAAAAATTGGCCAAGACGCGACTCAAACATATCTAGCTACAACCAGGCCTGCCCTGAGAACAGTCTTGGTTTCCACTAATGCGATCCTGCCTTTTGTAGGCAAGCAGATCAAGGAACGCACTCACACGATTTGCTTGTGTAACCTTCCGGTTCTAACTCCTTTCCAAAGCAACCAATTAACAGGCATGAACACGATGGTACATGCAATCTTTTTTAAGTTTCTGGGACAGACAATAACACAGTTTTAGTTGATTTATGGCTTCTCTCACACTCCATTAATTCCATCAGCATGAAACAGTAAGTTATAATCGTATAGTATTTTTTACACACACCGCAGTGTTAGTTGACTTATGGCTTCTCTCACACTACAACATGTAAGTGATAATGCCCGAAAAGCCAGTGTTCGGCTGGTTGTTCGTTCTATCGGTTTGTTTGCAAGAGACACGACCCAGTCATTCAGTATTTTTGTTCCGACCCAGTCGTTAGTTCTAAATGTTCCATTGCCATACTGGCTGGCAACGTCCTTATCCCTTGCTTGCTAGCGAAACAACTAAGGCTAATTTACAGTCACGTCAAAAAGCACAACCAGAATAACAGCAAAGTAGCTGCATTTGCATTTGTTAATGAGGCACGATTTCGTCTGGCATAGAAAATGTGCTCACTATTCAGGTCACTGTTATTCAGAGGAGCTAGCCAACAACACAGCTAACACAATCACTGCAAACTGAAGCTGGAAAGACTGCAAGCTAACTGCAAATCTCCGCTGTTGAAAACTAAATGTTAGTCTAAAAGAAATGTGAGATAATGTCTAGATGCTTTTTTATTGTGGATAGCAAGTTTATAAATTGCCTGGCTGGGCTGATAAGACAGTGGATTGCGCAGTCGGATGGAACAAAGTAAATAGGCATTTTAACTTCATAGATTTAGCCAGTGGTAACTTGTGGAATAGACACCGGCTGCAGGGACGGCCTGTTCAATAGGGCGATATGGGCGACGCACTGCCAAACGGGAAAAGGAAGGGATTTTTTTTCTAATCAATTATATCACGGCAACAGTAGTTATCAGTGTTGTAATCTGATCTGACTGCCACTAAATGTCAAATCAGGCTAAAGTCGTGCTTCAAATGGCCCCGCCCGTTTTTTGGGCGATTTCAGTCAGGTTGAAAATCGCCCAGAAGTCTCTCATAGCCTGTCATGTAAAATCTATTTTTTTCAAATTTCAAAGCTTTCAATACAATCTCTATGGGGGTCTGTGGGCTTGTACTTACGCGCTTTCGTCATACGTGACGTAACCATGAACGTAACTAAGCAAATAGCGGCTAGCAGCGTCTCTGTTGCGACCTGCAGTGTGGCGTTATTTTATGTTTTTAATTTGTACACTTAGTTTACAAACATTCTGCCAACCATGGATTTCCAGTGGTGGGTTTTGGACTGATCTTGTTGATCGTGTACATACCCGCTACGAACGGACTAAATAATGAAAACGCTGCTGGCAGCGGAATCCAATACAGCTGGGAGACTTGGCTGGATGACAGAGTCCCGGAGAAGTGGAGCCGGCCGGCTTCACCCTGGTCAGAGCGGACCGCGATCTGACAGTCACAGATCGATCCTGGTAAGAGAGCGACTCTGTACCCCCGACATTGAACTGCTTTCTGTGTCACTGCGACCTTACTATCTGCCCCGTGAGTTCCCCCAATTGTTTGTTACCGTTGTGTACTGTTGATAATCACAAGTTTACTGGAGAACTGAGACCAAGTAGAGACTTTGGACAGGGTGGATATGGTATAATAAAGGCAGTTTATTCAGAGGTAAAGATATCTGGAATCGCGTGCACGGACTCGTTCGTCAAACTCTTAGGGAGCTATCTTAAGAGAGCCCCGAAAACATTGTGTGCAGACATTTTATACAATAAATGATGTAGGTTGAATCTAGTAGTTCTGATCTTCTGATTGGTCCTGATGAGTTGGGCGAGGTCCCCTCCACTGTTGCATTGGCTATGAGTCGGGTTCTCTGTCTTCAAATGTTCAGCCTAAAGAGAGGGGATTTTTGTGTGTGTGTGTGTGTGTGTGTGTTTAACCAACAATGCAGTTTTAAGAAAAATAAGTGTTAAGTAAAAAATAGATAAGTAAAAAATAAAATGAAAAAATAATTAAAGAGCAGCAGTAAAATAAAATAACAGTAGGGAGACCATATACAGGGAGTACCGGTACAGAGTCAATGTGCAGGGGCACAGGTTAGTTGAGGTAATTGAGGTAATATGTACATGTGGGTAGAGTTAAAGTGACTATGCATAGATAATAAACAGAGAGTAGCAGCAGCGTAAAAGAGGGGGTGGGGTGGGGGGGACAATGCAACTAGTCCGGGTAGCCATGATTAGCTGTTCAGGAGTCTTATGGCTTGGGGGTAGAAGCTGTTAAGAACCTAGACTTGGCGCTCTGGTACTACTTGTCGTGTGGTAGCAGAGAGAACAGTCTATGACTAGGGTGGCTGGAGTCTTTGACAATTTTTAGGGCCTTCCTCTGACACTGCCTGGTATAGAGGTCCTGGATGGCAGGAATCTTGGCCCCAGTGATGTACTGGGCCATACACACTACCCTCTGTAGTGCCTTGCGGTCGGAGGCCGAGCAGTTGCCATACCAGGCGGTGATGCAACCAGTCAGGATGCTCTCGATGGTGCAGCTGTATAACTTTTTGAGGATCTGAGGACCCATGCCAAATCTTTTCAGTCTCCTGAGGGGGAATTGGCTTTGTTGTGCCCTCTTCACGATTGTCTTAGTATGATTGGACCATGATAGTTTGTTGGTGATGTGGACACCAAGGAACTTGAAGCTATCAACCTGTTCCACTACAGCCCCGTCGATGAGAATGGGCGCGTGCTCAGTCCTCTTTTTTTTCTTGTAGTCCACAATCATCTCCTTTGTCTTGATCACGTTGAGGGAGAGGTTTTTATCCTGGCACCACAATGCCAGGTCTCTGACCTCCTCCCTATAGGCTGTCTCATTGTTGTCGGTGATCAGGCCTACCACTGTTGTGCCGTTGGCAAACTTAATGATGGTGTTGGAGTCATGCCTGGCCATGCAGTCATGGGTGAACAGGGAGTACAAGAGGGAACTGAGCTCGCACCCCTGAGGGGCCCCCGTGTTGAGCATCAGCGTGGCAGATGTGTTGTTACCTACCCTTATCACCTGGGGGCGGCCCATCAGGAAGTCCAGGATCCAGTTGCAGAGGGAGATGTTTAGTCCCAGGGTCCTTAGCTTAGTGATGAGCTTTGAGGGCACTATCGTGTTGAAGCTGAGCTGTAGTCAATGAATAGCATTCTCACATAGGTGTTCCTCTTGTCCAGGTGGGAAAGGGCAGTGTGGAGTGCAATAGAGATTGCATCATCTGTGGATCTGTTGGGGTGGTATGCAAATTGGAGTGGGTCTAGTATGAAAAATGTATGCACTTACTAACTGTAAGTCGCTTCTGATAAATGACTAAAATGTAAATGTCTAGGGATTCTGGGATAATGGTGTTAATGTGCCATGACCAGCCTTTCAAAGACATCATGGCTACAGACGTGAGTGCTACGGGTCGGTAGTCATTTAGGCAGGTTATCTTAGTGTTCTTGGGCGCAGGGACTATGGTGGTCTGCTTGAAACATGTTGGTATTACAGACACAGTCAGGGACATGTTGAAAATGTCAGTGAAGACACTTGCCAGTTGGTCAGCGCATACTCGGAGTACACGTCCTGGTAATCCATCTGGCCCTGCAGCCTTGTGAATGTTTACCTGCTTAAAAGTCTTACTAACATCCGCTACGGAGAGCGTGATCACATAGTCATCCGGAACAGCTGATGCTCTCATGCATGCTTCAGTGTTGCTTGCCTCGAAGCGATCATAGAAGTGATTTAGTTCGTCTGGTAGGCTCGTGTCACTGGGCAGCTCGCGGCAGGGCAGTCATTTGACGAACTGACTTGTTGGAAATGTGGCATCCTCTGACGGTGCCACGTTGAAGGTCACTGAGGTCTTCAGTAAGCCCATTCTACTGCCAATGTTTTTCTATGGAGATTGCATGGCTGTGTGCTCGATTTTATACACCTGTCAGAAACAGGTGTGGCTGAAATAGCCGAATCCACTAATTTGAAGGGTGTCCACATACTTTTGTATATATAGTGTATTAGGCTAGACTACACTATAACTTGGGCATAGCCCATACCTTTTGTGACTTATTCTCCATTGGTCCCCAATCACTTGGCATATTTAAGCCTAATCCACAGTCTATCTTTTTACTTTTCAGTCCGGAAACCACCTCTAGCTCCTACCTCTAGACTTATCTAGCTCCTAACTTATCAGAAAATAGGATGGGAGCTACATAGCCTATGCTGGGTCGGAAGAAACCAGAAACATCCGGTTTTCAGGGTACATGTCTTCAACCGGATGTGGGAACTCTTTTATGCCTGCTACTTTAGGTTTTATGAGCTACGGGGCCTAACATAAACAAGTAGCCTGCGAAGGAGATGGATCTTCAATGGACACCCCCCCCCCTCTCTCTTGCTCTCTCTCTCCCTCCCTCACTCCCCTAAGTAGGCTGATACAGTACTGCGTTTCTGTGACTCCTGCACTAAGATGCCTTGCCTGCAGAGGGCACTGGTGAATCACAGCTGTTGGATTTGTTATCAACTCCATTGACATAATGTATAATATATAATATGCCATTTAGCAGACACTTTTATCCAAAGCGTTGTCGCTTATCATATTGTGCCATATTATGTGTATACAGTTTGTTAAATCAGATGGATATGTCTCTAACATATCACATATAATTGGTGATAGTAATATGTGGGCTTCTGTCTTATAACTATTCAAATGTTTAGGCTACAAGGCCTAGCCTACTCGGTAGTGCCAACTAATCATGTTGGCAAAGTTATGTAAGCCTACCCTGCATATTGACCAGTCAAAATTGGACTACATTTGGAAATATATGTGACTAAAACAGTAGAAACAGGAATAGCAACTTTCTATGTAGGCTACAATAGCCTACTGTTGGCTCCACTGGGAACAGATGTCAATTCAACATATATTCGACATTGGTTCAACGTAATTTCATTGAAATGACGTGGAAACAGCGTTGATTCAACCAGCGTGTGCCCAGTGGGCTATGTCTGTTCAGGGGATGAGAATCATGGATAATCTGTAGTAATTTATTAAATAGTAAATGCAATCAGAAGAGTCATAAACTTGGATGAAATAGTAACTCAAACACATGGGTCAATAGATCTATATATCTGTGACCCATGGTAGCGTTTTCATAATGCACCTGTCCTGTGTGACTATGACTATGAATTCACTCAATGACTTAGAGTATGTTCCAAATGAGATGATGAACATTGCATATTAGGTTAGGTTGGTTGTATAAGACTGTGCCTTTAAAGCTGACTCAGTGTAAAAGGAACGGAGCACTCTGACCGAAACGATTGCATTTGACAAGGCTTTCTATAAACTACATGAAAAAGTATGCCTGAGGAATGCATGAGACAGGATCCAATTATTGAATGATTCCATGTATTGCAGAATAGTGTACACGCACAGGAGGACAAACATTTCCGTTTCTGATCTGAGGACGTGGATTACATCTCATCTATCTCGAGATTAGCCGGGGCTGTTCAGTTTCGTCGCTCTCCACCTCATCATATTCGATTCAACCTCGTTTGGCAACGTAAATTGTAGGCTATCTTTTCCACAAATACAAACCAACGCTTTGTACAGTTTATAGACAACTGTTTTTTAAATTCTGGATCTATTCATAAGCAATGCCTTCGATTGAGCGGGTTGATCACTGGTTTGGCTATAGCCTACTCTACCGTATTAATTGCGTGCTGAAGTGATGATGACGGCCTGTCCTCCGTTTTATGTTTATTTCTTCCTCAAGACGAACGAGAACCTCCGCCATCAGTGGAAATGGAGATATGTTTTTGAAATGTGTGCCCATTAAACGGATCCATTTAGATGGTGTGTGCGAAGACTGCTATCAGCAGAAAATGGAACTACGAACAAGGGTGTATTTCATATTCGAAACGGACACTTGTGAGATGAAGGATATCAAGAAAATAAATGTAAAACGGTGACTTTATTTTTCGATGGATATCAATTGCTTTTGAAATCAGGCTATGCTTTAAACCCAGGAGAATAATGAATTATATTCTGAATCGGTTAAAACACATATGTTGTTCACCCTGAGGTATTTTGACTTAAACATGCATCATGTTAATTTCTTGCCGGGCAATTTTGATCAATCATTGATACTTCGACGGGAGGAAGCAGGACCACTTGATGTGTGAATATAGAATCAACGCGGCTTTGACAATAGCCTGGTTGCATAGATGGCAAATACAAGCGAGGTTGGGGAAAGCAATCCTTCACTACAGAATTATGCTATCACCGCCTCTGCGGTGAAACTGGCCTCGCTCGGTCTGATCATTTGCGTCAGCCTTGTTGGGAATGTGGCGCTGTCCCTGCTGGTGCTGAAAGACAGCTCCCTTCAAAAGGCTCCGTATTATTTTCTACTTGATCTGTGCTTGGCAGATATAATACGGTCTGCCGTGTGTTTTCCCTTTGTGATGATATCAATCAATAACGGTTCCACCTGGACATACAGCATTATAAATTGTAAGATTATTGCTTTCATGTCAGTCCTTTTTTGTTTCCATGTAGCGTTTCTGCTCTTCTGCGTCAGTGTCACCCGATACATGGCGATCGCACACCACAGGTTTTATTCCAAACGAATGACATTATGGACATGTGTGGCAGTGATTTGCATGGTCTGGACCCTCTCTGTCGCTATGGCTTTCCCCCCTGTATTCGATGTTGGCACCTACAAATTCATCCATGAGGAGGAACAATGCATTTTTGAGCACCGATACGTGAAAGCAAACGACACCCTGGGCTTCATGTTGATGCTGGCTGTCATCGTGGGAACAACACACGTTGTTTACATAAAGATGCTGTGTTTCGTTTATGACCACCGCAAGATGAAACCTGCTCAGCTGGTCCCAGCTATAAGCCAAAACTGGACCTTCCACGGGCCAGGTGCAACTGGGCAGGCAGCTGCCAATTGGATTGCAGGATTTGGACGTGGTCCCACCCCACCAACATTGGTGGGCATCAGGCAAGCCTCGCATAATGGAAACAGACGGCTGCTTGTCTTGGATGAATTTAAAATGGAGAAACGCATAGGGAAAATGTATTACATGATAACCCTGGCGTTTCTTCTCTTCTGGGCCCCGTACATTGTTGCCTGCTACCTTCGAGTTTTTGTCAAAGGAGGCACAATTCCACAGGTCTACCTGACTGCGGCGGTGTGGATGACGTTCATTCAGGCGGGGGCGAATCCCATTATTTGTTTCATATTCAACAAGGAGCTGAGGATGCGTCTCAGAGCTTGTTTCCCGTGTTGTCTCAGCACACAGACGCCTATGTCTATGGAGCCTTACTGTGTCATCTGATTGCTCAGTTGCTCTGCTTGTCCAATTTTTCCACATAAGTTGAAGGCCACATTTTGTGATTTGCACATACAGAAAGTGCATAAAGTTGCCAATCTTGATTTCAAATACTAATCATTTAGCATATTTTATGAATCTCATTAGTGTTTTCTTTGAGTATAGCCTAGGCCTATGTCAATTCTGTAAGTATATTCTGTAAAGCTGTTTTGTTGCTTTATTCTGAAAATTAAAAAAAAGAGTTGTATCTTTCAGAAAATCTACTTAGAATTATTTGTGTGGAGAAAGTGTTAACTCACTTTTACAGTCATTTGCAAATACATGTTCTTCCTGGATGTTGACATAATATGATTATAAAAATGTATCCCTTGTACATTCCCTGTAAAATAGACAAATACATTTTTTTTCTATGGAAAATGACAATGGGACTCTAAAAGAAGCACAGCATCAGTGCTGCAGAGAGATGTTTGCATTGTTTGTACTTCTGAGTAAATAAACAACAAATGAATGATTAGTATTGCTTTGATTCTGTAATACACAATGAGCTAATGGTTATTGGACAGTATCTGTTCGGCTACAATACAAAGACCATATGGAAACATCCCTTTTTCCAACCGTCATCCTCAAACCCAATGACTTCCAGCTTACCATATTGTTTGTGTATTGTTGCCCCTCTGTACTATAGCACAAATGATGTGGTGTATTACCCTGAAACAAGAATATGATTATACTCAAATCATGGGGTATCTGGGCAGTTTATGTTTTCATTGTGAGTAACTAACTTGTTATCTTAGTATCACCACTTTATTCCGTGCTGTAATGTCAAATACTACCATTATTCGTATACCAGATTATTTAACCGGCCTTAGGAAGTTTGTGGTTCTGAAAAATAAGTGCAGCAAGAGTCCAGTTTTCCTCTGATCACACACTCTATTCTTCTCATAAGACTTTAACTAGCCAACATGCACCTCGCAGTATGTAAAAAAGCCAACAGTGTATAATAGAGTCATTATTTTGATCACTGCTCGTCTCTGTTACAGCCATGTAAATGAAAATCTGTCAGCTAATTGGAGTCCTTAATCTTCGTAGCCCGGCTCACCTCCCCAGGGGGAAGTGGGATAGAGTGGGAGCTGCTTAGCTCTTGTTTCTGTGCAGAGCCATCACAGTATACCTACAGTACAACCTCCCTCCCTCCCTGGCATGGCCTCACTGCATTCATAACCATTACCATCACAACATGCCTGCCTGGCTGCCTCATACTGACATCTGCTCCGCGCCACTCCCAGCATGTACATACAAGGCTATCAGCAGAATCTACGTGGCTTCTGAGATACTGAAACTTACTCACCGTTGAATTCTCTCATGAAATACCATTTCATGTCAAGCATTTTTTATGCAACAGTTCTGCCCCGGTAGTACTCTCTCTGCCTCTTTGCTGTGCTCTTGAAAAAGGTTGCAGAGCCTGTACACGGCCATATTGTTGACCCCACATCTGCTGCTGTTATTTACTTTTCATCCCTAGAGTAAGTTAGGATGAAGTCTGTGTTATTGCAGAAAGTTTATGGTGCCATTGTCTGAATATACCTATATTGAAATGGCAAGGCTCAGTAACCACATTGTGGCCTATACATGCCAATATCATTATGATACACTGTTCTATAGCAATGGGATGGACTGTTTTGCTCATTAAACTTGATTATCGGCTTTGCAATAGTTTGTGTTTGCGTTACACCAACTGTACCCCAGTTTCATGTATGGCATAGCGGTCACTCAGTTTACCATCATCACACAGGCCACTCTGTTTTAGTTGGAAGTTTTCCCTCTAGAGATTACGTTAGATGGTACTTGGCCCTAATAAACAGATAATCAAGTTGCAGAATATACCCTGTCTGTGCCAGTGTACTCCCAGTGAGCACCGGCTGACGCCGACATCCATGGACATCTAAAAGAGGTCATTTTGCTCACTGGACTGTGGGTGAGCTCCAATATTTGGGACATTGGGAGACTGCTCCATTAAGAAGCTATGCTATATCAATACTGAGAAACTAGTCTGAAATGTAACTAGAGCTGAAAACACAGTTTCCCATTAATAAAGAATGAGATTAATATGAGTCAACGAACATTGGTCCCCTTAACCATTGGACAAATCTAATTATAGCTTTGAGCTTTGAATAAATGCACTGTAAAATGTAGCCTGACAATGACAGATTTTCAGAGCTGTCAGACTTCTTGAGACCTGCTCCCTGTTATTACAGAGATAACTCTTTCTTTGCTGATGTCAGTGGGGAATAGCACTTTCTGTTTTAACCTTTGAATGCCCAAACTAGTAGTGAAGTATGGGTCAGTTATTTTAAACGTGGTTTGGGAGTTTTTCCTGACCACACAACCTGACCAGTAAAAACTGTGGGCCATGGTATAGGGTGATATGCGTGCCCTAGTTGCGGATAACAGATAGGAACATGCTCCTTCAATTAAATTACTCCTTCATTGCATTTCCTCCCTGTCTCCCTAGAGGGGAGCCTAGAAGGTCAGCATCCCGGAGTCGCCTCTTCACTGTTGACGTTGAGACTGGTGTTTTGCGGGTACTATTTAATGAAGCTGCCAGTTGAGGACCAGTGAGGCGTCTGTTTCTCAAACTAGACACTCTAATGTAATTGTCCTCATGCTTAGATGTGCACCGGGGCTCCCACTCCTCTTTCTATTCTGGTTAGAGCCAGTTTGCGCTGTTCTGTGAAGGGAGTAGTACACAGCGTTGTACGAGATCTTCAGTTTCTTGGCAATTTCTCGCATAGAATAGCCTTCATTTCTCAGAACAAGAATAGACTGATGCATTTCAGAAGAAAGTTCTTTGTTTCTGGCCATTTTGAGCCTGTAATCGAACCCACAATTGCTGATGCTCCAGATACTCAACTAGTCTCAAGAAGGCCAGTTTTATTGCTTCTTTAATTAGCACAACAGTTTCCAGCTGTGCTAACATAATTGCAAAAGGGTTTTCTAATGATCAATTAGCCTTTTAAAATGATAAACTTGGATTAGCAAACACAACGTGCCATTGGAACACAGGACTGATGGTTGCTGATAATGGGCCTCTGTACGCCTATGTAGATATTCCGTTAAAAATCTGCCGTTTCCAGCTACAATAGCAATTTACAACATTAACAATGTCTACACTGTATTTCTGATCAATTTGATGTTATTTTAATGGACAAAAAAGGTGCTTTTATTTCGAAAACAAGGACATTTCTAAGTGACCCCAAACTTTTGAACGGTAGTGTACATGATCAGACACTTTTCCACTATCCTATTTATTTGATAGGCATTTATTTCAAAAACAAGTCCAGTGATTGAATGGCAGATCCTACCACCACCAATAAAAACAACAATAACATAATGCACATCAGGTCCATTCACATACAGTACAATACAACAATACAGTAGCGATAAAATGGCCTTTGGACGTCACACACTGTTAGAGTGACCATTCACAGTAGTAAACAAAATAGCTATTTTTAAATTAGTTTGCTACAGTGAGGGAAAAAAGTATTTGATCCCCTGCTTATTTTGTAAGTTTGCCCACTGACAAAGAAATTATCAGTCTATAATTTTAATGGTAGGTTTATTTGAACAGTGAGAGACAGAATAACAACAAAAACATCCAGAAAAACGCATGTCAAAAATGTTATAAATTGATTTGCATTTTAATGAGGGAAATAAGTATTTGACCCCCTCTCAATCAGAAAGATTTCTGGCTCCCAGGTGTCTTTTATACAGGTAACGAGCTGAGATTAGGAGCACACTCTTAAAGGGAGTGCTCCTAATCTCAGTTTGTTACCTGTATAAAAGACACCTGTCCACAGAAGCAATCAATCAATCAGATTCCAAACTCTCCACCATAGCCAAGACCAAAGAGCTCTCCAAGGATGTCAGGGACAAGATTGTAGACCTACACAAGGCTGGAATGTGCTACAAGACCATCGCCAAGCAGCTTGGTGAGAAGGTGACAACAGTTGGTGCGATTATTCGCAAATGGAAGAAACACAAAATAACTGTCAATCTCCCTCGGCCTGGGGCTCCATGCAAGACTCACCTCGTGGAGTTGCAATGATCATGAGAACGGTGAGGAATCAGCCCAGAACTACACGGGAGGATCGTGTCATTGATCTCAAGGCAGCTGGGACCATAGTCACCAAGAAAACAATTGGTAACACACTACGCCGTGAAGGACTGAAATCCTGCAGCGCCCGCAAGGTCCCCCTGCTCAAGAAAGCACATATACAGGCCCGTCTGAAGTTTGCCAATGAACATCTGAATGATTCAGAGGAGAACTGGGTGAAAGGAGCTCTTTGGCATCAACTCAACTCGCCGTGTTTGGAGGAGGAGGAATGCTGCAAACATGGAGGTGGAAACATTATGCTTTGGGGGTGTTTTTCTGCTAAGGGGACAGGACAACTTCACCGCATCAAAGGGACGATGGACGGGGCCATGTACCGTCAAATCTTGGGTGAGAACCTCCTTCCCTCAGCCAGGGCATTGAAAATGGGTTGTGGATGGGTATTCCAGCATGACAATGACCCAAAACACACGGCCAAGGCAACAAAGGAGTGGCTCAAGAAGAAGCACATTAAGGTCCTGGAGTGGCCTAGCCAGTCTCCAGACATTAATCCCATAGAAAATCTGTGGAGGGAGCTGAAGGTTCGAGTTGCCAAACGTCAGCCTCGAAATCCTAATGACTTGGAGAAGATCTGCAAAGAGGAGTGGGACAAAATCCCTCCTGAGATGTGTACAAACCTGGTGGCCAACTACAAGAAACGTCTGACCTCTGTGATTGCCAACAAGGGTTTTGCCACCAAGTACTAAGTCATGTTTTGCAGAGGGGTCAAATACTTATTTCCCTCATTAAAATGCAAATCAATTTATAACATTTTTGACATGCGTTTTTATGGATTTTTTTGTTGTTATTCTGTCTCTCACTGTTCAAATAAACCTACCATTAAAAGTATAGACTGATCATGTCTTTTTCAGTGGGCAAACGTACAAAATCAACAGGGGATCAAATACTTTTTTCCCTCACTATATCTTTCATGAACAAACCGAAATTATTTTAATCCATATAGGTTTAAACGTAATTATGCAGATAATTAACATTCATGTTTGTAAAGTCGCAAAGCTCTACAAGTCAAAATGTATACTTTGTGGATCTATGTACAGATCCAGTCGTTATTCTTGTTTTATTTAGAATGGCACTAGATGCCATCAGCATTTACCAGTGGTATATTTTGTTTATTGTGAATTCCAGAACCTTAAAGGGACAATTCTTAGTTGCTACATCAATTTTTGGACTTATAAATTAATTATATGTACCCATTGATTATTGAAGAGTATAATGTATAAATACCTCATGAGCTTAGCTCAACTGTGGTACCCCATCAAAACCCAAAATATATGCTTGTTTTACTCCAATGTTTGTAAACAAAGTAAATTTAAACAACCCCCGTATAGCCTAAAAACATGGTTAAAACTGCAATTTTGATATGATAGATGGTCAGTCCTTGCATCCATAGCGTAGTCTATGGATTTGAGAGTGGTTGTATTTCTCCAGCTCCATCCCTCAGCTTTTTACTGAAACTGTGGCGGGGAGGAAAACTTTGTTAATGTTTCAATTAAGAATTGCCGCTTTAAGGAGGAAGAGCAAATTGTTCTTTGCAAATATAAGTCAACCTGAAAATGTATATAAATATAATGGAAACAGTATTTAAAAAACCTAAGGCAGACCTAGCAAATGACTATGAGCATTTCCTGTGATTGTCCTCAGAGGTAGAAGTCTGGGTAGTTGTACGTTGAAATACATTTTGATTTGCCCTCTGATGTGGTGATGCATGCCAAATTTGGCAGACATGGACATGTGTGATGTAGTCTTGTGCCAAAGAAGGGAACCTGGAAACAGAGACAGAAATGCATACAGTAGGTGGACAAAATGTTATACCCTCGAGACAAAAGACAAGACATATTTTGTAAGGATATCAGGACTCTTTCTGCTGTTCCAATAAACATTAAGTAGAGACTGAGAGATTGATGTGGAGTAATACCGAGAAGAGATGTACAAAACTTGGCCCACCTTGTGACTCATGGGGTGGCACTCGTCTCCCTCCTGTCCCATAGGGGCACACATCCTCAGGCTCCTGATCCACAGACTGACCGCACAACACATCCCCCCTCCACACTGCAAGTCCTTCACACAGGCCTGGAGAGATCACACACAATATTATAGAATTGAAAGAAGAAAACCAAGCTTTAGAGAGAACTGAGAGGCATTAAAAGTGACTTTGTATTTTCCAAATACTTCTCAGTCTAAGCCAAACCATTTGTACAGATATTGATTTATGTAGGGAATGACTGGGCTGCTATATGATAAAAGCTTTTTATAAAAAAGGAACCTGAAATTGCTCATAGGGATTTGAACAACTTGAGTGACTGCTCTCACTTTGAATGAAATGAAGGATCGAGATGAGGTAAGGAGGGGATGATTTAATGTGACAGTCTCGGAGGAAAATCTGACTCTGTTTCATGGCTGCTTGTACTTATCTCAATTCATATTAACATCCCTATATGCCTGCACTGTTCTGGCACTTTTTACTTTTTTATCTATTATATTTCATACCCAAAATAGATACCAAATTGTCATTAAAGCTGATAAAACAACGTATGCCCAAGTTTATAACCATAGAGGTATTACGAACCCCTTTAGTAAATTCTGCTAAAACTATAGATACAGTATATACACTGCTCAAAAAAATAAAGGGAACACTTAAACAACACATCCTAGATCTGAATGAATGAAATAATCTTATTAAATACTTTTTTCTTTACATAGTTGAATGTGCTGACAACAAAATCACACAAAAATGATAAATGGAAATCAAATTTATCAACCCATGGAGGTCTGGATTTGGAGTCACCCTCAAAATTTATGTGGAAAACCACACTACAGGCTGATCCAACTTTGATGTAATGTCCTTAAAACAAGTCAAAATGAGGCTCAGTAGTGTGTGTGGCCTCCACGTGCCTGTATGACCTCCCTACAACGCCTGGGCATGCTCCTGATGAGGTGGCGGATGGTCTCCTGAGGGATCTCCTCCCAGACCTGGACTAAAGCATCCGCCAACTCCTGGACAGTCTGTGGTGCAACGTGGCGTTGGTGGATGGAGCGAGACATGATGTCCCAGATGTGCTCAATTGGATTCAGGTCTGAGGAACGGGCGGGCCAGTCCATAGCATCAATGCCTTCCTCTTGCAGGAACTGCTGACACACTCCAGCCATGTTGCAGGCAGCAGAACGTTCTCCACGGCATCTCCAGACTCTGTCACGTCTGTCACATGTGCTCAGTGTGAACCTGCTTTCATCTGTGAAGAGCACAGGGCGCCAGTGGCGAATTTGCCAATCTTGGTGTTCTCTGGCAAATGCCAAACGTCCTGCACGGTGTTGGGCTGTAAGCACAACCCCCACCTGTGGACGTCGGGCCCTCATACCACCCTCATGGAGTCTGTTTCTGACCGTTTGAGCAGACACATGCACATTTGTGGCCTGCTGGAGGTCATTTTGCAGGGCTCTGGCAGTGCTCCTCCTGCTCCTCCTTGCACAAAGGCGGAGGTAGCGGTCCTGCTGCTGGGTTGTTGCCCTCCTACGGCCTCCTCCACGTCTCCTGATGTACTGGCCTGTCTCCTGGTAGCGCCTCCATGCTCTGGACACTACGCTGACAGACACAGCAAACCTTCTTGCCACAGCTCGCATTGATGTACCATCCTGGATGAGCTGCACTACCTGAGCCACTTGTGTGGGTTGTAGACTCCGTCTCATGCTACCACTAGAGTGAAAGCACCGCCAGCATTCAAAAGTGACCAAAACATCAGCCAGGAAGCATAGGAACTGAGAAGTGGTCTGTGGTCACCACCTGCATAACCACTTCTTTATTGGGGGTGTCTTGCTAATTGCCTATAATTTCCACCTGTTGTCTATTCCATTTGTACAACAGCATGTGACATTTATTGTCAATCAGTGTTGCTTCCTAAGTGGACAGTTTGATATCACAGAAGTGTGATTGACTTGGAGTTACACTGTGTTGTTTAAGTGTTCCCTTAATTTTTTTGAGCAGTGTATATATTTTTTAAATAAAAATAATCAATAGCAAACATGTTGCATGGTACCTGAAGTACCATGGGTACTATGCAACAATGCGTACCTGCATCGTACTGCCTCTGCAAAAGCTTAGCTTTAGTTATAAAAACTAGGACCACTAATATATTACAACTTTTTTCCTATTTAAATCCATATTCAAGGAACATGAATTGTCCAAATTATTCCATATAGATAGGTATAGATACAGTATGTTGGATAAATGTATTATCTGACACTGGTTCACCCAGAAGGAACTATTGTGGTTACACAGTTAATTAATTTTTTTAACTTAAAGACAGCAATTGTGCTCTTCAATATGGGTTGCTAAGGCAATCGCACAGCTGACTAACGTCACATTGATTGAGAAGATACTCAGACTTGCTGCAACATAACGCAAATGTTCATCTCTGGGTCTAGCCAGGCTGGAATTGATAATGATATACGTAAATCAAACATGCTGTTATACAGGCTGTAACTTCATTGTTTCTTCATGAGAGGCTTCTCATGGCACTCTGAGATCATTTACTAAGAATCTATTCTATTTTGTGCATATTTTCACCCCTGTTATCATTCCGTTTTGGATAAATTATGATAATTATTTCATATTCAGCCAAATCAAGCTTACCATAACAAAAGATGAAGTTTCTGTAGTATCATCCATTCATAACTAGCTGGCTCCAAGAACCTGTTGGCTTCCACTTACCCCTGTGATGACTGCTGAGGACCCATGGGACACGAGCAGTAGGCAGAATAGCAGGGAGCAGCTGGACCGCATGGTGAAGCAGAATAGTTATCCAGCTCCTGTGTTTTCCAGGGTGAAAGAGATGGTGTATGTGTGCGTTAGATGGACTTGGAAAGAGAGGTGGCCTCCAAAGTCTAGTGTTGAGGACAGAGAGAGGTTTATAAACCCAGCCAGCCATTCCATCTCAATGAGTCACTCAGCACCAGCATCGCCTCAGGAGAAAAAAAGAGAAGCCCAAGGTAAAGCTCAACACGACAATATCCTTCTGGCATTCTTTATGTTGATGCCAATTCTTCCTGTTCATTATCATACCCTTTGAGGGATCTCAAGCCTGTAGTTGTGTTGTCATCCTTGAGCAGAATATGTAGCATTCATATATATTTCCATTAAATATAAATGTCCACTGTACAAGTGATAAGCAATCAAATATACACTACTACTGCTTGTCGAACATCTCATTCAAAAATCATGGGCATTAATATGGAGTTGGTCCCCCCTTTACTGCTATAACAGCCTCCACTCTTCTGGGAAGGCCTTCCACTAGATGTTGGAACATTGCTGCCGGGACATGCTTCAATTCAGCCACAAGAGCAGTGAGGTTGGGCACTGATGTTGGGCGATTAGGCCCGCAGTCGGCGTTCCTATTCATCCCAAAGGTGTTCGATGGGGTTGAGGTCAGGGCTCTGTGCAGGCCAGTCAAGTTCTTCCACACCGATCTCGACAAACCATTTCTGTATGGACCTCACTTTGTGCACGGGGGCATTGTAATGCTGAAACAGGAAAGGGCCTTCCCCAATCTGTTGCCACAAAGTCGGAAGCACATAATCATCTAGAATGTCATTGTATGCTGTAGCGTTAAGATTTGCCTTCACTGGAACTAAGGGGCCCAGAGTCCTAGCCCGAACCATGAAAAACAGCCCCAGACCATTATTCCTCCTCCACCAAACTTTACAGTTGGTACTATGCATTCGGGCAAGTAGTGTTCTCCTGGCATCCGCCAAACCCAGATTTGTCCGTCGGACTGTCAGATGGTGAAGCGTGATTCATCACTCCAGAGTCCAATGGCGGCGAGCTTTACACCACTCCAGCCAACGCTTGGCATTGCGCATGGTGATCTTAGGCTTGTGTGTGGCTGCTTGGCCATGGAAACCCATTTCATGAAGCTCCCAACGAACAGTTCTTGTGCTGATGTTGCTTCCAGAGGCAGTTTGGAACTCGGTAGTGAATGTTGCAACTGAGGACAGACGATTTCTACGCGCTACACGCTTCAGCACTCGGTCCCGTTCTGTGAGCTTGTGTGGCCTACCACTTCGCGGCTGAGCCGTTGTTGCTCCTAGACGTTTCCACTTCACAATAACAGCACTTACAGTTGACCGGGGCAGCTCTAGCAGGGCAGAAATTTGACGAACTGGCTTGTTAGAAAGGTAGCATCCTATGATGGTGCCATGTTGAAAGTCACTGAGCTGTTCAGGAAGGCCATTCTACTGCCAATGCTTGTCTATGGAGATTACATGGCTATGTGCTCGATTTTATACACCTGTCAGCAACAGGTGTGGCTGAAATAGCCCGAATCCTCTAATTTGAAGGGGTGTCCACATACTTTTGTATATGTTGTATATATAAAATGATATGGTTAGAAAAGAAAAGCCACACATTCCTTATCTCTGATGCAATACATTTAAATACTATTGTATGGTCACTCAATCACTGTATGATCGCCTAAAAGAATGCCACTCCAATAAAATGTCTATGCCAACTGAATTAATAGAGTACATACAGTCATATATATATATATATAGTCCTAGGCTCATTTGATTTATTTAGCCTTTTTATGCACTAAGACCATATATGTGGATCAAATTCCAGTATTCAATCTGCTATTGGAAGGGTTGTCATGACAGGAACTCAAGGTCTCCTCTCCAATATGAAAAGAGGTAACACTTGTGATTTTATAAAAGATCTTTCCCCTGGAATAGGAACATGCCAAAATAAGCTATGCCGATTACATAGTTAGATTTTCAGCAGCTAGAGGCACAGAAGTCCTTCGTGTTTGAGGCCAGATGTTCAAGATCAGTAAAATGGCAGAAAAACACATTTTTCATATTGTAATGATGCCAGAATGGAGCGGGATGGAATTTAAACTTTGGGCAACAAGTGATTTAAATGTAAAAGGCTGATATTACAATTTGTTGCATAGTGACTGATTACCCTCCTGCTTGAATCCAAGAAGTTCCATTGTCTAGTTTGCGTGCGTTGTAGAATAGTGACATCAAGTAGAACCAGCTGATATGTCCAGTCAGCTGTAGTTGATGAACTGTCCCTCATCAGTTGGGAAGGACTTGACAGAGTCACAGTGACACCACTAACTGAGTCACACAGGATGCCAGGAGTAAGGCCCCAGCCTCGAGAATGACCACCAAAGGTCTACATTTTTAACTTTTAGTCATTTAGCAGACGCTCTTATCCAGAGCGACTTACAGTTAGTGAGTGCATACATTTTTTTTCATACTGGCCCCCCGTGGGAATCGAACCCACAACGCTGGCGTTGCAAACGCCATGCTCTACCAACTGAGCTACACGGAGATAGCCCTGAACTAAATGACACACTTATCTTGAAGCAGTATGACTCTGAATACAGCAGAATGTGAATGAAAGTTGTCACTCAAGATAATCTATATTGTTCACCTCATTTACTTCTCTCCTTGAATGGGTAGGACCAACCACGGTGAATATGGCATTAGCTGACATGTACATTTGCGATCTGACCCAATGGTCCTGTAATAGCTGGTGGGGGGGAGGGGAGGGAGGGAGAGATGGAGAGAGACACACACACAGAGAAAGAGAGAGCAGCCAGCAGTTTAAGCTGCAGGGTAGACTTGTATTTGTATTGCCAACACTGACTGAGTGGTAGGTCGACTGAAATGACTTGGCATGGATCCCTCCAGTGTGCTGCTCTCCCTGATGTATCATTACTCTTTCATTATTTATCAAGGCATTTGCAAGGAAGCAATGCAGAAGAAGAAGAGCTTGCATAAATGCATCACCTGGTTAGAAATGTTCATAAAAAGAGAATATGTCAGAGAGCACATCTGGATTTTATTTTCTTAAGCCTCAAAGAAGAGAACATTGAAGCTAAATGCAGAAACAATTTACAGTTTAATTTAAGTGAAAATAGGTTCATTTCTACATTGCCACACTGTATTTTCAGGGTGCACGTATTACTGCAAGTGGGTCCTTTGTATTTCAAAGCACTTAATCTTATTTTCTGCCTGTGTTGTGGGAACCAGTCTGCTTGCCAATCTGGAGCTCTTCACCAAGTCTCAAAGCAATACCAATTCAATGAGATAAAGAAGGAGACATAAAACACAAGGAAGAAGTAAAGAGGACCAATACAACAAAACACCCTGGTATGGAGTGAACTGTCTTTCAAATATGATAGATTTCCATTACTTAAAATGATGGGTAACATACTAATTTAATGCAACATTTGCAGTGTTACCTGTGAAACTGAATTAGTCATTATTATACTTTTTTGCATATTTTACAGCTATAGTCCTATCTAAGGATTTTCACTTGAGAATTGGAAAAGGGTTGCCAATGTGGATTGATCATTTGATGTGTCATCCCCACTATAAAACAACTCTCACTGGTCTAACACCCATACTTCATAACAGCCACACAACCACACACATTGTATTTATCAAGTACCCTCTGAGCCCATTGTTCCTCTATTCCATGCTGAACCTGTTGTTGCCTTATGATTTATTTACCACAGTGCATTACAGAATGCCCCATTTTATATTGTGCCTGCTTGCTAGTGTTGGCTGAGATTTTAGAGACAGGCAGCCCTGTGAGAAGCCAGGCTGAGGTGTGCCACACATTGTTACACTCGGAGGAGTGCAGTGCGTTCGGTTCATTCTGACGAATACAGAGGTAGTGGCACAGAGGCTCTTTAGAAAGCATTGCAGCGGGGTCACTGGCACAGTAAAGGTAGCTTACAGACGAGGGGTTATTTTTGTAGGAGGCTTGCGTCTTTCTTCCTGTTCTTGTTCCTCGGCCTGGAGCTGGGGGGAGGACAGTTACGGGGGCGATTGGCAAGCTGACAGTCAGGAAGTTCAAAGCTCCTCTGTGTGTCAGCAGAAATTAATGGCTGGCAGGACTAAGCTTGCCTCCTGGAGTAGGACACTAATGTCTCTGATATGATGCAGACCTAGAGCCAGGTTATGGTTTACTTTACATGAATGATAAAGGCCCCTCCTTGGCTGCTGTCTGTGCAAGGTTCTGAATAAACAATGTACTATACATCAGGGTTCCTCAACTGTCAGAGTATTCTTTTATATATATAATTTTTTATTGGACATAAAAGACTGTAAAAACACCAGGAAATCAGCTCCAAGTGATTTTAATTTTGGAAATCAGTTCCAAAGTATTCCCACGCATTAATAGAGAGACACATGATTGTATACAAATGTAAGCAAGGTTTTAAATGATTATGTTTTAGTCAAATATTATATCTGCTTGTGGTCAATTTGCAGTCTACAAATTATTTGTAATTATGTTCCGGCACCCCGACCATCCGCTCAAGAAAAAATAGGCCCTCGGCTGAATCTAGTTGATGATCCCTGCTATACATGAATTAAGACATCTTTGATTTCTGTTATTCCTGGTGAGGGAGAGGATGGGGTTGCTGGCTCATCCACATAAATCTATTCTGAGTCTGTCCCTCCGAGGCAATCCCCAATCTCATTTTCTCTGCATCCATAAATTCAACCTGGTCTCAGAGCATTTCCCATTATTCTGTATGTAAATCCGATACACTCCATTTAGTATGATATGTTACATTTGGTATGGTATTTAATAATTTGTGGATGTCCATCACCCATTTCGTATAATATGTTAAGAATTACAATTCGTATTATATGTTACGAATTTGCAAAACCTACAATATGTTAAGAATTTGCTAAACGTATGATATGTTACGAATTCTAGCTACGTGGCTAACGTTAGTTGGCTCGCTAACGTTAGCTAGGCTAGGGGTTAGGGTTAAGGTTACATTTAGGAGTTAGGTTAAAGGGTTAAGGTTAGGGTTAGGGGAAGGGTTAGCTAAAAGGGTTACAGTAGTTGCAAAGTAGCTAAAAAGTAGTAAGTATTTGAAAAGTTGCTAATTTGCTAAAATGTTACAGTTGTCCGTGATGAGATTTGAACTTGCAATCTTTAGGTTGCTAGACACGTTATACACCCACCCTGAACAACCTCCCTACTTTAGTTTTTTTTGCCTTAATTAACCATCTGTCTTATGTAACCATACCAAACATAACATATCATCCTAAATGGAGTGTCTCGGATTTACGTACAGAATAATACGAAATGCTCTGAGACCAGGTTGATAAATTGTGTAAGGAGCACATGCCAGGAGATTAGGGGTTATTGTGAACATCAGGCTCTTTTGGCTCTGGACATCTCCTGACTAGATCAAAGCCCAGGGTAACATAATGTTGCTGCTGTTCAAAAATTCCCTGCCATCACCACTTGGCATCTTCCCTTCCTCATAAGGCACTGCAGGATGCCAACTCATCTCTGCCCCTCATCATCTGACACTTTTTATCTCAATGACATGGCGCCTCTAGTGCGAGATGGGAGTTAATCCTGGTGTTGCCGTGATCCCACCGGCTGGGATGATTCACCTGAAGGGATTAGGGAAGCATGCAGGAGAGAGGAGAGTGGGAGACCCAATAGGGAGTGCAGATCAGGGGTGAAATCTCATAGAGCGCCAGCAAAATGAGTTACCTTTTAATTGCTGGCAATGCCTAATCCCATAGTGTTATAACACCTGTGGTGGTGTGGTGTGTGTACATTTGCCCCCATCCAATGATATGTGGAAGGAGAACACTGCACGAGAACGAGACAAGGGCAGGACAAAATAAATCTACATTAATTTATGTATTCATTATTATAGGGTATAAATCCTATTTCTAAATCTATTTTCTCTAAAACAGGGTGTAAATCCAATTTCTCTCAAACTGTCCCAAACATTCTGATCCTCAATATGTTTTTATTTATTTGTCAACAATTTTGTACCTTTAATTTAACAGGGAAAACATGTAGGAAATGTAGACATTTAATAGGAATAGTTTTGGTGAATGTACTGTGCCTTCCCCTCTATTCATATGAATAATTGTATTGTCCTCCCAAACACCAAAATATGCAGAGTTGCCATGGTTGTCTATGTCATAGCTACAGCAAGGACAGAATGTACCAACTTTAAGGTCGCAAAAACAGCTGCAACATTTTTGAGTTGGTTTTGATCTATGGCAGAATTTGCCCTGGTAAAGTTCACTGCATTCAACTTCCCCATTAAGAACACCTGCTATTTCCATGACATAGACTGACCAGGTGAATCCAGGTGAAAGCTATGATCCCTTATTGATGTCACTTGTTAAATCCACTTCAATCAGTGTAGATGAAGGGGAGGAGACAGGTTAAAGAAGGATGTTTAAGCCTTGAGACAGTTGAGGCATGGATTGTGTATGCGTACCATTCAGAGGGTGAATGGGCAAGACAAAATATTTAAGTGCCTTTGAACGGGGTATGGTAGTAGGTGCCAGGCGAGGGCAAAAGGGGGGGTGCAACTCAATATTAGGAGGGGGTGTTCTTAAAGTTTTCTACACTCAGTGTATAGGTAAAGCTATAGAGGGAGAACCATAACTTTAGCCTTGGTTGTGTTCAGTTCAATTCAGATCTATTTAGGTGATCCTCCTCAAAATTGTCGTCTTCAGGTTCTTCCCACTCAGTCCACATACAATCCATCACAGCTACACAACATTCATTGTGTTTTTAGTGCTTTTCCCTTGGTGTCATAAAGCTTTACAATATTTGTGTTTGGAAGTCCCATGTAAGAGAGAGTGTTTGACGTAAGAGAGAGATCCACTCTTTCAGAAAAGATGTAACCTCGAATCATGACATACTTGTCCTTTTTTTCTGCCAGGACATTCACTACAATGCAAATAGTCCTTTGCCTCACAAGGTCACACACGATTTCACAGCTCATCAATTCAGAGTCCTGTCCTTGATTCCCCACAAAGACATCTCCTCATGGCAATCTCCATTCAAACCTGCATCCAGCCTCTACAAACTATTGGCCACTTCAGCTCTTTCTAGTCTCTAGAACAATAAAGCTCCTTCACTTTCTCCTTAAGTGGATGGCTATACCCATAAATTAAAGGAAGCATGCTGATTGCGTTGAAAAGTCTGAATTTTTTAACGTTCTTCAACAATACAGTACAAATGCACTGATGAGTCATAATGTATCTGGTGTTCTCTAACTGTTGATGAGTGTCCCTCTCCAGAGTCCCTTTAGGTTCTAGTTACCACCAATGTTCCCTCACATTTTTGGGGGCACTGAGCAAACTTTAGGTCTTGTGAGTGGAAACTTGAACATTGTGAGAATGTTGTGCAACTTCCGGTGCGCGCTTACAGTGAACACTGAGGCTGTACTCTTACAGTTTTAGGCAGTAGCCAACAGGCTATTGTGGCTATTTGAGCATAATGTAGGCCTAACAACAAAACCAATGGAGCAAATCCCATAACATTTTAACATGGAAATAGCTTTTGATTTCTAAGATATAGCCCACAGTAGCCTATATGTGGTGTTCAATGCAGGCCTACATTGCATGAGACTTTTAAAAACGTTTTTACATTATGAAGGGCTTTCCATTAATTCATGATTTTTTACTTGGTCTGTAACACCATGGGCCAAATAGGTGACTGTAAATTGCATTGTATTGTGTTGTATGATGCAAGAAACCACTTTACAAAATAAAATGTATTATTATTACCATATAGAGAATTGTACAATATAGGCTACCCCTCTGCCTATTGGCTTATTTGCAAATTCAAGCCTGTTTCAAAATACAACACTCCCCTTTAATTAAGACATTAGCTTTTTACCTGACTGGCTTTTCAAAGACAGCTTGAAATGTAGCCAACACGTTTTGTGCACTATTAGGAAGCAGTAACTCCCCATTGCTGACCTAGAGTGAGGGAAAAAAGTATTTGATCCCCTGCTGATTTTGTACGTTTGCCCACTAACAAAGACATGATCAGTCTATACTTTTAATGGTAGGTTTATTTGAACAGTGAGAGACAGAATAACAACAACAAAATACAGAAAAACGCATGTCAAAAATGTTATAAATTGATTTACATTTTAATGAAGGAAATTAGTATTTGACCCCTCTGCAAAACATGACTTAGTACTTGGTGGCAAAACCCTTGTTGGCAATCACAGAGGTCAGACGTTTCTTGTAGTTGGCCACCAGGTTTGCACACATCTCAGGAGGGATTTTGTCCCACTCCTCTTTGCAGATCTTCTCCAAGTCATTAAGGTTTCGAGGCTGACGTTTGGCAACTCGAACCTTCAGCTCCCTCCACATATTTTCTATGGGATTAAGGTCTGGAGACTGGCTAGGCCACTCCAGGACCTTAATGTGCTTCTTCTTGAGCCACTCCTTTGTTGCCTTGGCCGTGTGTTTGGGTCATTGTCATGCTGGAATACCCATCCACGACCCATTTTCAATGCCCTGGCTGATGGAAGGAGGTTCTCACCCAAGATTTGACGGTACATGGCCCCGTCCATCGTCCCTTTGATGAGGTGAAGTTGTCCTGTCCCCTTAGCAGAAAAACACCTGTTTCCACCTCCATGTTTCCACCTCCATGTTTGACGGTGGGGATGGTGTTCTTGGGGTCATAGGCAGCATTCCTCCTCCTCCAAACACGGCGAGTTGAGTTGATGCCAAGGAGCTCCATTTTGGTCTCATCTGACCACAACACTTTCACCCAGTTCTCCTCTGAATCATTCAGATGTTCATTGGCAAACTTCAGATGGGCCTGTATATGTGCTTCCTTGAGCAGGGGGACCTTGCGGACGCTGCAGGATTTCAGTCCTTCACGGCGTAGTGTGTTACCAATTGTTTTCTTGGTGACTATGGTCCCAGCTGCCTTGAGATCATTGACAAGATCCTCCTGTGTAGTTCTGGGCTGATTCCTCACCGTTCTCATGATCATTGCAACTCCACGAGGTGAGATCTTGCATGGAGCCCCAGGCCGAGGGAGATTGACAGGTCTTTTGTGTTTCTTCCATTTGCGAATAATCGCACCAACTGTTGTCACCTTCTCACCAAGCTGCTTGGCGATGGTCTTGTAGCCCATTCCAGCCATGTGTAGGTCTACAATCTTGTCCCTGACATCCTTGGAGAGCTCTTTGGTCTTGGCCATGGTGGAGAGTTTGGAATCTGATTGATTGCTTCTGTGGACAGGTGTCTTTTATACAGGTAACAAACTGAGATTAGGAGCACTCCCTTTAAGAGTGTGCTCCTAATCTCAGCTGGTTACCTGTATAAAAGACACCTGGGAGCCAGAAATCTTTCTGATTGAGAGGGGGTCAAATACTTATTTCCCTCATTAAAATGAAAATCAATTTATAACATTTTTGTCATGCGTTTTTCTGGATTTTTTTTTGTTATGTCTCTCACTGTTCAAATAAAGCTACCATTAAAATTATAGACTGATCATTTCTTTGTCAGTGGGCAAACGTACAAAATCAGCAGGGGATCAAATACTTTTTTCCTTCACTGTATATTTATCTATAACTGGGCTAATAACTCATTAACTAGCAAAGAATATCAACAAATGTGCACACACACGGCTCTGTGCTCTGATCTGAACTGATCTGAAAAGCCATTTACTGGCAGGTGATTGAAAGACCCCTCTGATAGAATTATATTCCATTGCGCTCTGGCTCTGCCTACAACAAAATCACAGACTCAATCTTGCAAAGTTGGATTTGTTTTGGTTTGTTGCATTGAAAAGGGGCTGATATAATGTTGATTCGATCCCAGAAAAAACGTTAATCTATATAGTGCAAACTAATGGGGCAAACTCAGTGAAGTTCAATCTCGTGTCTCTGCACGGCCTGGCATTTCTTCTGCGCAGCAGTCCTTGAGGAGGTGCAGCCTTACATGCTGACTAGACCGGGCACGCGCGTGCGTCCTTGTGCGCCATCGCGCGCATGTTGATTTTGTCCATCCACACCAGACGTGATCAGGACACGTGATCAGGACACGCAGGTTGAAATATCAAAACGAACTCTGAACCAACTGTATTAATTTGATTACGCATGAAACATTCATGGCCATTTAGCTAGCTAGCTTGCTGTTGCAAGCTAATTTGTCCTGGGATATAAACATTGGGTTGTTATTTTACCTGAAATGCACAAGGTCCTCTTCTACGACAATTAATCCACAGATAAAAGGGTAAACCGAGTTCGTTTCTAGTAATCTCTCCTCCTTCAGTCTTCCTCTTCTTCTTTGGACTTTATATGGCGGTTGGCAACCAACTTTACGGTGCATTACCACCACCATTTGGACTGGAGTGTGGACCTCAGTTTATCTTTCAATCACCCACGTGGGTATATGCTCCTAAAAACCAATGAGGAGATGGGAGAGGCGGGACTTTCTTTTTTATTTTAGGACCTGGCTATGCAGACGTGCGCGAGCAGTTTGGATGAAATTATTGAATAACATGTACAGTATGTGTACATTTATTTTGCAACGCTCGCGCACGTAAAGCGAGCGGTGTGGTCAGCATGTTAGAGGGAACATTGGTTACCACTATACTCATTATCAGCATTATTTATGAGTTATGACTCAGAGATTGCATTTGAAGATTCTGTAACACAAAACAATGAATATTACAACTAAATAGAATTACCTGGATCTCAAAGCATCAAATAATCAAAAGGTATGAATCAGTTCAACTCTGACTTTGTGATGAACATTCACTGCAACATCAGCCCATCCGACAAGGGTTTTCTCACACCTACAGTACACTCGACACAGACATATAGTGGTATCAGGTCATTACTTCTATGCTCAGGCAATTGGCCTGAAAGATTTTGTAATGTGAACATGGAGACCACTGCAAATACCACCCCTTAAAATCAGTGGCTGAGACTGGAACGGTCAGTGCCAATAGGTTTTTGTACACTGTTTTGATGAGCCCATGGAATGAATATGTGCTAGTTACACACAAAGTGTCTTGCCCAAGTTCATGTAACCTAAGCCAGGTGTAATTCTCTAAGAAATAATTTATTTACACAAGGGTGTCGAGTTAGGACGTATGAATGAGCACACAATTCCTGTGTAATGTCTGTGTTTGGGGTTGAGATCTACATGCTAAAAGTTTTTCTGCCTCTGGTGGAGGGGCTCAGTCTGCGGAGATGGACCTTTGCCAGTATAAACAAACACAGCAGCGTGGACATACAGCACAGCACATCC
This sequence comes from Coregonus lavaretus, assembly GCF_964263955.1. Lineage (NCBI taxonomy): Eukaryota > Metazoa > Chordata > Actinopteri > Salmoniformes > Salmonidae > Coregonus > Coregonus lavaretus. The sequence continues at coordinate 15,776,795 of NC_139995.1, read as the reverse complement.
CTGTTGCTAGGACTGGAGCTCTATGTATTATGTCGTGGTCAAAAGTTTTGAGAATGACACAAGTATTGGTCTTCACAAAGTTCGCTGCTTCAGTGTTATGAGATATTTTTGTCAGATGTTACTATGGTATACTGAATTACAATTACAAGCATTCCATAAGTGTCAAAGGCATTTATTGACAATTACATTAAGTTTATGCAAAGAGTCAATATTTGCAGTGTTCACCCTTCTTTTTCAAGACCTCTACAATCCACCCTGGCATGCTGTCAAATAACTTCTGGGCCACATCCTGACTGATGGCAGCCCATTCTTACATAATCAATGCTGGGTTATTTGTGGGTTTTTGTTTGTCCACCTGCCTCTTGAGGATTGACCACAAGTTCTCAATGGGATTAAGGTCTGGGGAGTTTCCTGGCCATGGACCCAAAATGTCGATGTTTTGTTCCCCGAGCCACTTAGTTATCACTTTTGCCTTATGGCAAGGTGCTCCATCATGCTGGAAAAGGCATTGGTCGTCACCAAACTGTTCTTGGATGGTTAGGAGAAGTTGCTCTCGGAGGATGTGTTGGTACCATTCTTTATTCATGGCTGTGTTCTTAGGCAAAAATGTGAGTGAGCCCACTCCCTTGGCTGAGAAGCAACCCCACACATGAATGGTCTCAGGATGCTTTACTGTTGGCATGACACAGGACTGACGGTAGCGCTCACCTTGTCTTCTCCGGACAAGGTGTTTTCCGGATGCCCCAAACAATCGGAAAGGGGATTCATGTGAGAAAATGACTTTACCCCAGTCCTCAGCAGTCCAATCCCTGTACCTTTTGCAGAATATCAGTCTGTCCCTGATGTTTTTCCTGGAGAGAAGTGGCTTCTTTGCTGCCCTTCTTGACACCAGACCATCCTCTAAAAGTCTTCGCCTCACTGTGCGTGCAGATGCACTCACACCTGCCTGCTGCCATTCCTGAGCAAGCTCTGCACTGGTGGTGCCCCGATCCCGCAGCTGAATCAACTTTAGGAGATGGTCCTGGCGCTTGCTGGACTTTCTTGGGCGCCCTGACGCCTTCTTCACAACAATTTAACATCTCTCCTTGAAGTTCTTGATGATTCGATAATGGTTAATTAAGGTGCAATCTTACTAGCAGCAATATCCTTGCCTGTGAAGCCCGTTTTGTGCAAAGCAATGATGACGGCACGTGTTTCCTTGCAGGTAACCATGGTTAACAGAGGAAGAACAATGATTTCAAGCACCACCCTCCTTTTAAAGCTTCCAGTCTGTTATTCTAACTCAATCAGCATGACAGAGTGATCTCCAGCCTTGTTCTCGTCAACACTCTCACCTGTGTTAACGTGAGAATCACTGACATGATGGCAGCTGGTCCTTTTGTGGCAGGGCTGAAATGCAGTGGAAATGTTTTTGGGGGATTAAGTTCATTTTCATGGCAAAGAGGGACTTTGCAATTAATTGCAATTCATCTGATCACTCTTCATGACATTCTGGAGTATATGCAAATTGCCATCATCAAAACTGAGGCAGCAGACTTTGTGAAAATTAGTATTTATGTAATTCTCAAAACTTTTGACCATGACTAGTGTATGCAGTGCTGTGGTGTGATGCTAATACAAGGTGACACCAGAGACTGGGATGGCCCCGGGCCTGACACCCCTGACACATAGGACAGGTCATGTAAGGGTCTGTCATAGCAGATTAGTGCTGACCACATTATGAGCCTGATAAACGCCTCATTACTGCTGATGAAAACACTTGAAAAGAGAACCCCGTCCCCCCGTCCCGTCCCCGTCCTCCAGACCTCCACAGGGATAGACGGTCATGGAGCCGTGCATGGGATTTTCCCATTATCCCCACTGGTCTTATTTTCACAGTACATACAGTGTGACAGTGTGCTGAGATGAATTCTATTATGTTACAGATGTTTACATGGCAGGACATTTGCACAAGTATAACAACACAAGGCAGCGTTTGACAGCCTTAAAGGCGCAGTGCAGGCAAAAATGTGATTTTCCTGTGTTTTATATATATTTCCACACAATGAGATTGGAATAATACTGTGAAATTGTGAAAATGAAGATAATGCCCTTTTAGTGTAAGAGCTGTTTGAAAAGACTGCCTGAAATTTCTGCCTGTTTTGGTGGGATGGAGTTTAGGCCTGCCTGGTGATATCACCAGGCGGTAAATTAGTTAATAGGCCAATAAGAAAGAGAATTCCAAACCTTTCTGCCAATATCAGCTAGTTCTCAGTTTTCCTCTCCCCACTCAGACCACTCACAGACAGTCCTAACAAAATTCTTGCTTGAGAAAATGCTCTTTGCTAAGAAGCTATTTTTGTTTCCTTTTGACCATTTTAATTGAAAACAATCACAGTAAGGTACTTAATTGTTACCCAGAAATTATTTGATATTGACATAAAAACAGTTGCATTGGACCTTTAATGAGAAACCCAAGACTCCCAGAATAGCAGACATCAAATGTATAGATGCCTGGTTTGAGATTAAACATTAATTTATTTGGCACCACACCCTAATGGGGTATTTTTTTCCCTTAATTATATTAACATCTAATTTTACCAGTTGAATGTAGACACAAATATTTTGTATTTGACATTCTCAGAAATATTTTATAGAAATATGCATTGCATATTTGTGGTCCTCTGTAGCTCAATTGGTAGAGCATGGCGCTTGTAACGCCAGGGTAGTGGGTTTGATCCCCGGGACCACCCATACGTAAAAATGTATGCACACATGACTGTAAGTCGCTTTGGATAAAAGCGTCTGCTAAATGGCATATTATTATATTATATTATATCATGCAAATCCATTTTTCTGGACATTGGATGATGTCAACCTAAATATTTTGGTTTGTTTTGTTAAGACACTCCAGGACCGGACTTGTCCAGAGCAAATTGTGGATAAATACTTTTTTCATCTTTCTATCTGTAAAATGCATTTTTGACGTATTTTTCCAAATAAAATTCTATCTAGAATAAATGTTTTACAACATATCAACAATTCCCTCTGGGCAAGTCTGGAGAATATATCTAAGGATAACCACACACAATTTGGTGAATGCAGATGCTTCTGAAGCTGGGGAAAATGAGTTGGCAGTTAAAGGCAAGGACACTGAATTTAGACTACCAAACGCCTATTTAGTCCCAATCACCATCTCTTCAAAGTAAGTTACTAAATATAGTCCAGTTTGTAACACTCTCAATGAAATTGTCTTTTCAATTATGTGTAATTTAATGTAGTGAGTTTTGAAATTATTGATGTATGCCCATTTTAAAGTGGTTAAAATTTATGAAAATGTTGATGACGGTAGTATGATAAACTAAAGGAAATATACATTTATCATATTTTTGACTTATGTATGTTTACTTTTTTGAAAACACTAATATTAATGGACCAAAATACCAACAAATCTCAAAATGAAATGGTAGATGCAAAAATGTAATTTCAGCCTATGGTGCCTGGCCTTAAGAACAAATTCTAATTTACAAAATGCACCATCCAAAGAACAGAAACCTTTGAAGACTAGTGTCCCCCAATCACTGTCCTTGGACATTGGGGTGCCCCAATACCCCAGAGCAAGGAGTGTTTACTATGGCTCTCTGACACTACTTCCTACACCATTTGGTCTCCCATCCAGATAAAAACCTGGTCTCACCCTACTTAGCGTCAGGTGAAAGCTAGCAGAGGGAAGCAGGGTGGTTTGGCTGATGACAAACATTAACAGCCTCCTCCTCAGACAAACATGAAGATACTATCTTGATATTGATTTGATCCAAGATTAAATAGAATCCCAGCTGCTTCCATTTCAGCCCATGCAGAAATAAGGAAAGGTCAACTTCTCTATACGACATAGAGCTGTCAAACATCAGGAGGCTCAGAAGGACAGTTCACTTTACATAACCTGCTTTGAGTGGAGTCAGGACATTATGACTTTCAACATTTAAAAACCAAACCAAATCCCACATCTATGATGCAGAAACCAATTTAAATATCTATCTATCATCAAAGAATCCTGTGAAACCACGACCAGACCGGCAGAGTTAAGAGAGTCTTTGAGGATGCCAACCATGCAGCACATGTCCCTGGCGACATGCGAGATAGATAGAAAGAGTGAGGACAATAAAGGGAGGGAGGGGGAGAGGAGAGAGGAAGGGAGGGAGGGGGAGAGGAGAGAGCGAGAGAGGGTAGGGGAGTCCCTCCCCATGGTCTATCGCAGCCTTAAAAGTCTGTCATTCTGCAGGAGGAAGAGAAGAACTTTAGGTTTGAGTATACGATTGAGATGTCACTTATGAAAGTGCTGACGGGAGAGCTGCGGCACAGGGGCCACTCGGGGGTTGAGTGGATGCATAGAGATGAGCCGCTGCACAAGGGTTTTAGGAGTACAGATGTGCCTCTCCCTGATTTTGAAGGGGTGGGTCTATCCTGTACCCTCTCTACCGCTGGGGCATACCCCAAGGTTGGACACCCATTACTCCCCCCGGGGAATCAGGTGGGCCGCTTCCCCCACTGTCGGCCTCTGTTAGGAGAGTCCAACTGTGGGTTCGCAGCCTGCTGTGTCGCCGGGGATTTTGCGATATGGAAAATCCTGGTGCCAGCGAGTTGCCTTCTCCCTGCCACGACGCCTTGGCTCATGGAGGGTGAGATAGGGTTGCCACAGTACCCAGGTCTGCAGGGCAAGCAGAAGTTGAAGGCTTCACCTTCCTTCTTGCGTAGTTCGCACTTCTGTCGCATGGTGGCGACAGAAGGCCCAAACAGTTATTTCGGCGCAATGGGAGCATAGAGAAAATCTGCCTTTTCTTTGTCAGAGAGAACAGACAAGTTGAACCACAGGGCTCTATCCCCCACCACCACAAGGCTCATGGCATGCCCACAGCCTTGGAATGGCGCCTTTGGAGGCTCGTAGGTTGAGATCCGCAACAATGCAGGACTCATCCCATTGGTCTTGGCTGGCTGTGCTTTTGACCAAGAGAGCGCTTATCTCTTGTAGCAAATCGACCTAGTACGCCAGCAGTAGGGACTGTTGTGTTGTTAGGGTTCAATGAATACACCATCATGAAAGAGAATGAATGTTTAATGAAAGAATATCGTTTTTACATCTTGTCAGGAGGCACGTATTCATACAACACTCTGTCATGTTCAACAGAGTAGCTCTCCTGCGCATGCGTTATCCTGCTCAGGCATTCTAATCAATCTAGCAAACACTATTTGCTTATATCATTACATCTCCCTTTCTTTAAACACAATTATTTTACTTTTCAAAAAAAACAATTTCTTTGTGTACTCAATGTAATAACAAAATGAATTGTAAACAGCATTTCAACCGTGTTAACAAAATTTTACTAACTATATGCTTAGTAGGACCACTAGAAAATACTACATTAGAAATTTACTGTCAACTGTTTTTAAGTGTCCTTAGAGTCTCTAACAACTCTCAATAAGTCTTTCTGGTACTTTCACTTGCCGAGTCGATCTTCTGATGGTTTGTTCTTCAACCTGGGCTACTGCTGCCAGAGCTGTGCTTTCAGCCTCTTCAATTGCTTGGAAGGCAGCCACGGTGTGTCCTTTATTTAAAGAGGGAAATCAAGCTGATTGTAACTGTTATAGGCCAATTTCTATCTTGCCCTGTTTATCAAAAGTGTTGGAAAAACCTGTCAATAATCAACTGACTGGCTTTCTTGATGTCTATAGTATTCTCTCTGGTATGCAATCTGGTTTCCGCTCAGGTTCTGGATGTGTCACTGCAACCTTAAAGGTCCTAAATTATGTCACCATTGCCCTTGATTCTAAGCAATGTTGTGCTGCTATTTATGTTTGAACTTGCATTAGAGAATTACGGTCTATTATCCCTGAAGACTTCACTTGCCACCCGTGTCTGGAGAATATGGATTTCATACATGTTATCACAGCGTCTGTGGTGGTGGTATTCAGCCTACAAACCTCTGGATACAGGGAGTAGTAGTCTGTGACAACAAGGTGATCCATTCCATTACATATGAAAAGGTCAGCTCCTACCTTTTGGTATGGTCTCTCAGGTGCAGGGTGGGGCATTAATGGCTCTGCAGGGTTGCTTGCTTGGTATTTCAGACGTATTACAGTTTGATACTTCGTCTGTCACATATTGGTTGATTCTGGGCCAATAAATTACTTCACATGCTCTCTTCTCAATTTCTAGGTGCCCTGCATTAATATTTTTAACATTTCCTTCCTCAGACTTTTCGGAATTACTATTTTGCTTCCTTTGTAGACAATGTTTTTAACTACTGTCAGCTCAGCTCTGCAGTTCCAGTATTCGGTTATGTCTTGTGAGCAGTCTTGGTTCATCCATTGATGATTGTTTTCTTCAGGTTTGTCAGTGTTGTGTCTTTTTCTGTCTCAGTCCGTATGATTTCCATCTTCCATCTGCGACTGGCAATGCTATTGTGATCATGTCCACGTATGCTTTCACTTCTTAATCTGCTTTGGTACTCGCTAGCGCCTCCAGGTCTACAGCTCTAGAAAGAGTGTCTGCTGTGTACATCATCTTTCCTGGAGTGTATGCTACATTCAGAGCATAGCGTTGTAGTTTGATCATCATTCTTTGAGAATCATCAGTTTATCACTGTCTGTCTCTGTCTGGCTTTCCACCACAGAAACTATTTTCACTAGGTTCAGTCTGTAACAAGCTGATAAGCCTAGTATAGCCTGCACATCCTTGGGTATTATGATGAATGATGAATGACAATGTGTGCACAGTGTTCTTGTATGACACTTTGGCAATGCACTTCCCTTTAACTGGAATCTCAGCACCTGCATAACCTTTAACTTTAGCATGCAGTTTCGGTCTTGGCCTTATACTCTTAAACTCAGTCTCTGATATCACATTCACCTGTGCACCTGTATCCAGTTGAAATCGAATAATACTGTCATTCACCTGTAAAGAAAGAATCCAATCCTTCTGTTTTCCTGTTTCTTCAGATACAGCATCCACATAGAACTCCTGTAGTTCATTTTCACTCACTGCATCTGCTTGGTTTTGCTTCCCTTGATTCTTACAACAACGAGCATAGTGGTTATTTTTGTTGCATTTGTTGTACGTCTTGCCGTATGCAAACAATTATTCAGAGGATGTTGTGTTCCACAACGACAACATGCTTTTTGGTTATCATTTTCCATCCTATTTTTATTTTTGGCAAGTCGCTCGCCTTTTTTCACATAGCCACTCTTTTTGTTTGATCTGTGCGTGTCCTGTTTCCTGTTTTTTCATTGCGTCCACGGTGCAACTTCCATCACCAAACAGTTATTTTGCCTGTGATTTCACTGTCTCTGCAGCCCTACACAGTGCTATAGCTTTATCCAAGTCCAGGTCTTGCTGTCTTAGCAGCCTCTCTCTCAGCCCATTATCTGGTATTCCGCACACAATCCTGTCTTTTATCAGAGAAAAAGACAGTCTGCCAAACTCACACATCTTACTCCTGTTGCGCAATTCAGTCAAATACTGTATTTATCAATGGATTCTCCGGATTTCTGAGTGCAAGTGATAAATCTGTGCCTCTCAAACGTCACGTTTTGTTTTGGTATACAGTAAGCTTCAAACTTCTCTAATCTTGACATCAACTTCAGTCTATCTTCCTCTTCAGCTAACTCAGTTATTGTTCACATCCAGTGCCTCTTCCCCAATCACATGAAAGAACCCTGACGCTTTCATCTTTTCACATCAGTTTCAATCGCGGCTAGGTACAGTTCAAAATGTTGTTTGAATCTTTAAAAATGTTCAGCTACATTGGCAGTAAACTGAAGTTTTGGCGGTGGATGTAAACCTTACATTTTCAGCTCATTATCTACGTTTCCCATGTACAGTGCCTTCGGAAAGTATTCAGACCATTGACTTTGTCCGCATTTCACAACCTTATTCTAAAATGGATTAAATAAATAAAAATCCTCAGCAATCTACACACAATACCTGTCACGATCGTTGAGAGACGGGTCAGACCAAGGTGCAGCGTGATATGCATACATATTTATTAAGACGAATAAACACCTGACAAAATAACAAAACAATGAAAACGTGAAGTCCTATGGGCTATACACACAACAAGCCTAACAGGAACACAAACAAGATCCCACAACTAAGGTAGGCACCCAGGCTACCTAAGTATGATCCCCAATCAGAGACAACGAGCGACAGCTGCCTCTGATTGGGAATCACACCCGGCCAAACATAGAAATACAAATACTAGAATCCAACATAGAAATACATAACATAGAACTCAAACTGAACTCACACCCTGACCCAACCAACAAGAGTTCTTTAGGTCAGGGCGTGACAGTACCCCCCCCCCCCAAAGTGCGTACTCCGGCCGCACCAATCTGATTCATTAGGGTCTAGTCTGGACCTCGGCGCGATGCTTCCCCTCTCCTTCCTCCCATGATGCACCACGCCCTGTCTGGACCCTGGTGTGGGAGACTCCGAACCTGGAGAGGGGCTGACGTCTGGGCCTGGATCGGCAATCCTCCCGCGACGCACCAAGCCCTGTCTGGACCCTGGTGTGGGAGGCCCCGACCCTGGAGAAGGGCTGACTTCTGGGTCTGAAGTGGAGCCGCTGACCGGAGCTGAACTGGACCCCGGTGGAGCGGACTGCTCTGGCTCCGGAGTGGAACCGCTGACCGAAGCTGGACTGGGCACCGGTGGAGCGGACTGCTCTGGCTCCGGAGTGGATCCGCTGACCGGAGCTGAACTGGACCCCGGTGGAGCGGACTGCCCTGTGCGCCTCCAGTCCAGTACGGCCCGTACCTGCTCCCCGCACCAAACCAGTGGTGCGTGTCGCCAGCCCGGTACGTCCCATACCTGCTCCCCGCACAAAACCAGTGGTGCGCGTATCCAGCCCAGTACGGCCCGTACCTGCTCCCCGCACCAAACCAGTGGTGTGTGTCATGTCAGTGGTGTGTGTCAAGATTCTCTGGTCTGATGAAACCAAGATTGAACTCTTTGGCCTGAATGCCAAGCATCTCGTCTGGAGGAAACCTGGCACCATCCCTACGGTGAAGCATGGTGGCAGCAACATGCTGTGGGGATGTTTTTCAGCGGCAAGGACTGGGAGACTAGTCAGGATCGAGGCAAAGATGAATGGCGCAAAGTACAGAGAGATCCTTAATGAAAACCTGCTCCAGAGCACTCAGGACCTCAGACTGGGGTGAAGGTTCACCTTCCAACAGGACAACGACCCTAAGCACACAGCCAAGACATGGCAGGAGTGGCTTCGGGACAAGTCTTTGAATGCCGTTGAGTGGACCAGCCAGAGCCCGGACTTGAACCCGATCGAATATCTCTGGAGAGACCTGAAAATTGCTGTGCAGCAATGCTCCCCATCCAACCTGACAGAGCTTGAGAGGATCTGCAGAGAAGAATGGGAGAAACTCTCCAAATACAGGTGTGCCAAGCTTGTAGCGTCATACCCAAGAAGACTTGAGGCTGTAATCGCTGCCAAAGGCACTTCAACAAAGTACTGAGTAAAGGGTCTGAATACTTATGTAAAAGTGATATTTACGTTTTTTATTTATAATAAATGTGCAAAAATCTGACATCATGTTGTGTTGTTAGGGTACAATGAATACACCGTAATGAAAGAGAATTCATGTTTACTGAAAGAATATAGTTTTTCCATCTTGTCAGGAGGCACATATTCATACAACTCTCTGTCACGTTCAACTGTCACAGAGTAGCTCTACTGCACATGCAACAAAGTGTGTGGTTTGGATCTTGCTGGACAGGGGCTTGTCCAAGTTAAGTTTGGCTTCTGCCACGCATGCTGGTGCCGCTGGGAGGAGTTGTTTCTCCGGGATGGTGTGAGAGGGGAGTTTCCTCCCATTGAACCAGTCCCTTTCGGCGCTGCCGCCCCCCACGGGTGCAGGCCAGTCGATACTGAGCTTGGTCTCTGCCCATTTACAGACATCGACAAGCCCGAATTCTTCATTGGGTGCCGATGCAGCACTGAGGACGGAAGAGATTCTCGAGCCGGGAGGTGAGTTTCCTGTTCCTCAACTCCCTCATCGATTTGGAGTATTTCTTCCTAATCCATATCGAGGTTCTCGTCCTCCTCGCCCGCTGTTTCGTATTGATACAGCGATTCGAGGGCCCCGTATTCCATTGCCTCCTCCCAAGACGGTAGGGTTTGTGGGTTAGCGTCATCACCCGAAGGCTGTGAGGGCGACGAGTCTTGTTTGGGGTTTGCTCTGTGCACTTGCCAGTTTGCAGGCAGTTTCCTACAGTGCATGCAGAACTCTGGGTTAGCGAATGATGCCACAGCGTGCTCAAAACCCAAGCAGGTGATACACATGGGATGTGCCTCTGGATCCAATAGTTGAAGTGCGTTTCCCTCACACTTCCTCCCTGCTCCCTGCATCAGCAGCCTGCTTACCCAAGACAACAGCCCCAGGGTAAAATGCACAGCATTTGGCCTGGATAACAAGATGCTCCCGTTATTAAAGAGGAGAGAGCTGGCAGCCCTTCCCCCTGAGGATCATGGGCCTATGATGGAGGATGTGTGATCCATGACTGAGATAAACATTCCAACAACTGCTGCATCTGCTTCACATCGCTTGGCCGAGCTTGTAAGGCATCACATCATCTCACTGAGGAATCTTTTGACAGGGTCTGCCCTCAATCTCTGCCCTCAATCTCACACCATTGAGGAATGCCATGAACAAGGATGCAATGAGAGCAGCAATTATCATTCACACTTCCTGGTAATTAGGGCTGTGTTAGAACTGTGCTTCTTGAGTAGGGACTGTGGCTATGTGTGCTCGCTCAAAGATCAACTGAAGGCAATAAACAACTTCTCTGGTAGAAAACGGCCTATATGGCATCGATATTAGTCAGCAATATTTATTATAGTGTCAAAATGGACTACAAAGTGTAAATAGGATCATTTTGGTCATAAAGTCAGTCTCGTCCAAAACAGAGTTTTGAAGGGTAACGTAACAGTTTTCTTCGGATTGGGTTCATTTAAATCCTGCCCACAACTGGCAGCACCCAAGTAATCATCAGTTCGGAACGCAGCTGCACGTGACCCGATCTTAATGCCCATGGTCAATTTGGTTTGACATTTGATATCCCAATGGGGCTAGTTAGGGAGCATCAGTGAATTTCACAATGTACATGGAACAATATTTTAAAATGTCAATAGTGCCACATTTCAATGACTTAAAAAAACTCTAACCAACTACAAATTCTAGAAAGTCATATACAAATATTGAAAGCATTTAATGAGATAACTAAAAGATGTGCAACATAAAAATATTGTCCCATTTACATTGCATCATTTATTGACGGTCCCTAACTAGCCCCAGAGATAGGCTAACCAAAATCTAACCGATTTTTCCACAGTCACACACCAGCTGAAGCTAATTGGGCAAAATAAGTTGGCTAGCTTGCTAGCTAGTCTAGGCTACTTCCAGACACAAGACCTGATCAGACTGTTTCAACTTATCTAGGTAAGAGTGACTGTAACTGTGTACTGTTTTGGCAGAATGAAAGTACAAATGCTTCCCACGTTCGAACTCACAGACAAAGAGACACCCACATCAAAGCACGCCTCCAAGACCCAAATCTCGTTCTCAGTCGCATCTCCTAATGAGGATAATTGAAACCGAGGCTAAATCAGGAAGTTCAACAACATTTTGCTTTGGGCCCCCAAAAGGCTAGGGCCGGCTCTGACTGCATGTGTGGGTAGGATGTGGGTACGCAGATCCGCGGGCCACTGTGGCCCCTCATGATGAGTTCAGAGTTTTTGTGGCCCCCACCCCCATCAATGTTTCTCATCCCTGGCTTAGAGGGATAATGATTAAAGGGTTTCTTAAAGGGATGTATTGTGTACCGGTTGCTATTGAGGAACTAATAAATAAATAAAAACTCTGCTGTGTTGATATTGATTATTACTGGGCACTTTTTTACCAAAATGAGACAACAGCAGAATTACAGAATTATCAAATTACATTTGATAGACACATTTTGATTGATGCATGGCAATCAGAGAGTGACAAAAGAAAGAACAAGCAAAAAAGATTCACACTCTTGCCCTTTTGTTACATTTGCTATCAAGGACATGCAGTCTTTCACTGCAGCCATTCAGACAAATCATTGCCATTGTACCCTTAACACTTTTAGAAAGATAATTTCCAGTCTATTCAAGGGTACCACATATATTATGCAGTGCGCAGTTAAATGACTGTTAAATCGTTTTTTCATAGCTTTTTTTCTTGTCTTCTATACTAGACAATCTCACAATTGTTTTTTAGCATACTGCCATTAAATCCATATATGAGTGAATAATTGGAAGACTACTCTTATCCAATTCCATTCTGATTAGATGGTGTCCATTTTTACCATTCATTTGGGATTGAGGCATGCATATCCCCTATGCATACAGAGGGATCTACACACAACATAGGATGTGGAATATGAGTTCAGCTCAACTGGACTACACTGAGGTATGAAAATGACAAACTGTGAATTTGGGGGGTGAACTATCCCTTTAAGAGGTTTCTATACCACCCTAAGTTAAAACATTAATATGAAATCACACAAGGACACTTAACTGCAAGTATATGCCTCCAGTAAATGCACTGCTTCTGAGATACAGTCTGGATAACAGCTGCGTCACACTGACAGTTAGGAATATGGATATAGACAGGCAATGCTCTGTGAAAGTAAACTGACAGTTATTTATATTTTTTTCCCTGCGCTTGGAGGTAAAATTGCACTTCATAGTCGTAATGCTTTTTGGACTGAAATAAATCAGTGCCGTGCTCATATCCATCATGACAGTCATCTGTGGTCTGGTCTAGTCTGGCGCTGCAGGATGCCTCTCTCACAGAGCACTGCTACTAAGGTGATGCGACACCCAGAGGCATTTATATTGTGAATTGGCCTGCTTGCCTTCGCCTAGCAGTAACTTGGATTCAGCGATTACAGATTGTGGAGTTATACATTTGGCAAACTTTTCTGACTGCAGTGAAAAAAACATTGTGCTGGCTGAAACGAAGCCTACGAGAAAGTGTCAGTATGTATTTCAGACTGCATCAATTGTGTAATTATGATGATATTTACAGTGTGAGATTTTTTTATTGAACAAAGCTATGTCAATCAGGTACATCATCTGAGTTACAGTATGTACAATATTTTCTTGAGCCTTGAGTCTCTGTCCATAAGTGCGTGCATACATGCTCCTGTGCTCCTGTGTGTGTGTGCCTCCCCACCTCAGTGTGTGGACTGTCAGTGATGTATCTGTGTTGGGCCAGAGCATTGGGCTGTGGGGAGGCAGTGATAGTGATGAATCTATGCAGAGGGCTGGATGTCTTCCTGGTCCCAACGGCAGGCTCCTCAGTCCCAGCCCAACCCACCACAGCCCAGCTCCGTGATTAAAGACTGGGTCTGGCATCTCCTCTCCTCCCAGACCTCTTATTTCACCTAGGGCTAGGTTATTAGCTCCAATGGGTTTCCTTTTCGCCAGTTGATAACCATTCTTCTTGCCTTTTAGTCAATGTCACAGTAATGGGTTTTGTCCCATTTATCAGATCTCCTTTCTCCCATACAGTCCCCTTTGACAACAGGCTCGGCTCACGTTAAATATCTCGCTGCTTCGTGTACTCTCCCTAGCAGCTGTTTTTGGAATGCCCACTCTGAGAGAGAGAGGCCCTTTCGGTGTTTTCACCTTCAACAGGAAGGGAGTCTCTCCCCCTAAGTGCTCTTGAAGCAGTAATTTCTTTCATATCTCAATGACTCTAAGTGCTTTGGGATTCCTTCACAAGTATCCCTAGCAGCAACAACACAGAGTGACGTTATATGACTGATGTTTTGCATGGTCAGTGAATAGCCATAAAGTACCAGACATCCCTCATGAGAATGACAATAAGAGAGAGAGAGCAGTGGGCCAAGGTCAGTGGATTGTTTGGATTCCTACTTCAAGGAACAATGTAAATTAAAACCCTAATTGCTTCAAACGACAAGCAAGGCCGACAGTGTATGTTAATTATTTCTAACATGTATGGTAGCAGAGAATCAATAAATGTATCTCTGTTTCATAATCAACCACACTGGTCTCATAGACTAGACGTAACATAGTAAATGTAAATCAGGGAGACTCAAATTAGGATGATATGTTAGTATGAAATGCATGTCCTTGCCAGGTTATTTAAAGGACAGTGTCATGAGCCCTCTCACTCCACCGGGTTACCACCTTTATTTGTTTCCACTATCTTCCACTTTGCTCACCACTCTCTCTCTACTCAGCCTAACTAGCTCCACCTGTCCCTGCTCTGCTCGGCTCTAATTACTCTGCCAGCTGCGCTGCATTACCCACTAACCTCTCCCAGTATTTAAAGTCCTGTCTTTCAGCTCTCCTTTGTCAGATCGTCTGCAAAGCTCACACCCGGAACCTGTTTGCTCGCGCTTCTGGCTCACCCTTGTTTTGTGACCCCGGACCTGCCTGATTCTTGGATACTCTTCTGCCCCAGGGAAACCAGACCTGCTTTCTGCCATTACGACTCCTGACTACTCTTCGACCCCGGTAACTCTGACCAGCCTTCTGCCTTGCTACAACGTGTTTGGATTTCCCTTGAACTGTACTTCTGCCTTGTTTCATCCGCCCCGTTGTGTCTGTGTTTCCTCCCCCCCAGGACTTCTGGACCACCAACCACCGGCGTCATCGGACGCATCGCTGCCACTGGGGGGGGGCACAGACCCAGCACATTGGACGGAATAACCCCTGGAGCCTTCACTCACTCCCTACTTCCCTTTTCCCTTAAGTTTAATAAACTTTCTGGTGTGACGCAATTGTGGTCCTCTTGTCGTCTGTCTGAACCGTGACAGTACGATCTGACCATTATGGACTCAGCGCACACTTCCCCCGACATGGAAACCGAAGAACCTGAGCAACCCACCGCCATGCTACGCCTGGAACACACTGAGAGAGAGCTAGGCCGCATGAGCGGCGACATCACCTCTCTGCTTCAGGTCGGCCACCAACAGCATCAGCAGTTCCAGCAGCACCAGCAGCAGTCCCAGCAGCAGCAACAACAACTCGCCATGATCATCCAACTCCTCACCAACCTTACCCCAGCCAGTCTGCCCACCAGCCCTGCCTCCGAGTTACCTGCCCCGGTCATTGCAGCCGCTGCCCCGGAACCCAAGATTGGAAACCCCGAGCGGTTCAACGGCGATTCTACCCAGGTCCGGCCATTCCTGACTAGCTGCCGACTTCAGTTCTCCTTGCAGCCAAGGACCTTCGCCACGGAGGGGGCTAAGGTCGGGTATGCCATCACTCACCTGACGGGCCGAGCTCGACTCTGGGGAACAGCAGAGTTCGAACGGCAAACCCCCGCATGTGCAACCTTCGACCTGTTTGCTGAGGAGATGCTGAAGGTGTTTGACCTGGATTCACCAACCGCAGAGGCGTCTCGTGAACTGTTCAGTATTCGACAAGGCAGACGTACAGTCGCAGACCATTCCATCGACTTCCGAACCCTGGCAAGACGAAGTTCTTGGAACACACCATCGTTGGTGGACGCGTTCTTCCATAGCTTGGCTGACTATATCAAGGACGAGTTGGTCTCCCATGAACTGCCTTCCACTCTTGATGAAGCCATCGCACTGACTGTCCGGATCGACAGAAGGATACAGACCCGTCGTCGTGAGAGGGGGCGCCAAGGTCCACCAACTACCGGCATTCGGAGAGATCCGACTGGGCTCCTGTCAGCTACTGCCACTCACCCAAGTCAGCTTGATCAGTCTGAGCCTATGGAGATTGGGCGAGCCTCTCTCACTCCTGCAGAGCGCCAGCGCCGCTTCACCTCAAACCTCTGCCTCTATTGTGGAGGTGATGGACATCGTGTGGTAACCTGCCCTTTAAAAGCCGAAGCTCACCGGGCATAGGGGGAGTCCGGTTGAGCTCAATGACCATCCAGTCCTCCGACCGCAA
Organism: Coregonus lavaretus; assembly: GCF_964263955.1. NCBI lineage: Eukaryota > Metazoa > Chordata > Actinopteri > Salmoniformes > Salmonidae > Coregonus > Coregonus lavaretus. The sequence goes on along the minus strand of NC_139995.1, from coordinate 15,760,821 downwards.
ACCCCTGCTGCAAGTTCACCTCCGCCTCTCTGACTCAACTCACACCCTGGCTGCTCTGGTGGATTCTGGCGCCGAAGCCAACATAATGGACATCAAGCTGGCACGCCAACTGGGACTGGAGAACCTCCGTTTGACACCTCCTATTCCTGCCCGGGCACTGGACGGACACTTACTCGGATCGGTCACTCATGTCACGGCCCCGGTCTTGATGGGTCTGTCCGGAAACCATCAAGAAACTATCCAGTTTCACCTGCTCCCCTCTCCAGGCCAACCCCTCATCCTGGGTTACCCATGGCTCCGCCGGCACAACCCTCAGCTCGACTGGGTGACCGGGGTGATCAGGGAGTGGGGAGAGGACTGCCACCGAACCTGCCTGCTTGCTGCCGCACTACCCCCTCGGCCAGTACCTACTAACTCCGCTCCTGACCTCTCCCATGTCCCAGAATGCTACCATGGTCTCAGAGAAGTGTTTAACAAAGCAAGAGCCACATCTCTGCCCCCTCACCGACCGTACGACTGTGCCATCGACCTCCTCCCTGGAACAGCCCCTCCAAGGGGCCGTCTTTATTCGTTGTCTGCTCCTGAAAGAAAGTCCATGGAGGATTACATCAATGACTCTCTGTCCACAGGATTGATCCGTTCATCTTCATCTCCGGCTGGTGCTGGCTTCTTCTTTGTGGGGAAGAGGGACGGATCTCTTCGCCCCTGCATCGACTACAGGGGACTCAACGACATCACAGTGAAAAACCGTTACCCTCTCCCTCTGCTCACCTCTGCTTTTGAGTTGCTCCAGGGAGCCACTGTTTTTACCAAGTTGGATCTCAGAAACGCTTACCACCTAGTGCGGATCCGGGAGGGAGATGAATGGAAGACCGCATTCAATACACCAACAGGCCACTACGAGTATCTGGTTATGCCTTTTGGCCTCACCAATGCTCCTGCTGTGTTCCAGGCTCTAGTGAATGATGTACTGCGGGACATGTTAAACAAGTTTGTCTTCGTTTACCTGGATGACATCTTAATCTACTCCAGAAACCTGTCTGAACACACCCGCCATGTCCAGCAAGTCCTTCATCGTCTTCTGGAGAATTCCCTCTACGCCAAGGCAGAGAAATGTGAGTTTCACGTCAAGACAGTGGCCTTCCTGGGGTACATAGTGGCAGAGGGAAGTATCCAAATGGATCCTGCCAAAGTATCAGCAGTCACTTCATGGCCAGTTCCGGAGAACAGAAAGAAGCTGCAACAGTTTCTGGGGTTTGCTAACTTCTATAGAAAGTTTATCCGGAACTACAGTACCGTTGCTGCCCCTCTCACTGCTCTAACCAGCACCAAGCAACCCTTCACCTGGACCCCAGCAGCCGACAAGGCCTTCAGTACCCTCAAGGTAAGGTTCACCTCCGCTCCCATCCTCCAGATGCCTGATGTGGACCGGCAATTCATTGTGGAGGTGGACGCCTCGGATGTGGGAGTTGGTGCTGTGATTTCTCAGTGGGCTGCGGAGGATAGGAAGCTCCATCCCTGTGCCTTTTTCTCACGTCGGTTGTCCCCCTCTGAGTGCAATTACGACATAGGGAACCGAGAGCTGCTGGCTGTGAAGCTTGCCTTGGAGGAGTGGCGTCACTGGCTGGAGGGGTCCACCATTCCATTTCTCGTTTGGACCGATCATAAGAACTTGGAGTACATCCGCACGGCCAAACGGTTGAACTCCAGGCAGTCCCGCTGGGCCCTGTTCTTCACCAGGTTTAATTTCACTCTGTCATACCGGCCTGGATCACGCAACACCAAGCCAGACGCCCTCTCCCGTCAATTCCAGAAGGATGACAACCCCTCCAAGGATCCTGTGTCGATTCTGCCAAGTCCCTGCATCGTAGCAGCTCTGACCTGGGCTGTTGAGGAACAGGTGCTGGAAGCTCTCCGTAACCAGCCCGGTCCCAGCACTTGCCCAGCTGACCGCCTTTTTGTCCCCGAAAACCTGAGGTCCCAGGTCGTTCAGTGGGGACATGACTCCCGCCTAGCTTGTCACCCTGGCTCCACCCGCACTTACAACCTGCTCGCCCAGAGGTTCTGGTGGCCCTCTCTGAGAAAGGATGTACGGGAATTCGTCCAAGCCTGCCCCATCTGCAACCAACACAAGTCGTCCTGCCAGCCCCCAGCCGGATTGCTGCAGCCCCTGCCTGTGCCCAGACGTCCCTGGTCTCACATCGCCCTTGACTTTGTCACGGGGCTGCCCCCTTCAAGTGGCATGACCGTCATTCTCACCATAGTTGACCGATTCAGCAAGATGGCACACTTCATTCCCCTCCCCAAGCTCCCAACCGCCAAGGAGACCGCCCAGGTGGTCCTGGAACACGTCTTCCGGATCCACGGACTGCCAAAGGATGTAGTTTCTGACCGTGGTCCACAATTCTCCTCCGCTTTTTGGAAGGAGTTCTGTCACCTGCTGGGAGCCACAGTCAGTCTGACTTCCGGATTCCATCCCCAATCCAATGGGCAGTCAGAGCGGGCAAATCAGGAGCTCGAGAAGGCACTGCGATGCATGACTTCACGCAACCCCCACTCCTGGTCGCAGCAATTGACATGGGTGGAGTACGCACACAATTCTCTGACCTGCTCTGCCATCGGTATGTCCCCTTTCCAATGTGTTTATGGTTACCAGCCTCCTCTATTTGCCAGCCAGGAAGGGGAGGTTACTTGCCCATCTGCACTTGCTTTTGCCCGTCGATGTCGCCGCACCTGGTCACAAGCCCGAGCCACACTTCTCAGATCCGTTGCCAGCTACACTACCGGGGCCAACCGTCGGAGAATCCCTGCTCCCACCTACCATGTTGGTCAAAGGGTGTGGTTGTCGTCAAGGAACCTGCCACTCAGGGTGGAGTCGCAAAAGCTGGCACCTCGGTTCATTGGCCCATTCCCTATCATAAGAGTGATTAGCCCAACTGCTGTCCGGCTCCAACTGCCTAATTCCATGAGGGTGCACCCCACTTTCCATGTGTCTAAGATTAAGCCCATTCATGAGAGTCCGCTGGTCCCTGCTGCGCCTTGTCCTCCTCCTCCACAGCTCGTCGATGGTGGTCTGGTTTACACCGTCCGCCGCCTGCTTCGGTCCAGACGGAGGGGTAGGGGTCTCCAGTACCTCATTGACTGGGAGGGCTATGGACCTGAGGAAAGGACCTGGGTGCCAGCTAGTCGGATTGTGGATAGGACTCTCATCACCGCCTTCCACCAACGGCATCCTGATCAACCTGCAATCCGTAGGGGCCGCCCCAGAGGGATCCCTAACCGTCCTGCCCGCTCGGCTTCCTGTCCTGTGCCTGATCCTGTCTCGGGACCTGTCCCATCTCCCGACCACGGCCCTCCGGCTTCCTCCGAGGATGAGGACGTTCGCTCGGACCGTTCGGAGGAGTTCTAGCCCTCCTCCGGCTCCCCTCCTCCCGCCCGGCGTGGTGTTGCTCTTGGGATTTCTGGGGCCGTCCCTTGGGGGGGGGGTTCTGTCATGAGCCCTCTCACTCCACCGGGTTACCACCTTTATTTGTTTCCACTATCTTCCACTTTGCTCACCACTCTCTCTCTACTCAGCCTAACTAGCTCCACCTGTCCCTGCTCTGCTCGGCTCTAATTACTCTGCCAGCTGCGCTGCATTACCCACTAACCTCTCCCAGTATTTAAAGTCCTGTCTTTCAGCTCTCCTTTGTCAGATCGTCTGCAAAGCTCACACCCGGAACCTGTTTGCTCGCGCTTCTGGCTCACCCTTGTTTTGTGACCCCGGACCTGCCTGATTCTTGGATACTCTTCTGCCCCAGGGAAACCAGACCTGCTTTCTGCCATTACGACTCCTGACTACTCTTCGACCCCGGTAACTCTGACCAGCCTTCTGCCTTGCTACAACGTGTTTGGATTTCCCTTGAACTGTACTTCTGCCTTGTTTCATCCGCCCCGTTGTGTCTGTGTTTCCTCCCCCCCAGGACTTCTGGACCACCAACCACCGGCGTCATCGGACGCATCGCTGCCACTGGGGGGGGGCACAGACCCAGCACATTGGACGGAATAACCCCTGGAGCCTTCACTCACTCCCTACTTCCCTTTTCCCTTAAGTTTAATAAACTTTCTGGTGTGACGCAATTGTGGTCCTCTTGTCGTCTGTCTGAACCGTGACAGACAGCTCTATTGCCATCCATAATTCAATAGATTCCAGTGTAGTTCATTAGGAAGCAGAGCACAAATCACCTTGTGTTGAAGATGAACAATGATATAATTGAGAGCCACTTTACATCAAATGTGTTGATTGAGATTCGAACACGCAACCTATGGGTTGCTAGACATTCGCGTTATACGTCCACCCATCCACCCTGAGTGAACAACTAACCAACCACCCTCCTTTCGTTTTTGCGCCTTAAGTAACCTTCTATCATATGTAACCATACCAAACAGGGCTTAAAATGTACTTTTTGGTCCTCCATTAAAATATCTACCAACCACTGAGATTTTTCTTACCAGACAATTTTCTTTTTGGCATAATTGCATTAAAAAAACAAGAAACGTATTAGTAAGAAGTAATGTGCTATATTGCACAATTTCATTTCATTTTTTATGACCTGTCTTTAACCAAAATTTCAGATGAGACAAAATATTTAGCTGCCCCTTTAAGGGCAGGAGGTTACCATGGTAACTGGACCACTCAAGTCATGTCAGGTGAGTCTGTGAGATTTGGGATCTGACTAGGAAGGCAGTCTCTTCACTATAAATTGAAGCAGCCGACACATACTAACGTTGAAAAACAACCGAGCTTGTGAACAAAACAATGTAAATAGCCAAGAAACAATGAATCAGCAGGAATTCACTCAATGTGCACAGCTCCCCTGCCAGGCAGTGTTGCTGTGCTTGGTGGGATATAGGATTCTTATTTTTTTTTGCAATTAGCAGCTATGAAACAAAACAGCAGAAGTACTTTGAAAACAGCTACTGCAGCATTTTTCTGATATAAATCTCAACTTCCACATATGCTCATACTTGACTTTTGACTCTATTTTTATTCGCGAATGTAATGCTCGCACTGTAGAGCCCCTCAAATTGACCACCCGCCAACGTCCCTTACAAAAATGTGTCATAGTTTTTTGGTCACTACCATGGCAGGAAAATACCATGGTATTTGCACCAGTACCATGGTATTTTCCTGCCATGGTAGTGACCAAAAAAAAACATGATATTTTTTTAATTGTACTAGTTACAATTTTTACTAGCAGCATGTAGTGAAACATGAAAGCATGGTAGTTTACAATGTATTATGATGGTCTGTGTCCCACCGTTTTTCGGGTAAAGTGACCAAAAACATAGTAATTTATGGTACTCACATAATGCAACATTGACTACTCATTCTGCAATGTCAAACGTAGGCCTAGTACCCTCTTAAACCCCTTTAGCTCATAGTGAAAAACCACAACACACATCGTCGTGCACCCTCTTAGACCTTGGGACCGGGATAGGGTATGGTGAGAAGAATGAAGGGAGTCTGAAACCTTAAAGATTTAAAATAGTTTATCTGGTGCTTCTCTCTTCAATACAGTTTTCAATTGTCTCTCTCTCATTCAACTGACTTGGCTACCCTTATACAATTCTAAATAGCCAAACAACTAAAAAACAATTTGTAAAAAGGTATTATCATCTTATCTCATAGATACATTTTCTTCATGTAATTCTCAACACATCCCTAAAAACAGCAAGTTATAATTGTGTTCGTAAATTCAATCTAGAGTGCCAGAGTGCGCTCTGGGCGTTCGTAAATTCAGAGCGTCGTCAGATTGTCCGTTTGTAAATCCAGAGTTTCGCTCTCGGAGCGTTCAGAGCGCACATTGGACTCTCTGGCCAAGGAGTAGGGTTGATTTGAGCGTTCTGACCTCACAATAGCAGTCAAGCACCCAAGCTAACTGGCTACTTGCAGACACAAACAAGAGAACACCTCACTCTGACCATATTACTCGCCCTAACAGAGCGTTGGTGATTGTAACTGCTTGGCGACAATTGAATTACCTTTTTTATTCAACGAGTGTTGTGCGTTAGGAAATTCATCCGTTATTAAATCGGAGTAGATATCCAGAGTGAATTTTCGAATGCACCCAATGTTTGCCTTAATTATTAAACAACAGTAACATGCAAAACACAAAAAACTGAACAGCCAGAGGGATTGCACAAATAAATAATGAAGAAGAAAAAAAAATGGGAAAAAATGAACAAATCTACATTATATCAAAACAAATACAGAGATGTAGCAAAAACATTTTTGAGACATTTTGTTTTGCATACGTTTTAATGATTGTAAATAGTTAAATTAAAAGAAGGGGCTTTTTCTTCATACATTTTGATTTGTGTATGAAAAATGTTCCTATTCAAATTAAGAGATTTATGAAATACTGATGTTCAATTGTAGAATCAGTGTAGTAAAATAATGTCAAACTTAGATATTTCAATGGTTGTATGCATTTTGTTGCCAAAATATAGTATCACATCAGTCCAGAACACCTCACTATGTAAACAAATACAAAATAAATGTTCAATAGATTCAGTTTCTAGTTCACAAAAACGGAATTTACTGGTAACAGGTATATATTTAGAAATCAAGCTATTACACGGGTAGAATCTATGGATACTCTTAAAGGAGATCTCCTTTACTTTATTGGTCACCATAAAATTGTGTGGAGTGAGCCAAGCACGGCGCCAGGTCACATCAAACGATGAAGCCCAACAAAATATAGCAGAAGGAATAGAATTCCTGTAGAAAATATCCCTAAATAAATTATTGTTGAATTTCTTATCTGGTAAACCTATGCCATTCACCTGGATATCGCTTACAATAGGAGATGTTCCAGAATAGGCATAATTCTGTAGTAAAGATTTTATCCCACTAGGTATAGCTTTTATAACAGTGTCATATTCCTTACTTGAAACCTCAAAGTTGTATCTTTCCATTAATTCTCTCCGCGTAAATAGGTTACCACTAATCCTAACTAATTGGCTGAGAAGGACAATGTTTTTCGAGAACCAATTACGGTAAAATAACATGTTGTTTCTATGTAATATCAACCCATTATTCCATACAAAACATTTATGAGGTGAAAAGTTGTGTTTATACAGCAAAGCCCAGCACATTAAAGCCTGCTTGTGAAAAGCTGCCAATATAAGGACATTGTAGTAAGAAATTAAGCCCTAGCTTCTGAAAAACAAAATGAGGTACAATATTCCAAAAACTATGAGGATTTTTTAAGTACCTTTTAACCCAGTTGATTTTTTATATCTGATTAAAGAGAGTGAAGTCTAAGACATTTATACTGCCATCACAAACCCTGTTGGTGATAACATCTCTTTTTATCCTATGTGGCTTGTTTTTCCATGTGAAGTTGTACAGTAGCCTATCTAAGGTACAGCAAGTGGATTTGGGAATGTCAATAGATTTAAAAAAAGATAGGATAGCCCCTCAGCTTTGGATAAAAGCACCCTCCCTTGAAGACTTAAATCCCTCCCTAACCATGAGGAGAATTTATTTTTTATCAATTCAGTTACAGGATTCAAATTAAGATCATTCACAGCCTTAAGATTTTTGGTGATCTTTACACCGAGGTAGGTTACAGTATCTTCTTCAGATATGTTACAATCTGCTGGATTGACAGCTCCTTTAAGAACAAACATCTCACATTTGGAAAGATTTAATACCAAACCTGAGATTTTGGAGAACTGCTTCACAAGATCCAATGCCAATCTAGTTTGTGACACATTTTTCAAAAAAAGTAAGGTGTCATCCACCAGTTGGGATATCTTGAGTGTTCTGGTCTGGAATGTAATGCCTTCAAATTGACTTTGATAAAGTAATGAGCACAAGGTTTGAGATGCTGTACTAACAAAAATAAGAAAAGGTGAGATTGGATAACCTTGTCGCATTCCTTTGTAAATGTTAAACCTTGAGGATGTTTCATGACAGAGTTTGATACAGCTATTGCCACCAACAGAGTTCTAATAGCATCAACAAAAAAATAACCAATCTCTAAATGCTTAAGATGCAATTATAAAATTGTGACTTACCGTATCAAATGCTTTCTGAAAATCAAAAAATAAGATAACAGGTAAGTCATCCAATAGATCACAATACTCAACCAAATCTAACACCAGCCTCAAATTATTAGATATATGGCACACTTTCATAAACCCTGATTGACATTCATCAATCAGATCATTCAAGCCCAACTTTAACCTTTTCACAAAGATTGAGGCTATAATTTTGTAGTAGTTATTAAAGAGTGTGATTGGATGCCAATTATCAATAATTAAGAGATCCTTGTGTGGTTTAGGTATAAGGGTAATAACCCCAGAGAGGCAGGTAGTTCTCCCTTCTTTATAACCTCCTTAAAGGTTTCAAGTAAACATTTTGCTATTTCTTCAGAGAAGGTTTTGTAAAATTCAGAGGTTAATCCATCACAGCCTGGAGATTTGTTCTTTTTTAATTGAGCATTCCCATATTGGATGTACATAATGGATAAATCTTGACAACAAGACAGATTGAATTCTTCACTAACCGAGTTAACATTCTCTGTAGAATCAAGGAGATCCTTAAAGTCACTCAAACTGTTATCTAAGGAGTAAAGATTCTCATAAAACTTAGTGGTAAAGTCTGATAACAACTCTATCCTCAGAGGTTACCCCATTTAATCTTACATTTCCGAAGTGTGTTGACTTTCCCTCTCCTCTTTTCCAAATTAAAAAAGTATTCACTTTTCTTTTCGCCTTTTTCAAGCCATTGTTTTCTGGACCTTATGACGGCTCCTTTAGCCTTTTCCTCATAAAATGTATCTAGTTGATTCTGTAAATCATTCAATTTAGCTTTCTCATTAAGATCAAGATGCTCACTCTGTGATATCAGCCATTTTCTTAGAGAGCTCAGCTACCTCACATTTCCTTCTTAAAGCAAGCTGTTTCCCGTAAGTAATTCAGGCTGAGTGGATTTAAAATTTCAGCAGTTCCCAATATTTCCCATATTCTGCATTAGAGGTAGTTAAATTCCAATAAACATAAATTAGATTCTTAATCATCATGCAATATTAATTAGTTATTCAATTTCCAATAACCACCAGAGTATTTCTTATCATCATTACTGCACATTCTTACAGTCAGCCATATGACTTTATGATCCGTCAGGACTGCAGGCAGTATTTTTACCTCTACAGTGTTGGGCTCAAGACGAGAGGTTATCACCCAAAAGTCAATTCTTGATTGTAGTGAACGAGCTCTATTACTCCATGTGTACTGTTTCTCTCCAGGGTTTTTATCTCTCCATATGTCAATTAAGTCCAGGCTTTGGCAAAAATTCACCAATTTGTTCACACCAATGTTAGGCCTATGGGGCAATCTATCAGTGTCATTATAATAAACCATATTTAAATCCCCACCAACTATAATCTTACTGGATGATTATTTTCCCAGAAGACTTTTAAGAATTTCCTCAATTTCCTCTAGAAGTAAGTCATTTGGAGGACTAGAACAGTATCCTAATATACAGTACCAGTCAGAAGTTTGGACACACCTACTCATTCAAGGGTTTTTCTTTATTTTTACTATTTTCTACATCGTAGAATAATAGTGAAGACGTCAAAATGGAATCATGTAGTAACCAAAAAAAGTGTTAAACAAATCAAAATATATTTGATATTTGATATTCTTTAAATAGCCACCCTTTGCCTTGATGACAGCTTTGCACACTCTTGGCATTCTCTCAACCAGCTTCACCTGTAATGCTTTTCCAACAGTCTTGAAGGAGTTCCCACATATGCTGAGCACTTGTTGGCTGCTTCTCCTTCACTCTGCGGTCCAACTCATCCCAAACCATCTCAATTGGGTTGAGGTTGGGGGATGGTTGTCACGGATTCAGCCGAGGCTGCCCCTCCTCCTTGCTCGGGCAGGCTTCGGCGTTCGTCGTCACCGGAGTACTAGCTGCTACCGATCCATGTATCTATGTTCGACTTGTTCTGTCTTTATTGGTTACACCTGTTTCCCATTATGTAGTGATGTCTTCCCTATTTAACCCTATGTCTCACACTGTGTGTTGTGTGTGTTTGTTCATGTTTTGGCTGTCGTTAGTGTGCGGGTTTGTTCCCTCCCTGCTTGGAGGTTGTTGTTCTCTATTTTTACTTCGAGTAAAGTACGTCTTCTGATTAGCTCTGTGTCCTGCGCTTGACTTTGCCTACCGCATTTCACTGACGCCCTAACAATGGTGGAGGCCAGGTCATCTGATGCAGCACTCCATCACACTCCTTCTTGGTCAAATAGCCCTTACACAGCCTGAAGGTGTGTTGGGTCATTGTCCTATTGAAAAACAAATGATAGTCCCACTAAACCCAAGCCAGATTGGGATGGCGTATCGCTGCAGAATGCTGTGGTACCCATGCTGGTTAAGTGGGCCTTGAATTCTAAATAAATCACAGACAGTGTCACCAGCAAAGCACCCCCACACCATAACACCTCCTACTCCATGCTTTACGGTGGGAATTACACATGCAGAAATTATCCATTCACCCACATCGCGTCTCACAAAGACACAGAGGTTGTAACCATAAATCTCCAATTTGGACTCCAGACCAAAGGAAACATTTCCACTGGGTTTGTTGGCCCAAGCAGGTCTCTTCTTATTATTGGTGTCCTTTCTGAGGCTGGTAACTCTAATGAACTTATCCTCTGCAGCAGAGGTAACTCTGGGTCTTCCATTCCTGTGGCGGTCCTCATGAGAGCCAGTTTCATCATAGTGCTTGATGGTTTTTGCGACTGTACTTGAAGAAACTTTCAAAGTTCTTTACATTTTCCAGATTGACTAACATTCATGTCTTAAAGTAATGATGGACTGTCGTTTCTCTTTGCTTATTTGTTCTTGCCATAATATGGACTTGGTCTATCTTCTGTATACCACCCCTACCTTGTCACAACACAACTGTTTGGCTCAAACGCATTAAGAAGGAAAGAAATTCCACAAATTAACTTTTAACAAGGCACACCTGTTAATTGAAATGCATTCCAGGTGACTACCTCATGAAGCTGGTTGAGAGAATGCCAAGAGTGTGCAAAGCTGTCATCAAGGCAAAGGGTGGCTATTTGAAGAATCTCAAATATAAAATGTATTTTGATTTGTTTAACACTGTTTCGGTTACTACATGATTCCATATGTGTTCTTTCATAGTTTTGATGTTTCACTATTATTCTACAATGTACAAAATAGTAAAAATAAAGAAAAACCTTTGAATGACTAGGTTTGTCCAAACCTTTGACTGGTATTGTATATATATATATAAATATTGTTTTTGGCTCAGAAAACTTGGGGGGCAAACGTGGGCCGCCATTTGGGGATCCCTGGTCTAAAATACTGTAATTTTCTAAAATCCAAACTTTTGACTGGTAGTGTACATTCCACAACAAAAATAATCTGTCCATGTGGTTGATGACCGCTACAAGCCAATATCCATTGGTATCTATTTGAGTAAACAAAAATGTCCCTTTGAAATTGTGTACTAAAATTGCAACCCCAGCTGAATGATTAGTCCCGTGGACCAAGAAAATGTCACTGCCCCACAGATTTTTCCAAAAATTATAGTCCTCTTTGCATGAATGTGTCTATTGAAAGAATACAAGATCTGCGTCGCAGTCCTTACAAAACAGGTTTCGTATGCCCCTGGCATTGATTGACATAAACTTTAAGTCCATATATACAAAATAGAAAGGAAAATTGTATGTCTCAACTCTACCCTCTCTATAAAAATGTGCTTCATAAAAGTCTTAACTTGTAAACCATAACACCACAATTAAAAACAAGAATGCTTATTGTGGGGGAAGGGGCTACTTTGTAAGCCTACTGGTGGAGCAAATCACCCCGGTCAAATGTATTTTCCATCACTGAAAAAGGCTCTGATTCCCCTGTAGTATCCATCCTTTCCTTGATTTCGGGCCTGTTGGACAAGAGACCACAACTCACCAAATCTAAGTTTTCTTTCTTTCAGAAAGGCGCTTTCCTTTGCTTTCTTCCAAACTGCATCTCTCGCTGTGCGGAAAGTGAACTGGATGAGGATAGAGCGGCTGCCGATGACATCTTGCTTCTTCTCAATACGACATCCACAGCCATGTCCATACAGTGCCTTGCAAAAGTATTCATCCCCCTTGGCGTTTTTCCTATTTTGTTGCATTACAACCTGTAAATTTAATTGATTTTTATTTGGATTTCATGTAATGGACATACACAAAATAGTCCAAATTGGTGAAGTGAAATGAAAAAAATAACTTGTTTCATTAAATTAAAAAATAAATAACGGAAAAGTGGTGCGTGCATATGTATTCACCCCCTTTAATATGAAGCCCCTAAATAAGATCTGATGCAACCAATTACCTTCATAAGTCACATAATTAGTTAAATAAAGTCCACCTGTGTGCAATCTAAGTGTCACATGATCTGTCACATGATCTCAGTATATATACATTTGTTCTGAAATGCCCCAGAGTCTGCAACACCACTAAGCAAGGGGCAACACCAAGCAAGTGGCACCATGAAGACCAATGTGCTCTCAAAACAGGTCAGGGACAAAGTTGTGGAGAAGTACAGATCAGGGTTGGGTTATAAAAATATATCAGAAACTTTGAACATCCCACGAAGCACCATTAAATCCATTATTAAAACCCTCCCGTTGTCCTAGGGTCAAAATGACCCGCCACTGTGTTAAACCAACTTTATTTAATTTTTATATTTTTTGGATCATTTGTGAGAAGGAGGCAGTGATACTTTCTTTAAAGTCTCACTGCCTCCTTCTCACAAATTATCCCCAAAATATAAAAATTAAATAAAGTTGGTTCAATACAGTGGCGGGTCATTTTGACCCTAGGACAACGGGAGGGTTACAAAATGGAAAGACTATGGCACCACAACAAACCTGCCAAGAGAGGGCCGCCCACCAAAACTCACGGACCAGACAAGGAGGGCATTAATCAGAGAGGAAACAAAGAGACCAAAGATAACCCTGAAGGAGCTACAAAGCTCCACAGCAGAGATTGGAGTATCTGTCCATAGGAACACCTTAAGCCGTACACTCCACAGAGCTGGGCTTTACGGAAGAGTGGCCAGAAACAAGCCATTGCTTAAAGAAAAAAATAAGCAAACACGTTTGGTGTTCGCCAAAAGGCATGTGGGAGACTCCCCAAACATATGGAAGAAGGTACTCTGGTCTGATGAGACTAAAATTGAGTTTTTTGGCCATCAAGGAAAACGCTATGTCTGGCGCAAACCCAACACCTCTCATCACCCCGAGAACACCATCAGGGGCAGGGACTGGGAAACTGTTCAGAATTGAAGGAATGATGGATGGCGCCAAATACAGGGAAATTCTTGAGGGAAACCTGTTTCAGTCTTCCAGAGATTTGACACTGGAACGGAGGTTCACCTTCCAGCAGGACAATGACCCTAAGCATACTGCTAAAGCAACACTCGAGTGGTTTAAGGGGAAACATTTAAATGTCTTGGAATGGCCTAGTCAAAGCCCAGACCTCAATCCAATTGAGAATCTGTGGTATGACTTAAAGATTGCTATACAACAGCGGAACCCATCCAACTTGAAGGAGCTGGAGCAGTTTTGCCTTGAAGAATGGGCAGAAATTCCAGTGGCTAGATGTGCCAAGCTTATAGAGACATACACCAAGAGACTTGCAGCTGTAATTGCTGCAAAAGGTGGCTCTACAAAATATTGACTTTGGGGGGGTGAATAGTTATGCACGCTCAAGTTTTTTGGGGGGTCTTATTTCTTGTTTGTTTCACAAGAAAAAATATTTTGCATCTTCAAAGTGTTAGGCATGTTGTGTAAATCAAATGATACAACCCCCCCCCCCCCCCCAAAAAAAAATAATATATATTTTAATTCCAGCTTGTAAGGCAACAAAATAGTAAAAATGCCAAGAGGGGTGATTATTTTCGCAAGCCACTGTATATCTGACATTCTCCCACATTTCAGGTTGGCAACACAGGGAAACCAAACATGATCAAAAAACTACTATTAATACAGAAAGTATTACCCCTCTTTCACAGCAACTATTTCCCTTTTTCTTTGATGTTACAGACAAACTAGGACCAACAATAATAGCCTGCCTCTGACTTTATCAGAAACTTGACAATACTGGTATATAAATTCATCAATATAATACCAACCAACCTTTTTTGACCTTGGGGGGTTTATTTATTTAATGCATTATACTGCCATTGTACTATGTTAACAAACAATTAATAAAGATGGTACCATATGATAATTTTTGGTCCCATTTATCATAATTGTCCGTTACAATGGTAGAATGTAGATTGGAACAATTGTATTTCCATGATCCATGTCTATACCATGGTATAAATGATGCAATACCATGGTATTAATGACAGTGCATTCGGAAAGTGTTCAGACCCTTTCCCTTTTTCCACATGTTGTTACGTTACAGCCTTATTGTAAAATAGATTAAATAAAAAAAATGTCCTCATCAATCTACACACAATACCCCATAATGACAAAGCGAAAGCAGGTTTTTAGAACATTTAGCAAATGTTCAAAATAAAAAACTGAAATACCTTCTTTACATAACTATTCAGACCATTTGCTATGAGACTCGAAATTGAGCTCAGGTGCATCCTGTTTCCATTGATCACCCTTGAGATGTTTCTACGACTTGAATGGAGTCCACCTGTGGTAATTTCAATTGATTGGACGTGATTTGGAAAGGCACACACCTGTCTATATAAGATCCCACAGTTGACCGTGCATGTCAGAGCAAAGACCAAGCCATGAGGTCAAAGGAATTGTCCGTAGAGTTCCTCTGTGGAGATGGGAGAACCTTCCAGAAGGACAACCATCTCTGCAGCACTCCACCAATCAGGCATTTATGGTAGAGTGGCCAGACGGAAGCTACTCCTCAGGAAAAGCACATGACAGTCCGCTTGGAGTTTGCTAAAAGGCACCTAAAGGACTCTCAGACCATGAGAAACAAGATGCTCTGGTCTGATGAAACCAAGATTGAACTCTTCAGCCTGAATGTCAAGCATCACGTCTGGAGGAAACCTGGTACCATCCCTACAGTGAAGCATGGTGGTGGCAGCATCATGCTGTGGGGATGTTTTTCAGTGGCAGGGACTGGGAGACTAGTCAGGATAGAGCGAAAGACGAATGGAGCAAAGAAAGAGAGATCCTTGATGAAAACCTGCTCCAGAGCGCTCAGGACCTCAGACTGGGGCGAAGGTTCACCTTCCAACAGGACAACGACCCTAAGCACACAGCCAAGACAACGCAGGAGTGGCTTCGGGACAAGTTTCCGATTAGTCCTTGAGTGGCCCAGCCAGAGCCTGGACTTGAACCTGATCGAACATCTCTGGTGAGACCTGAAAATAGCTGTGCAGCGATGCTCCCCATCCAACCTGACAGAGCTTGAGAGGATCTACAGAGAAGAATGGGAGAAACTCCCCAAATACATGTGTGCCAAGATTGTAGTGTCATACCCAAGAAGACTCAAGGCTGTAATCGCTGCCAAAGGTGCTTCAACAAAGTACTGAGTAAAGGGTGCACTATACTTATGTAATTGTAATATTTCAGTTTTTTTTAAATACATTTGCAAAAAATTCTAACAACCTGTTTTTGCTTTGTCATTATGGGGTATTGTGTGTAGATATATGAGGAAAAATATATTTCATCCATTTTAGTATAAGGCTGTAACATAACAAAATGTGGAAAACGTCACGGGGTGTGAATACTTTCTGAATGCACTGTAGGTGCATGTCAGTACCATCATACTTTGAAGATAAAACCATGGTACATTTCCATGATTCAGATTTACACCATGGAATAAGTGAAAGTACCATAGTAGTACCATGGTATGAATGAAAGTACCATAGTAGTACATTTTTGTAAGGGGTGGCTGGTGAAATAGATATTATTATCCACCAATACCTAAATCTACCCACATTTGACAGGTGGCGGTTATTCATTTTATGCCCTGATACCAAACGTAACATATCATACTAATTTGAGTGTCCCAGATGTCCTTTTACTATGTTATGTCTAGTCTATGAGACCAGTCTTTGCACAGCAGCACACAACCAACCAAAGGACAAACTGCAAAGGGAAATTATTTCCTGTTGATGACGCTAGCATATAGATATGATGTATATGTTGCCTTAAAGTCAACAAAGGTTATTTCTACAATACTGCATAAAGATCAGCATGAGGACTTTCTCTAAACCACTTTATGTGATTATTCAGATCTATGGTACAAAACGAAGCTTTCCACTTTGTGATAAATGGGATCAAATGTACTGTAAAATACACTGCAAATCTAAGATGTTTTAGGTCAGAACAGATATACAGTAAGTGTGCACACTTCTGCACACAGACACACACACACACAATGCAGATGTGAGGCCTGAAGTCAGCTTCTTGCAGCTTCCAACCAGAGCACATGGAAGCGAGGATGCCACTCCAGCACATTGTTCAACTAAATAGCCAAAGCACTCCTCTAAAAATAGGGCACACAGCTGAGAGCTCTTGGGGATAGAGCACGTGCCTGGAAAAAGATGTGCTATCACAAAAAAGAGAAAGATCCTGATACAGCTCTACAACAGGGATGAATGAAAACAATGAATGGCTCAAAACATACACACACACACACACAGGTGGAGCTGAGCTCCAGCACCTTACGGGTCCAGAAAAGAGTAGGATAGAAAGTAGAATAAAATACTAACCCTAACCGTAACCCTAGATTTACATTTTTACATTTTAGTCATTTAGCAGACGCTCTTATCCAGAGCGACTTACAGTTAGTGAGTGCATACATTATTATTTTTTTGATTTTATTTTTTATACTGGCCCCCCGTGGGAATCGGACCCACAACCCTGGCGTTGCAAACGCCATGCTCTACCAACTGAGCTACCTCCCTGCCAGCCATTCCCTCCCCTACCTGGGCCAATTGTGCGCCGCCCCATGGGTCTCCCGGTCGCGGCCGGCTACGACAGAGCCTGGATTCGTAATACATTGTACTTACAGCAGTAACCCTAACCCTAGCAATAACCCTAACCCTAACCCTTGCTTCATGTCTACATCTCGGTTCAACCCTAACCATAAGCCTAACCCTAACCCTAATCTTGGCATAAACCTAACCCTGACCTTGGCACCCTAACCCTTACCCCACCTTCGAATTCTCAATTTAACGTCTGCATATGCACACACACACACACATACACACACATGCACACACACACATACACACACACACACAGAGAGAGAGATATGTAGACTGAACTGCCTAGAGGGGCAGGTTCAACACAATCTGTGATCCAATTTCCTATTTCCTAAGCCATTAGGGTGTGTGGACGCAGCGCCCGTATCATCTTTCTCTTTCTGAGTCACCGTGAATCAAAGGAATGGCTAATGATGGCATCAAGGGCAGAGCTATGATGGGATGCTCCAGTTAGCTTAATAACCAGGCTTGATTTCCAAGGGGAAAATGGACCTTCCTAAAAAAAAATACTTATATCAGACACTCTTATATAAACCATCCCAGGAAATGATTAGATCCATATCAATACATGGACACTAGAGTAAGGAAAATGTAATGTTGTGGTGGTACTACGAGATTGAATTGATTAGATAATTAAAAGTAGTAGGCTTGTCCAGCCAGAGACAACATCACATACATTTAAAAATGATTGAGGATAAAAACACAATAAAGCCTGGAGGCTTATTTCCATTGTGGTCTTCATTTGGCAGTGAGATGACAGGTGAGCAAGACTGACACTCAATACAATCAAAAACAACAACGGTACCCAATTACAACAATATCGATTTACAACAATTTACAACAATATGGACAGCACAGAGATGCCCGTTTAAGAGTCACCTCGTGAAAAAAATACCTCTAATTTAATCAAACCGACATGTTAGTTCTCAGGTATTTTTTTTGTGACCTTTTAAAGCTGTTCTCTGATGACAGAGTTTTCACGTCACTTGGTAAGCTGTTCCACATAATGATTAGTTGTACAGCACTGCATGAAAAGCAGAGTTTCTGTGTGAAATCTGTGATGAGTTTTCTGGTCATTTTGAAAAACTAGTGACATTTTCTCATTCGTATGATTGTTGCCAAGCTGAGCTAGCTAGTAAGATGGCGTTTCAGATCATTTTTATTTAATGTTTTGGCTCTTTAATTTAATTTAATTTTGTTCAAACAATGGCTCTTATTAAGTGTATTTACATATGAACCAAACTAATGATATGTATTTTAGAAGTTTACATTTTATGAAATGTGTATCTAACAGTCGCATGCTAGTTGCTAGCTGCTAAAGTTACCTAGCATGTTTTTGGTGAGTGCCAAGAAAGGCATATATCGAAGTTCTCAGGACTTTTACAAACGTCCGAAATCGCTGTCTATATCTAGTGATCAGCCTGAGCTGTTTATGTGTTTTTGTTACATTTAATACACAGGCCTCTTCTTAAATTTGTTTGTACTGTTGTACAAACTGTTGTTGTTACCCGTACAATGCGTGGTTGTATATTTAGTGGTTGCTCACCACCATCGTAGTGATAAATTAGCTAACACTGGCTAGCTAACTAACTAGCTAGCTAACTAAACCGGTTTAAACCCTGATGTGTCATACACACCTAGCAAGACATACATTTTTGCATAGGCAATTAGCTAGTAGATTCTCCTAGAGATTGTTGAATTGAGCTGTAGCATTTACACAAATGTAATAATTTTGCATTCTCTCTAACACACAGATGTAACTCCCCGCATAATATGTCTGTGCAAATCCACAGAGCACGGACACATCGCCGGACGTCATCAGAAATATGTTTTCTTTTCATCAATAATCTAGAATGGTTAAACGTTGTACTACATTTTCTCTTTGGTGTTCATTCAAACACTGAAAAAGAGTGATACTTTCAAAGGTATGCTTAATGCTCTTTTTACATACGATAGGCACTGCACCGGCGGTGGCCTGGCCACCAAAACAACATAAAATGTACCTTGTTGTCACGACTTCCGCCGAGGCTGCCCACCCCCCCCCACCCCCCCCCCCCCCCCCCCCCTCCTGGTTTGGGCAGGTTTCGGCGTTCGTCGTCACCGGAGTACTAGCTACTGCCGATCCCATTCTCATCACTCCACTTGTCATGTCTTGTCAATCACACACACCTGGTGCTCATTCCCCTAATTTGTATGTGTATAAGTGTTCCCTCTGTTTCCCTTGTCTTTGTGAGTGATTGTTTGTTGTGAGAGCGTGTAGCTCAGTTGAGCTACTATTCACTGTGTTTATGCCAAGGTGGATGTTTTCCCTTGTAATAGTTTAGTTTGATGCTTGGGACGTTTGATTTATGTAAACGGATTAAACTCTGGACTTTGGTATTTTACCTCCTGCGCCTGACTCCTTCATTCACACCTCATCACAGAATCACTCACCTGATCTGATATGGAGTCTGCAGGAGAAGACCACATGCCTGGAGTTGTGGCAAGGGTCCAGGAGCATTCCTCGATGTTGGCCAGCTTGGGGGAAGCGATGGATTGGGTTCTTCAGGTGGTAGAACGCCTGGAGAGGAGAGGATCGAGAGGAGAGGATCCGATCTATCGAGACCAGCTGGTCAACCGGATCCAGCCACCTACACCCCAGCCCCTGTAGGGATCCAGATATCCCGGCCACCGGCGTTTGATGGGACGGCAGCGCGATGTAAGGGATTCCTACTCCAACTGGAGTTGTATTTCTACAGCATCAGGCTGGAGCCCCGGGAGCGGGAGAAGGTATCCGTCCTAATTTCCTGCCTTTGTGGGAGAGCCCTGGAGTGGGCCAACGCGGTGTGGAGCGAGGGCGGTACCGCGTTGGAGGACTACGGGGAGTTTGCTCGTCTCTTTCGGGACGTTTTTGATCACCCGCCTGAGGGTCGAGAGGCGGGTGAACGACTGGTTCATCTGAGGCAGGGGACGAGGACTGCTCAGGACTACGCGCTGGAGTTCCGGACGCTGGCAGCGGGCTCCGGTTGGAACGAGCGGGCCCTGATCGATCATTTCCGGTGCCACCTAAGGGAGGACGTCCGATGGGAGCTAGCCTGCCGGGATGCCATGCTATCGTTCTCCCAACTGGTGGACATGGCCATCCGGCTGGACAATCCGCTAGCAGCCAGAGGACGTCCTGGTAGGGGTCTGCCCGTTCCCACTCCGGGCGACTCTGACCCTGAGCAGATGGAGCTGGGGGGAGCCGCCGGTCGAGAGTGTTCAGCCGCCGCCAAACGTGTTCAGAGCCCTTTGCGGCGCACTGTACTTTATCTATCTCCTTTCCTGATCACTTGGTAGGTTCCCAGTGTAAGGCGCTAGTCGATTCAGGCGCAGCTGGGAATTTTATGGACAGGGTATTTGCACGCCGTCAAGGCATTTCATTGGTTCCCCTAACCATTCCACTCCCCATCAGAGCACTTGATAGTTAACCATTAGGGTCCGGGTTGGATAAGGAAGTTACGGTACCAGTCACCATGATTACGCAGGAGACGCATGTTGAGCAGATCACCTTTATGATTATTGAGTCTCCTGCTTACCCTGTAGTCTTGGGTATCCCGTGGTTAGCCCTTCACAACCCCAATATCTCATGGCCACAGAGGGTTCTTACGGGGTGGTCGCGTGAGTGTCCGGGTAGGTGTCTAGGTGTTTCCGTTGGTGCGACCACGGTGGAAAGTCCAGACGGTACCCCCATCGTGCGCATTCTCCCTGAATACCATGATCTGGCACTGGCGTTTTCCAAGACGCAAGCGACTAAATTACCACCTCATCGGGAGGGGGATTGCACGATAAACCTTTGGGTAGACGCTGTACCTCCCAGGAGTCTTGTGTATTCCCTGTCGCAGGTTGAAACAGAGGCTATGGAAACATACGTCACCGAGTCCCTGCGCCAGGGGTATATACTGTACGTCCCTCCACTTCACCTGCCTTCTCGAGTTTCTTCTTTGTGAAGAAGAAAGATGGCAGTTTACGCCCGTGCATTGATTATCGACCACTGAATAATGTGATGGTACGATTTAGTTATCCTCTTCCCCTCATTCCTTCAGTGATTGAGTCAATGCATGGGGTCCGCTTTTTCACCAAATTAGACCTCAGGAGTGCCTACAACCTGGTGCGTATTTGGGAAGGGGATGAGTGGAAAACAGCATTCAGCACAACCTCGGGGCATTATGAATACCTGGTGATGCCCTACGGTTTGATGAATGCTCCATCCGTTTTCCAGTCCTTTGTGAACGAGGTGTTTCGGGACATGCTTGGTCGTGGTGTGGTGGTCTACATCGATGACATCCTGGTGTATTCCGCTATGCGCGCCGAGCATGTGTCCCTGGTTCGAAAGGTACTGGTCCGACTGCTTTAAAATGATCTTTATGCCAAGGCAGAGAAGTGTGAGTTTTTCCAGCAGTCAATCCTTCCTCGGATATCGCATTACCACCACAGGTGTGGAGATGGAGGGAGACCGCATTGCAGCCGTGCGTAATTGGCCGACTCCAACCACGGTAAATGAGGTGCAGCGCTTCCTTGGCTTTGCCAACTACTAACGAAGGTTTATTCTGGGCTTTGGCAAGGTTGCAGCTCCCATTACCTCCTTGTTGAAGGGTGGGCCATCCCGGCTCTGCTGGTCTGCTGAGGCTGATTTGGCCTTCAGTAGATTGCAGGGTCTGTTCACCTCAGCCCCGGTACTGGCTCACCCCGATCCATCACTACCATTCGTAGTGGAGGTGGATGCGTCCGAGGTAGGGATAGGAACTGTCTTATCCCAACGCTCGGGCACTCCACCCAAGCTCCGTCCCTGTGCCTTCTTTTCTAAGAAGCTCATCTCGGCGGAGCAGAACTACGGCGTTGGTGATCGGGAGCTGCTGGCTGTTGTCCGAGCTTTGACGGTGTGGAGACATTGGCTCGAAGGGGCGAAACACCCTTTCCTCGTCTGGACAGACCACCGTAACCTGGAGTACATTCGGGCAGCGAGGAGGCTCAATCCTTGCCAGGCCAGGTGGGCCCTCTTCTTCACCCAGTTTTATTTCACACTCTCATACATTCCGGGTACGAAGAACGTGAAGGCAGACGCACTGTCTCGGCTGTATGACACAGAGGAGAGGCCCAGAGACAACACCCCCATACTCACGGCCTCATGCATTGTGGTGCCGGTAGTATGGGCGATGGACGCAGATATAGCGCAGGCATTATGCACATATCCATCTCCACCGCAGTGTCCAGCTGGGCTGCAATACGTGCCTGCGCTTATCCGTGATCGTCTGATCTACTGGGCACACACGTCAACCTCCTCTGGTCATCCAGGTATCGGTCGTACAATGCGCTGCCTGACCGAGAAGTACTGGTGGCCTACCTTGGCTAAGGACGTGAGGGTGTATGTTTCCTTATGCTCAGTGTGCGCCCAGAGTAAAGCACCTAGGCACCTCCCAGCGGGTAAGCTACAACCTTTACCAGTTCCACAACGACCATGGTCTCACCTGAGTATTGATTTTCTCACTGATCTTCCCCCTCCCAAGGTAACACCACTATCCTGGTCGTTGTGGACCGCTTTTCAAAGTCCTGCCGCCTCCTTCCTTTGCCCGGTCTCCCCACGGCCCTACAAACTGTGGAGGCTCTGTTTACTCACGTCTTCCGAGGTCCCCAGTTCACGTCTAGAGTCTGGAAGGCGTTCATGGAACGTCTGGGGGTCTCGGTCAGCCTGACCTCTGGATTTCACCCCAAGAGTAATGGGCAGGTGGAGAGGGTGAATCAAGATGTGGGTAGGTTCCTGCAGACCTACTGTCAGGACCGGCCGGGGGAGTGGTCGGTGTTCCTGCCATGGGCAGAATATGCTCAGAACTCTCTCCGCCACTCCTCCCCTAACCTAACACCCTTCCAATGTGTTTTGGGTTACCAACCGGTCCTGGCACCATGGCACCAGAGCCAGACCGAGGCTCCTGCGGTGGATGACTGGTTTCAGCGCGCGGAGGAGACTTGGGACGCTGCCCACGTTCGCTTCCAGTGCGCCGTGCGTCGTCAGAAGGCCAACGCTGACTGCCACCGCAGGGAGGTACACGGTCGCTTGCAGAAGAGGAGAGACACATTTGGACAGGATTGACGTGGACCTGATGAGCGATAAGGAGAATGGCCTGCAAAACGGCAAACCAGTATGGTTCATCAAGCCCCCCCTACTTCCAGAGGGAGGTGTTCACTGCCCTTTGTCATGAACTACAGAGCCGCTTGAAGAGGGAGCAGAGCTACTTGACAAGCCACACCACACTGATCATTTCTGGGGATTTTTCATCAAGGCAACCTCTCAACCCTCAACACTATAGTAACTCCAATGGAGGCTTGCCCTGGGGAAAGCTGGATGACTCCTGTCAGTAATGTACTTGATTCTTTTGAATTTTGAATTTTGAATAGACTCATGCATATTCCTCCATATGAGGTATACCCCCACCCCCCTTTAACCCATGTTAGCAGGTAAGCACCACATTCAAAATGCAAAGATTAATGAAAGTGTTTTCAAAAGAATCAAGCAGAGTACTGGCAGGAGTCATACCAGCTTGGCACAGGGCTAGTCTTCATGGGGGTTACTTTAGTCTCAGGGCCTGCTTAGCCTAAATGCAGATCCTATTACCTGATTTCTCCTGCTCTACTCAAATTAATAGTCATCCTTCAAGAAGTGGATTTGTGTGTTTTATACAAGGAACTAAGAGTTGTTTTAGTACAGCGATGTCGTGAGGTGCTGGAAAAATCTTGATAGTGGGGTCATACTATCAACAAACTATCTCTTTATAAGAAACTACTTGCTAAGATTACGGTTAGGGTAAGAGTTAACATTAGCGAGCTAGCTAGGATTCGTAACATATTATTTTTGGCAAATTCGTAACATATTGTACATTTTGCAAATGTGTAATATATTGTATGTTTTGCAAATTCGCAACATATAATATTAATTGTAATTCATAACATATCATACGAAACATCTACAAATGAATACATACCATACAAAACATAACATACTAAATGGAGTGTCCTGGAATTACGTACAGAATCATACAAAATGCTCTGAGACCAGGTTGGAATAAGGGATATCACTATAGGGCATATGCTTATTGGGCCAGTATAGTTAGGCCCTGTCCAGAAGCAAACCCTAACACCTTCTCCCTAGGCGCTTGTGTAGATCTGAAACAACTGGATAGGTGTAAGCAATAGGGTGAAAGCACTTTTAAGTAAATCTCAGCTCTGTTAAAAGTACACTCAAGAAAAACTATTTTATTGATCATAGTGATTCAGGACTAACATAAAAAAAAGGTCATATGCCCAACCAACATTTGACAACTATACAAAAAGCCCTGCTGAAATAATTAAATCAAATCAATGATGAGAGAATAGTCAGATTAACTGATATTTGACACAGACATTGTAGCATTGCAAGAAGATCGAAATGCCATGATCCAAGAGGTTGGGAGTTCAAATCCCATGGGAGAACATGTTGAATAATAATTACTGTATAAATGTACATGCACAATGTAATTATTTATGTCAAATATGTCAGTTGAAAACACTGTCTGAATCCCAAATCACTTCCTTCCCTCCATTTGCACATTCACGCACGCCTTTGCCATATGCACAAATGTCCATCCCAAAGCTGATGGTGTAGGGGTTCATTAAACCCTCCAATAGCCACTTCGGCCAAGCCCGCAAGGCTGAAGGCTTCAGAGCGAAGTGCTATCCATATGTTTGGAGTTTGCGCAATTTGATACAAAATAATGGAGATGTGTGTCTAATTACATGCCACGTGCATTTGTTTATGTCTGATTTCGAGACTTGACACATGTAACAGCTGAAATACCTCCCAAATTAAATGTTTAACTATTACTGAGGTTTATATCTAGTAAAACAACAGGGGGGATGTGTTAATTTTAATTTCATGCTTGTTTTATTTTTTTAAAGTGGAACATGAATTGCATCACTCAACTCAAGTGTCCCAAAGTTGATGGGTTTATTGAGCCCCTCGCCACTCTCTGGAAGTCACCCTCTGAGTTTCATCAGCAACACGTGACAACGGATGGCCCTCCGAGCGAGTTGGTAGGGGCGAAGGGGTGGTTTGGGATTCACAGAATGTATGTTAAAAACATTGTTTGAGTGAGTGTCTCTAACCTTGCCAACAAACAAAGAGTTGTGAATGGATCAGTGGTTCACCAGTCAGAGCCTTGATGGTCTCGGCCACAGTAACAAGGGGTGATGTGTAAGGATGAACAATCATCTTTGGGACCATCAAGCAACTTCCGGACGACTGATACACAGGAATGTTCTTGCAACGTTCCCATTAAACTTGCCTAGAGCATAAATATCTTCTATTCTGAGAACATGGCAACCATGTTCTGTGTAATTGATGGAACCCAGCAAACATGACTCCATTGGCCCCATGTGGGTATTTGGTGGGCACGGGCTAGCCCACACCAGGCTCACTCCAGCCCAACGCTGGCTAGCCCACATCAAGCCTACACCAGGCCAACATGGGCTAGCCTACACCAACCCAACACAAGCTGGCCCACACCAGCCCAACACAGGCCAGCCCACACCAAGCCCAGCTAGACAAGGGTGCTCATTAGAATATTTGGGGGTGTGGTTTGCACACAGTTCTTTTTGTGCAACTGTTACTGAGTCGTTCCAGTTTAAGTGTTCTGTTGTGTGATGCCCAATTATTCTTGATCTTGTATACTGCCAATGATGAAGTCTTTAAAAATACTTAAATAAGTGCATGTGACATATGAGAAACATAACAGTTTCTCTTGTAAAAAATATATGTAGGATAGTAACAACTTGGTTGTCTTTCTGATACAATGTATTACGTTCCCTAAATACCTTTAAGGCTTAAATTATGCAATTCATGCATTTAATTAAATTGTAATAACTAAATAATAATTAAATAAATTCCTATGAAATAGACCCAATCTGGGCAGCCTACATGGGCTTATTTCAGGCAAAGTGAGGGCTGCCTCACCAGATATGGGCTGGCCACACTGGGCAAATGCCTTGGGGGCCAACATGGAGCCGATGAGCAGTCCATTTTTCTGATCCTCTCTGATGATGCTGCAGAGCAGATGCTTGGAGAATTTGACTACAGGGCATTAGAGCTTCCCATGTACAGAATTCCATGTCTCTCAGTAGCTTTGCAAGCATCTATCTGACTTTATATCAGTGGCATGGGGACATTTGTTTCAGGAGAGAGAACAACAGGCAGCTGAGATGTTCCTCAGGATGTTGTATGCATGGCAAGACTAGGCAAGACAAGTTTAAAGCTTTATGTCAACCCCCTCAATACAATTCTTCAATTATGCTCAGTTTGCGTATGCAATATACGACAGCTAATATGTAAGACTTGATATCTACATTCCAGTCTCTTTGAACTACCTCACCTTTTTGTTTGCAAAACATATCTGCACTCGCTGGGTCTATCAAAACAAAAAAGTTATTGAATTGGGTGACGACCTTGATGAATAGACCTCTCAGAAAACATTTGGAACATAAATGAAATCCTTGACATCACAGGAGCGCAGATCGAAACAATGCGACAGTATTTCTCAAGGACTCTCTCATACTTGGAAGTGTCATATGAGTGGGCCTCGGTCTCCCATTGCTATTCCCCACACCTGCGTGTGGGCAATGAGGCGTAGCGATGAGTCATAAAGGGCCCCCAGCATCCCGTGTTTCCTACCTATCTGCCTGTCTGGCTTTTCCATGAAGCATTAGCAAGGCAGCACAGGGGTAATTGAGCAGCAGATGTCTCCTCAGAGAGTGCTAATGAGGGACCTTCACATCACAAACCCACATGAGTCCAGCTCTACCATGGACCCCTAGTAGCAGAAGGCTTCTACTGAAGTCAAGGTGTTTCTTCTAAAATAATACAAAGGGAAGTACGAAAGGGAAGGAAAATGGTTTATAAATTGTTAGAGGGCAAGAATCTTGTTTTGATTCTGAGGTGGCCTGAACACTAAGCAATCACCAAAATCCTCACCAAAATCCTCACTAAAATTCTCACTAAATTCCACAGCAGGTTTTCCTTTCTCACTATGTCAATTATGGTGTAACTATCAATCTTTTGGATCAGCACTTCTTCCCCCCGTATGGCATAGATGTCACGATCGTTAGAGTGAGTGGACCAAGGCGCAGCGTTGAAGGCAAACATGCTCTTTTATTAATAGTGATAACCCGAACAACACAACAAACGATACATGCAGTCCTACGGTGCAAACCAAAAGGAACAAGATCCCACAAACACTAAGGGAAAACAGACTGTTTAAATATGGTTCCCAATCAGAGACAACCAGCAACAGCTGACACTCGTTGCCTCTGATTGGGAACCACTCTGGCCAACATAGAAATACAACACATAGAACTACAACACAGAACTAGAACACATAGAATCTACACACCCTGGCTCAACATATAGAGTCCCCAGAGCCAGGGTGTGACAGTACCCCCCCCCCCAAAGGCGCGGACTGCGACCGCGCCTGAACATAAACAAACCAGGGGAGGGCTGGGTGGGCATTCCTCCTCGGAGGCGGTTCCGGCTCCGGGCTTGACCACCACCCTCCAATAATCCCCCCGTAGCGCCCCTGGTCCGGTCTGGCCCCGCTGGCTGGAGCTGGACTGGACATCGTAGGCGCGGATTGCTTCAGCTCCGGTGTGGAGCAACTGACCGGAACCTGACCAGGCACCGGTGACCCAGGCACGGGTTGTGCCGGACTGACAACGCACACCCCTGGCTTGGTGCGTGGAGCAGGAACGGGCCGGACCGGACTGACGATGCGCACCCCTGGCTTGGTGCGTGGAGCAGCAACGGGCCGGACCGGGCTGACGATGCGCACCCCTGGCTTGGTGCGTGGAGCAGGAACGGGCCGGACCGGACTGACTATGCGCACACCTGGCTTGGTGCGTGGAGCCGGAACGGGCCGTACCGGGCTGACGATGCGCACCCCTGGCTTGGTGCGTGGAGCAGGAACGGGCCGGACCGGGCTGACGACGCGCACCCCTGGCTTGGTGCGTGGAGCAGGAACGGGCCGGACCGGGCTGATGACTCGCACCCCTGGCTTGGTGCGAGTGGCAGGAACAGGCCGGGCCGGGCTGGCGACGCGCACCGTAGGCTTGGTGCGAGTGGCAGGAACAGGCCGGGCCGGGCTGGCGACGCGCACCGTAGGCTTGGTGCGAGTGGCAGGAACAGGCCGGGCCGGGCTGGCGACGCGCACCGTAGGCTTGGTGCGAGTGGCAGGAACAGGCCGGGCCGGGCTGGCGACGCACACCGTAGGCTTGGTGCGAGTGGCAGGAACAGGCCGGACCGGGCTGGCGACGCGCACCGTTAGCTTGGTGCGTGGAGCAGGAACAGGCCGGGCCGGGCTGGCGACGCACACCGTAGGCTTGGTGCGAGTGGCAGGAACAGGCCGGGCCGGGCTGGCGACGCACACCGTAGGCTTGGTGCGAGTGGCAGGAACAGGCCGGACCGGGCTGGCGACGCGCACCGTAGGCTTGGTGCGAGGGGCAGGAACAGGCCGGGCCGGGCTGGCGACGCGCACCCTTAACTTAGTGCGGGGAGCAGGAACGGGCCGGACCGGACTGGTGACGCACACCACTTGCTTGGTGTGAGGAGCGGGACTGGGTTTCGTCATAACCCTCCGCTCCTTCAGCTGCCTACCCAGTTCCTCTCGCCGTGCCTCTAATCTCACCTTCTCCCTTATCGCCTCCAATAGCTCCACCCTCTGCACCAATAGCCCCCTTAACCTGGTGGCCTCCTCACCTAACCTCTTAATACGCCCTGTAGCTGCCTCCTGCTGCCCCGTCGCCCATGCCGTGTGCCCCCCCCTAAACATTTTTTGGGGTTGCCTCTCGTCCGTCCGACGACGACACTGTTGACGCCGTTGCTCCTCTACCGTCTCCTTCCATGGACGGCGATCCATCCCGGCCTGGATTTCCTCCCAGGTTCAGGACCCCTGCCCGTCCAAGATCTGCTCCCACGTCCAGGCTGCCTGCTCCTGGACACGCTGCTTGGTCCTGGTATGGTGGGATCTTCTGTCACGATCGTTAGAGTGAGTGGACCAAGGCGCAGCGTTGAAGGCAAACATGCTCTTTTATTAATAGTGATAACCCGAACAACACAACAAGCGATACATGCAGTCCTACGGTGCAAACCAAAAGGAACAAGATCCCACAAACACTAAGGGAAAACAGACTGTTTAAATATGGTTCCCAATCAGATACAACCAGCAACAGCTGACACTCGTTGCCTCTGATTGGGAACCACTCTGGCCAACATAGAAATACAACACATAGAACTACAACACAGAACTAGAACACATAGAATCTACACACCCTGGCTCAACATATAGAGTCCCCAGAGCCAGGGTGTGACAATAGAGACTTGGCGCATCCTCTGCCCAGGCATTGCTGACGCATGCCAGATCTTACAACGCCTGGATAAGTATTTTACGTATCAGCTAACCACATCATATGTTATAGCAATCTGGTGCCCGACGGCAGAGTCGATGACTTGGCACGCAACCAACGTCTGAGCAGGGGAACGCACCCATTAGCTGATGTTTTAACCATTCCTGCCAATCACCGTGGTTCATGTGAGAAGATGTGTCCTGCCTACCATTTCCCTATCCCTCCTCTCCTCCTCTCACTCATGGAGCTGCTCCTCAAAGATAGGTAAAAAAAGGGAGGGAAGCCTAAGAGGCACTTAAAGATTTATCACAAAGTGGCTCTCGACTAGCATCACTTTCTTAATGAAATCTCATCTGACAAACCCTCCTGAACTCCGCAAAGTCATCAAGCATCTAGGCTATACACATCATGCAACAATATGTTTTTTATGATCTATGGTTTGGTACAATAATTGTACAGTAATAGCATTTTTTCCCCAGAGGTTTATTTCCTTGAGATCCTCTTTGCTAAATTGTATATCATTTTCACAGCTTGTCTCACTGCTCTATATGTTGATATGACAATAAGAGCCGCTGATGGAGAGTCACACCACACCCGTATGTCCCATGTTGCAGCCCCAGCAGCACAGCATGCTCTATGGGAATCACATCTGCAGAGTTTCTATCTGGCTGCACTTTCATCTCCTTCTGTGGCGTATGCTCGGAAAGTTCATTAGACAGCCCTCTACAGCCCTCCCCCAGGTCCAGGGAAAGGCCATTCACAGAGAAAATAGGGACATGCACAGAGCTGTAAAAAAAATAAAAATACATACACATTTGACTCTAGGCAATAGAGATTGTCAGTTAACATATTCCCATAATTCTAATGATGTGGTGGGGTGGTGATGAAGATGTAAGGGCACAGCTGTGAATATGCTATTTAAAAAGCTATTGATAAGCAATTTAAAAGGCCAAAAGACAAATGTAAACGGACTGATTTGGTTTTTGGCTTATTATACATAGAACTACACTGGATTCACAAGATCTTATAAGTCACAGTCTACTGGAATTCATGGGACAATGCAAATGAATATGGGTGGGCTACATACGTGCGTTATACCTGCATCATTGTCATTATGTGCATCATTGTCAATAAATATATTGCACTGCTTCAACTTCTTTCAGTGAGAGAGAGGGAGAGAGAGAGAGAGAGAGAGAGGATTCAGACGGCAGATTCAGATTCGACACTTGAATAGTCCAGCTTTCTAAATGCAATGTGGGCTTGGCTTGTTGATGCAGAATAAGTACGTTATGGGGAACTCCATTGGCCTATGAGCAACAAAGGTCACCACAGCCCAGGAAAAGACCCTCTGCTATCATAGGGAAATATCTTTGTGTTTCTGCCACTGACCTGCATGTTTGACTCTAACTCAAAATTCAGTCTAAACCCCTTAGTTTCCTTGAGACTTCCCCTTTCCAAATG
The DNA here is from genome assembly GCF_964263955.1 of Coregonus lavaretus. Lineage (NCBI taxonomy): Eukaryota > Metazoa > Chordata > Actinopteri > Salmoniformes > Salmonidae > Coregonus > Coregonus lavaretus. Next base: position 15,729,875 of record NC_139995.1, on the reverse strand, counting down.
TGTAAATTAAAAGGAAACATAACGCTGGACAAAAAGGCAGAGTTAAAATGTGTGTAAAATTGAGTTTTTAAGTGCATATTTGCACCAGCACAGCAGATATGATCTCAATCTTACCATTTAGGGAGAATAATGGAGGGTGAAGGTAGTCAAGCACAAGCTCCAAATAGCTCTTAACTTCTGAGTGAATAGTGAAGAGCTCTGCACTGTGTTCTTCTTTGTCAAAAGCTTCTGCTCCAATAACTCCATCTATGCAGTTATCAGGCTTTGTGCCTTTATGACGCAGGAGCTGGCTACTTCAACTTTCAGATAAATTATTCAAATGGATCTCCTATAAATATAACTCTGTTAAAAGGAGTGAGGTCTGAGGAGACACCCTACAACGCTACTGCCAATCATATATATATATGACTAACAGGGGGCGCTGTTTTGAAGCCACCGCGCCTCCATCTTGGCACTCCCCACGTTGTAAAATATATTTTGGAAGCTATAGAAATACATTAATTAATGTATACATTTGTTTTTGCCAATTTCTTTCTATTACAGACACTTTATGCATACTTTTAAATTATATTATTTTTGAGAAAATATATGAAAACATTTTTCTGAAATGAAAACTTCACCCAGAAACCCCACTACAACAAATAAATACTTATTTCCATGAAATGTTGTCCTTGACACAGTGAACAGTTGGGAGTTGGGGCCAATTTCATCGTAAAACATTTCCTGGGTGTTAAATACAGTCTGGGAACAAACTTAAAATGTATGACTTGATGGTTCAGATTACGGGAAGCCAAGGTCATATTTTTCTAAATACTGTTCCAGTTAAAGGGTTGTTCAGATTCAATTAGATCTGTGGACCAAACTTTTTTAATGGCTAGCTCAGAATATGAGCTTTCCAAAAGTTGTTTATACAGGACCAGTCAAAAGTTTGGACACACCTACTCATTCCAGGGTTTTTCTTTATTTTTACTATTTTCTACATTGTAGAATAATAGTGAAGACATCAAAACTATGAAATAACATGTAGTAACCAAAAAAGTGTTAAACAAATCAAAATATATTTGAGATTTGAGATTCTTCAAATAGCCACCCTTTCGCTGAATGACAGCTTTGCACACTCTTGGCATTCTCTCAACCAGCTTCATGAGGTAGTCACCTGGAATGCATTTAAATTAACAGGTGTGCCTTGTTAAAAGTTAATTTGTGGAATTTATTTCCTTCTTAATGCGTTTGAGCCAATCAGTTGTGTTTTGACAAGGTAGGGGTGGTATACAGAAGATAGCCCTATTTGACTGGTACTGTATATATATAGAAAAAAAGGAGTTGCCTGGTAATGTGTATGTACGGATTCCACATTTGGACCATTGGGGGGATGCAAAAGGCCACCCTCTAGATCGCATGGCATTATTGTGAAATATTGGAGTATGGGCATGCCATTTCGATTCCCAGTTACATTGTTTTTAAATTTTGCGGCAAATAGAAATTGTGTGAGCAATAATAGGACCAAATTGTAGCTTACATTGTTTAAGAGATATATCAGTGAAGACCACTTTTTCCAGGGCAATATTTCTCTCTATACTCAGCCAGGGGGCAGAAGAATCATGTCTAAACCAATTTAGGATGCAGTGAAATGCTAGTGCCTGGAAATGCAATTTAAAGTTTGGTACGAATTCCATTCATTCCTATCAGGGACTGCCTTTCTGAGGAGTGCCAACATGGCCGACCAGTGGCTTCAAAGCCTCTCATTTGCCAATACATAGCATCAGCAATCCAGGGTTTATATACATCATTGGTGACTGCAGTGTGCTGAATACTATACTAAGCATTTCTGTTTGATTTATGTCTCACTAAGAATTCTGTTGCGTAACACAAAACTATCTTCAGAGCTTCAAGTCATTTATTAATACAAATTAGAGAATGCCTGGGCTGCACAGAGAGAGAAACTATATTGTGTTTGCAACTTGTGTATGTTCAATGTAATATATTCTCTTTTATCTGTCTAAAAGCCTAAAAACAAAGTCCTACGTGAATTTCGACAAAGCAGATTAAAATTCAATTTCAAAGGAAATGTGCCTATTATTCTAAAACTGATGGTCTCAGGATACATCAAAGTAAAAGTAAAGTCTAATAATTGGAAATTGTATTTATTATAAAATGTTCCTTAGAAAATGAGCTGAATGTGGCTCTGAAAATGAGCTGAATGAGTGAATGCGAAAGTGGAGGCAAAATGAGGACTAGTTCCTCTGCTGGTAAAGCAGGAGAAAGACAGATTCCTACAGACACACACCAGGTATGCACTGCTGGTTGAAGCTTTATACCTGTATTCACATGTACAGTACACGCTCACAGGTAAAACTACATCCCCTAAGCATTGTAGACTTCAGGTTTCATTAACTGAAGGAACATAACGTTTTTCATTTTATAAAACCACAAGCTGAAATGTTTTTCTGAAGTTGAAGTTTTTCGGAAGTTGCTAAAATTAATCAACTATGTAATGTTCCGTATTTGGTTATGTGCCATGGATCTATTATAATGTGTTGGTAGATAAGTAATTTTGGGGAGTCTCTGAAGCAGAACAAATAAGTGCTGTCTGACAGCATTGCAAGCTTAGTGCCAGCTTAGTTCCAGTGTGCTGACTGACTCATAAGAGATGAATAATAATAATTAACACACCAATTAGACATCTGTTGTATCTCCAGCTCTGTCGTGAGGATAAAGTGTTTACAATTGAAGTCAAGTGATCAAATGAGCAAAGAAACACACATTATCCCTTAATGGGCAGCGATCAACATGGCGATGGGCTTCAAAGTGATGGGCTGGGGAGTGGAGTTCGATTTTTTTGTGAGGGGGGCCCGTGGAGCTTGTCATATCTGATTAAGTGAAGAGAGATAAGAAGCCAAATGAGCTGGATTGAGCTGTGAGTACCAAGAGTGGCACTTAAATAACCAATGGACTTCAGCACCAATCACATCACATCACAGCCTCCCTCCCTCTGACAACTAAATCAATGATCTAATTGAACGAGACCATGGCCACTGTCACACTAGTATTAAACACTCAGGATTCAGGGACCAGCCAGTCAGGGCTTGTGATTTATGACTAACCAGTTATAGTTCAGGGATAACCGCGGGACGGCAGTGAGGGAGCCAAGGACTTTGGTTTAACCACAAGATGGCACAGTTAGACCATAAAAAGGTCAAGCAATTTAATATATCATCAGTTGACAGGAGTTACTGTTTTTCTCAATTGCTAAAACACAATTTCTGAAACCTTGCTCCATTTCCTGCAAAATGAAACATTCGCCTCAAAACAGTTTTACCTGTGTTCAAAATCAAACACTGCTCTCAAATCATAAACAAAGTGATCAAAATGATATACACTCTCAAGCAGTCAGTAAACAATACATCCCAAAATAGAAAATACATTGTTCAAAACATACAGTTCTCAGTGAGAAGTACATTTTTAATCTCAAAACAAATTGACACATTGTCCTTTGATGAACGAAAACATGTTCTATCATAGTAGGTCAACATTTTTTGTTCTTCCTCCTCCTTGTACCCCTATTTTTACAGTACTGTACCCTGCATCTCACAAACTTGTCCTTTGTCTCTGTGATACTGTAATTCTTATACTTTGTTGATATGAACCTGCAACCAGTCAAAATCTATTGAGCAGTCAGTACTGTTAACAAATGGAAAGCCCAATGTTCAGGGCCATACAATTTGTCCATTGTACAGTATACAGCCTACAATGTACTGTACTACAGTAGTAAAGGAGTAAACATGTGATCAATGTGCTTCTTCTTGTCTTTGGGCTGGGTCAGGCCAGAGCACTTCGTCGACATCACAAGCAATATTGCCCCTCCTGAGGCAACGGGGGAAGAAGCCTCTTGTGTGCCGTATCCAGCCCTGACATGATTCCTCACATATATCACCACAGGCTAAATCCATGGCTTGCAGCAGATTTACTCTGGTGTAGGGTTGTCTATCATACACTTTCCATCTCCAAGAGAAGATAAACTCCTCAATCGGATTCAGGAAAGGCGAGTATGGAGGGAGGTACAAGTTCATAAACTGCCCATTGATGTTTCTGAATGTACACTTACTTGCACATACTGAACTCCCAGTTCTTTCACCCTTGGTGAGTTGCGTTCAAAAGGTACTCTGAATACTTGTTTCATTCGCATCCTGTTAAGATGGGGACACGGTCAATTGTGGAAATGCTCACACTGTCGATTCCCTGGAAGTGTGTGTTGTCTTGTATCACTCGTTCCTGGATTTCTCTGAGTCGTATTGCATTATCTTGAAGGACCATGCCAACTATAACGGCCTCTTGCTCCCGAATGAATATAGCTGTCCTTCCACCTGCATATGGCAGCCTTGCAATTCTACAAAAAGTAGTTGTGCAGTTACAAAACATATTCATGCAGTACAATACATACAGTGATTAACTTTACAAATGTCTATTGAAACAGCTGCATATGGTGTAGTACAGTAAATGTGCAATTACAAAAATACAGTAGTATACTGTACCTGTTCTCTTCTCTGAATGTCCTTACTATGGTGGACACAGAAAATCGGCTCAAATTGGGTTGCACTCTAAGTCCTGCTTCCCTCTGTCAGCCCATGGACAAGAACATGGTCTATGACTATTGGTCGAATTTCATCAGATATTTCCACTCTTTGTCTTCCTCTTCCTCTTCGTCGTCCTCTTCCTCTTTCTTGCCCTCCTCCTCCTCGTCGCCCACCTCGCATACGCACTCGTCCTCTCACATTGTTTCTTCTATCCATTCTCAGACTTTCTCCTTCCCACCTTCAACAACCAGTTTGCTCTCTGAACTGGCTTATATTGGTTGTGTCGCATCATTTGAAACAAGTTAAATCAATTTTGATTGGTTGTGTTCAATCAATGACATGTGTTCTCTATTTGTATTTGATTGTTGCCACTTGTGTTTACCAGTATGGATGACATGTGCATTAGAGTGCAGAATGTGTTTGGAGAATGAGAATGTGTTTAGAGTTTTGCTGAAAAGTCTAAGTGAGATCTGCAAATTGTGTTTTACCATGTGAAATGGTTTAAGGTATTGACAACAGACTGCATAATTAGCTAAATGAGTCCAGGCAACTGAGAACTTTGTTCAGCCAATGGGTTTTAGTGTTTTAGCAATTGAGAAAAACTGTAATGTTTCAAACTTGGTTTTCTGTCGCAGCACTTAATTAAAGTAATTCATTATACTAACACAAACTGAGGAGGGAGAAATGAATTAACATTCAATATCATCATAGAAGGGCCATCTACTTGGTATGCTTTGAGTGTAGGCACTGATCAATATTGCCATCAGTGTGGGAGTTCTGTATTGTACTGTACTGTGCATGATGCACGTTTTGTCAGGCAGCACAGTCAGGAATGCAGACTACGTCCATATTTAGAAAAGAGAGGAATCGCTCACCGAGCCCTCTGACCTCTCCTTGTCCAGATTCACAAGGGTCACATGACAGAGGGACCCAAACACAATAGCAGGGGAGGGAAACTTGGACTTCCGAGCCATTTACCCCTGGGCCAGGGAATTCAACGTGTCCATGGATGTTTACATTCAGCATATGTCTGCCCTCTTCTTTGACACTTCTCTGGGTGAAAATGTGTCAACTAAGTGATATAACTAAGGTCATCATCAGAACCCTTGAGGCCTACATAATCACGGAGCACCTACATTTAAGTGATAATGCCGAGAAGCCGTTGTTTGGAGGATATATTGGCACGGGTGTTGTTAGGCCCGAGACAAAGTCGAGGGCCGGCAAACTGTGCCAATATATATCCTCCAAACACCGGCTTCGAATTACATCAACGGATTACCAACATATTCAAATAATGGTTGAAATATTTTCATTAAAAACTTTATTTTTATGAAATTATTCATACTATTTCATCCTTCCACAAGATATAGTCCTGACACAAATCCAGCTGGTTCGGTTGCCAGAGACGTGACCCAGTCGTTCAGTCTTTTTGTTCTGTATCTATGGGTGTGGTCCGCTGTACCTCAATTGGTAGAGCATGGCGCTTGTAACGCCAGGGTAGTGGGTTCGATCCCCGGGACCACCCATACATAAAAATGTATGCGCACGTGACTGTAAGTCGCTTTGGATAAAAGCGTCTGCTAAATGGCATATTATTATTATTGTTCATTCTAAATGTTCCATTGCCATCTGGCTGGCAATGTTCTTATCCCTTGCTTGCTAGCTATCCAACTACGGCTAACTTACAGTCATGTCAAAAGTTGCCGCCAGAATAACAGCAAAGTAGCTGCATTTGCATTTGTTTAAGCTGTTTTCTAGAGACATTTATTTGGATACATCCATAATGAGGGTTGATTTTGCCTGGCATAGAAAATGTGCTCACTCATCAGGACACTGTTGTTCAGAGGAGCTAGCCAACAACACAGCTAACACAATCACTTCAAACTGAAGCTGGAAAGACTGCAAACTAGCTGCACTTCATTTCGTTTTACCTTTTTTCAATTGACATTTCTTTGTATATATCCATAAAAATGATGCCAGCTGATTCATGATTTTGACTGGTTGAGAAACGCTGCCTGCCTGTCTGTCTCGTCCCGACGCCTGACATGTGTCAGGACAGCTGGAGATCGAATTTGAATATTGAAACAATGTTGCAAATATCGGAGAGACACACAGCAAGCTTTATTCAAATCTCCGCTGTTGAAAATAAAATGTTAGTCTAAAAGAAATGTGAGATAATGTCTAGATGCTTTTTATAGTGGAGATAAAGTTCATAAAGTGCTTGGCTGGGTTGATGAGACAGTGGATTGCGCAGTCAAATGGAACAGATTAAATAAGCATTTTAACGTCATAGATTTAGCCGGTTGTAATTTGTGGACTAGACACTGGCTAGAATGCAGTTTTAACCAATCAGCATTCAGGATTAGACCCACCCCTTGTATAGACTTTTCCAAACGTAGTATAGACTTTTTCAAAATGTCTTACAAGCCTCCAAATTAACAACCGTTCATATAGTCTATCTCTTTGTTATAATTCAAAACTATTATTAAAATCTTGTTAGAACATTCCATAGGAATATCACATATGAGCACCAAGCCACGGCACCAGAGTAAGAGCAACACCACTCATTCCAGAGGCTCCTATCTACTGTATCTGCATATCGACAAACAGACAGACAGATAGACAGAGCATGTTGATCTGTCTGCAGTCGCTGCTTCCATCCCTGTTTCCAAGGCAGCACAGCAGCCTGCTTTCGGATGCATAGAAATCCTGCCGAGATAAGTTCTACACTGATTAAATACTTATGTGCGAGGAGGCGCAGTGGTCTAAAGCACTGCATCGCAGTGCTAGCTGTGCCACTAGAGATCCTGGTTCGAGTCCAGGCTCTGTCGCAGCCGGCCGCAACCGGGAAACCCATGGGCGGCGCACAATTGGTCCAGCGTCGTCAAAGGTAGGGGAGGGTTTGGCCGGCCGGGGGGCCAGTATGATTTTTTTTTTTTTAAAACATGTATGCATTCACTAACTGTAAGTCACTCTGGATAAGAGCGTCTGCTAAATGACTAAAATGTAAATGTAAAAATGAGGAGCATAAGCAATTTCTATCTTTAAGGCAACAGACACTCCTTCAGTTCTCTCGAATCCAAGATGGCATAGCAGTGTGGTCGTGTTTTCTGTAGTGTCCTTTATGTAAATAGCCAGTTTTTTGTTTTTTTGTCTTTTTCGTATATATTTTTCAATCTCACTTTCCATCCTTTAACTAAATATACTTTCCTGCAACCCGCCTCACCCAATGTGGAACGGATTCTGTTGTTTCTTCATACATACGAAATTGTAACTATTTTGCACTATGGCCTATTTATTCCTTTACCTCCATAACTTACTACATTCGCACACACTGTATATATATTTTCTGTTGTATTTTTGACTTTATGTTTTGTTTACCCCATATGTAACTCTGTGTTGTTGTTTTTACCGCACTGCTTTGCTTTATCTTGGCCAGGTCGCAGTTGTAAATGAGAACTTGTTCTCAACTGGCTTAACTGGTTAAATAAAGGTTAAATAAAAAATAAATAAAAAATAATGTTTTTGCTGGCTTGGGCTGGTTGGGGTATGGGGAGGGTGGGTGATCATTTTTACCCTAGCTGTGAGTTCCTGCATCTCAATCAGACTGAGAAAACAGCAATCCGGCCAAGGTGGGTGGGGTGTTTATTTACAATCCAGCTCTGGTGTCCATATGACATCTAGATACAGGAACAGAGAGTGAACACATATAGGCTTCCATCAATGGAATCAATAACTTGATGTCAAATATCTGACTACAGTTATGCAAAAAGAGAATGCTGATTTAAAGGTTTTTATAACTCCAAATTGTAAAACACCCATCCAAAAGACCAAAGGTCTAAGCTCAGCACAGTGTATTATTCATTTTTTTCAGTTCATTTGGTCTATCTTGTTTAACATCCCTTACATGTAGAGACTATTTCACACAAGGCTTGCTAGATTACTGTATGAATGCTTCACCAGCCCACTGCTGACTGTGGGTGCCTGCATTGCTCTCTGGCTGCTCTCTGGTGGAGACACTTAGTATGCAGAGACAGAGTCAGAGACATGCCAGCTGGCAGAGTGGAGGTGCAGGTTGGCACCCATCACACCTCTTGTATGTATGACACATCAGACAGGATCATAACATCCCAACCTGTCCTTCCCCGGCTCCTGACTGACATAAAATCTATTCAATGGGAGTGATGCGATCCACCGCGGAGCCTGCAATAAGACTGGAGCTCATCCATACTGTACATAACATCTCTGCATCGAATAATGGTTCCCAGTTCCCACTGGAATTAGGCATGTGGGACTGACGGACTGACTGAGTCAGAATGGCCTTGGAAAATATAAGCGTGACTTGCATGGGCTTTACAGAC